>NW_012118099.1:1649777-1873437 GCF_000951035.1 Colobus angolensis palliatus
CCACAAAAAAAAAAAAAAAAAAAAAAAATTGTATGTTTCTTAAAAATCATAGAAACTGCTTCCTTGGTGTCCTGTATGGACTCTGCCTTTCCTACATTTGGTTGGTCTGATTTGCTAGATAATATGTTAACCCCATTAAATGATACTGTCAGAGAAGGTGCTAATATTAAAAAGCACTAAGGTGTTATTCCACTCTGACATAATGATGGTTCAGCTGTGACTATACTCCAGGATCTACTTCTCACAGTCAACCAAGAGTCTGAAGTATTACATAATATCCAGGTTAGGAAGCTATTCTACTGATCACTGTTCCTATTTCAGGAAGGTATGATAGTAGACATATCAGCTGTCTTCTAGTTACAGCAGGGTAACTTGGCCCTACTGACATTTCCGTACTAATTCTGTGTTGTGCGAGGCTGCCCTGTGCACTGTAGATGATCAGTAGCACCTGTGGCCTCTACCCTCTAGACACCAGTAGCACCTCCCCAGTGCGACAGCCAAAAATGTCTGTAGACAATGTCCCCTTAGAAGCAAAACTGCCCCCAGTTGGAAAACCACTGATTAAGGGTATGACCTAGGAATTAAGTGGCTGTGGTTGGGTTGTGGAAGCCAAGTTATTGTAAAGATCCATTATGTGAGTACTGGAATAGTGCTGGAGAGAGTGACAGGAAAGCAGAAACTCAATCTTAAAAGAATGAGGAAAATGACCCAGGGTGCAGCTGATGACAACTACCAGAAGTGGCGAGTGGTATCATGTGAGGGCATGCAATTCAAAGCTGAATGCTTTTAGGGTGGACATGGGGAGAATGAGAAAAGTTATGAGTGGCCAGGAGGACACACACCCCATGATAACAGGCCTAGGGGTGAGAGATAGTGACTATGAATAATACATTAAAAAACTGATAACATGATAACAGTGGATATGTCTGAATGCTGGTATTGCAGGTAATTTTATTTTCTTATTTATACTTTTCTATATTTTCTGATCTTTTTAAGCCAGGAGAATTTCTTACCTTAGTTATCAGGAAAAAAATAAGAGTGTTTTCATGTTTTGTTTTGTTTTTTTTTAAATACTGTGATTGTAATTCCACAGGAAATGCTTTTCATTCCCATCTCAGAAGAATTAGAGAAATGTTATCTTTGTTTTTTTCTTTTTGTTTTGTTTTGTTTTGTTTTGTTTTGAGACAGTCTCACTCTGTCACCCAGGCTGGAGTGCAGTGGCCCCATCTCGGCTCACTGCAAGCTCTGCCTCCCGGGTTCAAGCCATTCTCTGGCCTCAGCCTCCTGAGTAGCTGGGACTACAGGCGTGCACCACTACGCCCAGCTAATTTTTAGTAGAGACGGAGTTTCACCATGTTGGCCACGATGGTCTCAAATTCTTGACCTCGTGATCCGCCCACCTCAGCCTCCCAAAGTGCTGGGATTGCAGGCGTGGCCACTGCACCTGGCCTGAGAAATGTTATCTTAAGCTGAATGAGATCATCAGTCCTTCTAGCCATAAACATTGATCCTAAAAGATTAAGGAGTTTAGTCTTTATCTTTACGTTCTATAGCACCATAAAAGTCATATTTTTAAATAAACTAAGTTCTGACGTAGCCAGTAGTTTCAAACAGTTTTAAGGAGAGGAAAAGTTCCAAAGCTTAAAAAATGCTAATTTTCTGATTGCTAGACCACCTGTGATTTCACAAATGTCAACACAAGCTGCTTGTTAATGAGGAATGTATTATTTTTATGCTTACATCTGCACACATTTAATCAATAATTTAGGATGAATTCATGATCTGCAGCTTGGTGTTATCTTGTGGATTTAGAAAGCTGTGGAATTTCAGCAGTCATTTTTCTTAATGTGAGGCACTTAATTATGCCGATGTTTTACTTAAACTCTCCAAATAAATTCCTAAGGAAAGGAAATAGAACCCTAAGTTGTCCAAAGGTACAGCCTATATAGAAAATAATCATGCAGCCCAGTATTAGTCCAGTATTTTTCAAAAGCATCCCTCCTCCACATACAAATATTCCACTTTAATCAGAGAAATTAGTTGGATGACACATCATTCACAAATCACTTCCCTTATTCCAAAACCCTAAAACAAACATATCAGAAATCTACAAAGGATTTAAACTCCATCACTGCATATAATCATTTTATATAGTCTCCAAACTATTCAACTATATTATCTAAAAGTATACTACGGGCAATACATTATCCAATAATATATTTACTATATTTCGTATATTATACTAAAAAATATGGCAGTATTTTACTTTTTTTTTTGTCCTTCTTTATACTGATCACTCCTCTGAAAGGAAATTTAGAGTTGAAAATATGTACATTTATAAAACATCTTTATTTAAGGAAATCAAAGTTCCTACCAAATATCCCAGTCATTCTTTGTCACATTCCTGACTGGTCAAAATAAATCTAATTAGATGTCTTACTTTTCTCCCTCCCCCTCCAAATCAAAGAGCCTTAGGAAGCCACTGAGATGAACAACTTAGCTGCTGAAGATGGCTCAGGAGGCACTTCGGGTTGGGGGTGGGGGTTCATGTTATATCTTCACTTAACGCACCAGACTTAGATGTTCTGTAATTGAGAACATCGCCCTGACAGCCTCATCTTCCACAGTATCAGTACTTTTCAATAAAATAGTAAGATATTATCACCACCAGAGGGAGCACGATCCTTCTCTTGCACCCAGGTTTGACCTTAACAAAACTATTGTTTATACTTTAATGTCTCTTCCAAATATCCTGCTGAGTAAAGGTTCACTCATGTAGAAAAGCAGGTTCAACAAAGCTTTTTTCCTAGTGATAAACATCAACTGCAGCTGAAAAATGTACTAAATAGAACTGTACTTCCCAATGTTTTACCAGAGAAGATCTAATCATATTTCAGCTTAACGCTTTTTAGTAGAAAACAGTTTTGTATTTTATACTACTCTGTGTCTCTGGTATTTAATAATGAATTGATTTTCTAGCTATTTATTGGGGATAAAACACAAAAATGAATAATGATGTATCATGACATTCTGACCCTTAATGGATACATAATTTACATATACTGCAGTACGAATTTAAGAATATGGGAGTAATGGAGAGATCAGTGGTTTACTGTACATCTGAAATGCCAAATATACATATATATTTTTATACAGTACATATATTTTAAAATATTTTCTATATTATGTATATATATCTGAAGGATAATTTTGATTGATTTCCTTGAATACTGCCCTAGCCATGTTTCCACTTTTTCTAAGGGATGCAGTCTCACTATGTCACCCAGGCTGGTCTTGAACTCCTGGCCTCAAGTAATCATCCCTCCTCAGCCTTCCAAGTAGCTGGGACTACACATACAAGCCACCACGCCAAGCTCATGTTTCCACTTTAAAGAAAGCTGTAGTGGGTCCTAAATCCTCACACAACCAAATTCTAGTCTCTAAGGACTTTATGTGAGTTGCCTTACTCTACTCTCTTCATTTCTCACCACCTCCTCATCTCAAGGAAAAACACAAATACCTTGCAGTGTTTCTGGAGAAGAACTAAGACCTGGGGGAACTTACTAATAAAGGCTGTAACACAGGCACAACCTCACTTAATGCTCAGCAAAATCCTAAGAGCATGGTACCATGAGTGTTGTAGAAATGGAAACTCGTGGGGATCAGGTAATAAATAAGCTGAAGATCCAGAATGCAAATGACAGCACCCAGCAGGTGTTTTATTAATTGTCAATACATCTCAAGCTTTTAACAGTCATAGCTCAAATAAAGGACAGAGCCCAGTTTCTGCTATGTGAAGTAATCCATCATCCTTAAGAGTTATAACACTTTTATTCAGTTGCCCATTTAACATTTCCATTTAATTGTTTACTTGGCATCTCAAACTTAACAAACAGAAATCTTGATTCTCTTCCCCAAAAACAATCCTGGCCCATCCCTTCCCATCTCAGTAAAACAGCTACCCACTCAGTGGATCAGTTCAGAAACTCAACATCATCCATAATACCGCTCATACTACAAATCTGTCAGCTTTACTTCCAAAATGTACATTCATCTACTTCTCTTCATTTCACCACCACCATCTTTTCTGAGCTAAAGCCATTTTACCTTGACCACTGTAAGTTTTCTAATTGCTTTCCTGCTTCCTTTCTTCCTCTTTCTCAATCTGCTTTTTACCCACCAGAGCAACTTTTTTTTTTTTTTTTTGAGATAGAGTTTCACTCCTGTTGCCCAGGCTGAAGTGCAATGGCACGATCTCGGCTTACTGCAACCTCGCCTCCCAGGTTCAAGCAATTCTCCTGACCCAGCCTCCCAAGTAGCTGGGATTACAGGCATCCGCCACCACACCTGGCTAATTATTGTATTTTTAGTAGAGACAAGGTTTTACCACATTGACCAGGCTTGTCTTGAGAACTCCTGAACTCAGGTGATCTGCCTGCCTTGGCCTCCCAAAGTGCTGGGATTACAGGCGTGAGTCACCATGCCCGACCAGCAACTTCTAAATGAACTACTATCCACATAAATACATATGTGTGTGTGTGTGTGTGTGTGTGTGTATTTTCTAATTTAACTGCACTTTAGCCATATCAGATGAGAAATCTGACATAGGTCCTACTGGACTAAAATCAAGGTGTTGGCATGGCTGCATTCCTTTCTGGAGACTCAAGGGAAAATTCATTTTCTTGTGTTTTCCAACTTCTAGAGCTAACCACATTTATTCGTTCAGGCCTTTTCCTCTATTTTCAAAGCCAGCAACAGCAGGTTGAGTCTGTTTCAAACTGAAACACTTCCTCTTCTGTCACCTCTTCTTCCACTTTTAAGAAACTTATGATTACTTTGGGCCTACTTGGATAATCCAGGATAATATCCCTGGGTGAGGGTCAACTGATTAACAACAGCCTTAATTCCACCTACAATCTTAACTCCTCTCTGCCATTTAGGGTCATATATTCACACATTATGGAGATTAAGCCATGGATATATTTCAAGGGTCATTATTCTTCCTACCACAGTAACTATAAGGTTTTTCCTCCTCTTAATTTCTTTATATAAAAACACACTGTTTAAGCAAAGATACATTAACATTTTAATATGGGGCTTCTAACAGGCAAAAATAAAATATATTAAATATATGTCATATATTAAATATATGACAATAGCACAAAGGACAAGTGGAGCTATATTTTTCCAATGTTTCTAAATTTTAAATAAAATGTTACAATATTAATCTTAGGGTGTGATAAGGAACCATACTGATAAGAATCATACTTACAGAGAGAAAGCAATAAGTAAAAAAATAATAAAAGTATAGGTAAGACATCAGAGAAAATAAAATGGAGTATCAAAAAATATTCAATTCACACAAAATAAAGTAGGAAAGGAGCAACAAACCAACAAAAAACAGGCATAATAAACCAGAAAAAAGAACAAGCTGGCAGACTTAAATCCCAAAATACAAATAATTATGTTAACTGCCAGCAGGCTAAACATTCAACTTAAAAGGCAGGGATTGTGAGGCTAGAATTAAAAAAAAAAAAAAAAAAAAAAAGACCAACTGTCCACTGTTTACAAGAGGTGGACTTTAAATATAAAGACATAATTAGGCTTAAAGTAAAAGGATTAAAAGGATATACCATACAAACAGTAAACATGAAGAAGTTATGGTAGAATTTATGCATGTGCATGTGTAGTGGACACAGAGAAAGGAGTATTACCAGAATAAAGGGTCATCAGTTCACCAGGAAGGAAAAAAACCTACATATACATACTCCTAACACCAGAACTCCAAAATAACTTGAAGCAAAAACTGACAGAATTAAAGGAAAAAACAGACAAACTCACAATCACTGTTGTGTATTTTAATATTCTTCTCTCAATGACTACTTGAAAAGTAGGTAAAGAAATTTAAAAAAGACACAATCTGAACACTATCAGCTAACTGCATCTATTCAACACCCAGGAACTGAGACTCCTCATTCTTCTTGAGTCCAGAGATTATTCATCATTGAAGACCATATGCTAGGCCTTAAAACAAGTCTCAATAAATTTCAAGGGATTAAAACCGTTCAGAATTTTTTTAACCACAATGGAATTAAATTATAATAATAATAATATTTGTAGAAAATCCGGAAATATTTGGAAATTAAACACACAACTAAAAATGCCATCATCAAAAAAATGACGAGATAAATTAAAAATTATTTTGAACTACATAATAAAAACAATGTCAAAAACACGTGAGATACAGTTAAAGCATGACTGAAAGGGAAATTTATAAATTTTTGCTTATATTGCAAAAGTAGAAAGGTTTAAGATAAATGTTATCCTAAGAAGATGAAAAAAAAGGAGCAGGTAAAAGACAAAATAAAAAGAATAAAAAGTAAAGTCAATGAAACAGACAACAGATAGCAAAGAAAAAGCAACATCTAAAACTGGTTCTCTGAAAAAAATAAATAAAAAAAAAAAATGAGGAGAAAACACAAATCACCAACATCAGGAATCAAAGTGGTGATATCGCAACAGATTTCACAGATGTTAAAAGCACATGAAAAATTATAAACAAATTTTTGCTGAAAGATTTGACAACTTAGATAAAAATGAAATTATTTTAAAAGCATAAATTATCGGCCGGGCGCGGTGGCTCAAGCCTGTAATCCTAGCACTTTGGGAGGCCGAGACGGGCGGATCACGAGGTCAGGAGATCGAGACCATCCTGGCCAACACGGTGAAACCCCGTCTCTACTAAAAATACAAAAAAACTAGCCGGGCGAGATGGCGGGCGCCTGTAGTCCCAGCTACTCGGGAGGCTGAGGCAGGAGAATGGCGTGAACCCGGGAGGCGGAGCTTGTAGTGAGCCAAGGTTGCGCCACTGCACTCCAGCCTGGGCGGCAGAGCGAGACTCTGTCTAAAAAAAAAAAAAAAAAAAAGCATAAATTATCAAAACCCTACACATAAGTATAAAATATGAATATCTCAATATCTGCCAAAGAAATTGAATTTGTAATTTAAAACCTTCTGCAAAGAAAATTCCAGGCAAAGATTGTTTCACTGGTGAATTATATATTTAAGAAGAAAAAAATGCTTTTATATTAACTCATTCAGAAAATGGAAGAAGAAGGAATAGTTCTCAAATTATTTTAAATGACCAATATAATCTTTTTACCAAAAACTTGACATTACAGGAAAATTACAGATCAATTTTTCACAAAAACAAAGAAAAAAATCTTAACAAGGTAATGCCAAGTAGAATCCAGCTACATACTGAAAGGAAAATACATCATGACCACAAGGGGCTTATGCTAGGAATGCAAGGATGTATCATTCAAAATTGAATCCATTTAATTCCTCCACGAACACAATAAACCCATAAAACAATTATCTCAACAGATGCAGAAAAAGTTTGTAATCAAACTCAAGACCCATTCATGATCAAAACTCTTCACTAACTCTTAGCAAACTAGAAATAGAAGGGATATTTCTCAGTTGTGCAGCTAGCATCATATATAATGTGACAAACTGAATGCTCTCCCTTTATGAAAAAGAGCAGTCAAGGATGTCTGCTTCCTTATCACTTGTATTCAACATTGTAACTTAACACTGTACTACATGATCTAGCCAGTATAATAAGGGAAGGAACAGAAATAAAAGACAGAAAGACTAGAACTCAAGGAAAACTGTTCACAAATATGATTGTAACTGTAGACAATCCTAAGAAACTGCCCCCCACCCCCGCAAAAGCTTCTAGAGCTAATAAGTGAATTTAACAAGGCTTACGGGGTGGCAAGATGTAGCATCAGTATTTTTAAAAGTCATTTGTTCTATATACTAAGAAACAACTGAAAAATACATTTTCTGAAATGTAACAAAATAAATTATTCTATACTGAAAACTACAAAACATTGCTGAAAGAAGATAAAAACAAATGGATGAATAAGATCTTTGTTTTCTCAGAATTGATCTATACATTCAACATAATCATAGTCAAAAGTCTTTGGGGGAAGGCAGTAAAAACTGACAAGTTGATTCAAAAATTTAGACAGAAATGCAAAAGTCCTAATCAAACAGTTAAAACAATCTTGAAAAGAAAGGGGAGAGGGAAAGCAAAAGTTGGAGAATTTACACTGCCTTATTCAAGTCTTATCATAAAGCTACAGTAACTGAGACAACATGATGGCTTAGGGATAGACAAATAGATCAATGAAACAAAATTGGCCCACATGTGAGCAGTCAATTCTTTTTCAACAAAGGCCACAAGGCATTTTAATGAAAAGTCTTTTCAAAAATGGTGGTGGAACTGGATAGACTACAGGAAAACAAACTTCTCAATCTCTACTCATCCATACACAACAACTAATTCTAAACGGAACACAGACCTAAGTATAAAAGCAAAATCTATAAAGCTGCTAGAAAAAGATGTAAGACTATCTTTGTGACCACGGGGTAGGCAAATACTCCTTAAGATTTAAAAAAAAAAAAAAAGCCTTAACTAGAAATGAAAAAAATCTGATATATTGGTCTTCACCAAAATTAAAAAGTCTGCTCATGAAAAAGCAATGTTAAGAACATGAAAATGCAAACCACAGCCTGGGAGAAAGTATTCACTCATAATATGCATATCTGAAATAGAACTTTTATCCAGAATACATAAATAACCTACAGATGAATAATAAAAAGGACAAACCCAATTAAATTGGACAAAAAAATTGAATACTTCAAAAATGAAGATATATGAATAACCAATAAGCACACAAAAATGTGGTTAACATCATTAGCCATGAAAGAAATGCTCATTAAAACCACGATGGAATGTCTACTTCAAGCCTAGTAGAATGACGAAAATTAACACAGCAACAAACTCAAATACTAGCAAGAACTGGGGCAGAACAAGACCCTCTCATATCTTGTTAGTGGGGTATAAAATGATCCAACCTCTCTGGAAATCATTTTGGTAGTTCCTTATAAAATTAAACCCGCAAATACCCTGTAATCCAGCAATTCTACTCCTAGGTATTTGCCCAAGGCAAAAGAAAACAGATTCCACACACATACTTGTACAGAATGTCTATAACACAATGGCAAAAACTGGAAACAATTCAAATATCCATCAAGAAGAGAATGGATAAAAATACTGTGGTATATTTCTACAAAAAATTTAAATAACAACTGATACCATGGATGAAGCTCAAAAACATGTTGAGTGAAAGAAGCAAGGTTTTAAAGGAGTATGTATTGTGTTATTACGTTTATATGAAGTTCAACAAGAGAGAAAAACTAATCATAGAAATCAGAACAGAGGGCCAGATGCAGTGGTGCACGCCTGTAATCTCAGTACTTTGGGAGGCTGAGCCCAGTAGATCACTGGAGGTCAGGAGTTTGAGATCATGCTGGCTAACATGCTGGCCATCTATACTAAAAATAGAAAAATAGAAAAAATAGAAAAATTAGTTGGGTGGTATGGCAGGTGCCTGTAATCCCAGCTACTTGGGAGGCTAAGGCAGGAGAATGGCTTGAACCTGGGAAGCAGAGGTTGCAGTGAGCCAAGATTGTGCCACTGTACTCCAGCCTGGGTGACAGAGAAAAAAGAAAAAAGAGAAAGAAATCTGATTTCTTCAGTGGTTGGTTGTGATTCTGATTTCAACAGTGGTTGGTTGTGAGGGTGGGCACTGACTAGAAGGAGCATGAAGGAACTTTCTGGATTATGGAAATATTCTATATCTTGACTGGCAGGATGGATAGATTATGGATACATTTGTCAAAATTCATTAAACTGTACACATGAGAGGATTTGACTGTATGTAAATTTCACCTCAAATTGCCTCAATTTTAAAGGCTGTTAAATGAACCTCAGACCACTCGACTAAAAAATGATTAAATTCCCAGGCCCACTACAAATATTTGCTCTATAATATAACTGAATTATAGTAATAACAACTTTATTCTATTTCCCAATTTTTATATACAAATGAATGGTTCCATTTATTTACTATATCTCTAGGAATATTTTTTAGCTTCTTCAAAACTTATATATAAGATTTTTTCTAATTTTATTTTACTTTCTCCTTTTTAAATAAATTAAATGTACTACTGACATTTAATTGAACTCATAATGCTTTAGAAATAGTTATAAAAACTGAATGCTGTTTTAAGATTTAATATCAAGTTGCCAAACCTTGTGTATAACAAGTCCTTCAAAGAAAACGATTCCACATGGAAAGGTAAAAATGTGGTGGCAAAAGATTTACCCATGACTGTGCCGGATCTAATCTTGGGTTCTATGCCTTTTGAGTAAACTTCTTCAATGAGGTCTGATTCTTTCATATCTAAACTTCCTTTTTTTTAATGGAGTTGGGGGAAGGTGCTATCACAACAAAGGAAATTTTCATTAACTTCTGCTTTAAATTGACTACTAATTTAATTAGGTTGCTAAAAAAAATTACAGAGTAATTAATACATCTGTAAGGGTGTACATGGTTTAGTGACTATTTGC
Organism: Colobus angolensis palliatus; assembly: GCF_000951035.1. Classification (NCBI taxonomy): domain Eukaryota; kingdom Metazoa; phylum Chordata; class Mammalia; order Primates; family Cercopithecidae; genus Colobus; species Colobus angolensis. The sequence goes on from NW_012118099.1 coordinate 1,660,264, forward strand.
AGGTTTTCTATTACAAAAGAAAGTCATCACTCAACAATGATGCACTACTGATAAAACACATACATACATACACGGGGTTAATTTCTAATTGAAAGGTAAACATCTAAGACTGACAAGTGTCCTTAGTGTCCTACAGCACAAAAGGTCCTGGTGTGAACCCCCTGTACACTCCGGAGTTCTTTCCTAATCTCTTTTAACCTGATGTGGCATTCACAGCTGTCCTCTTGTCACCCTCCTGCCTGGCTCCCTCAGAGCTCCCTACCTACCTACGCAGTCTCCACCTCCACTACCCAACATCCTTTCATTTCCTTATCATACGCAACTGGACTTAATTCCTCCCCCTGTGAGTAATCAACACCAGACATCTAACCACCCACCATCACAAAAGGATCTGTACTTAGTCTTGGCTCACTTTAAAAAGGTGAGCCATGGTTTGGCAAATGGAGTGGGAGTAAGGCGTCTAAATCTTGATAATGCACAGATTTAAAACACACGCGGCACAGAAACTTTACCAGCTCAAAGACAATTAATTTGGCGGACTGGCAATCACACCATTAGGGTGAAATTGTGCTCACACAAGGCGTTGCCTAGCAACAGGAGGAGCATGCAAATTCCAACAATGAGGTGTAATGAATCACTCACTGACTACTGTTCACAAATGGTATTTTGATGGGAAGATATCTACATCTGGTTCAGTCTGGAACAAGACTTCAGAGAATTGTGCAGACTCAAACTGAGAGAAGCAGCAGGTATTTCACCAGCACCCTGGCTCTACAACAAAGGAGACTATTCCTATCTATTCAGGTAAATGTATACTTTGGTTAAGAAACAACACAAAACAAAAATATGGCTCTGAGGGCCTTGTTTGCATGACATTTTGTTTTGCCTGTGCTTCAACTTCTACGGCTTCAAACATGGCTAATAAATGTCACAAATATTAGAAGGTAAATATGACAAATAAACAATGAAATAATCCCAGTTGAACTAAAACACTTTAGAAGACCTGAATATCCACATGCTACTTCAAATTCAGTGTTTTCGAATCAAGGTATAAAAAGAGTCCACATACGAACGAGATCTGTGTCTGGATCGCCTGTTGTTGGGGTCGGCTTGGTTTTTTTCCTTTTGTCTCCTTAATACAGCTTCCCACTGAGGCGCTGAATCAATCATATCATTCTCCTGCCGTATTCTGAAAGGAAAGCCATGCATCTGAAGTTAACATCTACCTGGATGGCGCATTTTAGCTTCATCCTAAACTTGCTTTTAAATGTTACTTAAGCAGCAGAAATTTTATTACGATCATTTATAGCTAAAGATGCATATTAACTGAATTAATACATCTATATGTAGGTAAGTACATATAAACACACAGAAGTATACAATACTCGTTATATATGTAAATACATGTTATTTGCAGACTTCTGATTCTAATTTTCTAGCAAAATGACATGTATCAAAAATTCATTTTAAACATTTCTAAGTTTTGACTAAAGAAACTTTGGCATCTGCTATAGAGCCAATCTTAACCGATGAAAAAAAATCATTATTTTAAATGTGCTTGTCAAAAGATTAATAAATGGTTTTACTTTGAAATACTCTTAAAAAGTCATACTAATTTTCAAGGTTTTCATCAAAAATAGGTGCCAAATATAATTCCCATTTTTTAAGATAGAAATCTAGACGTACAAAAAGTTAAATATGGTGGCATAATGTATTAGCTGAATAAGACACACGATTCTCATCATGGCTGCTCACACATTTAAGAGGGAATGACAGTTGGATGCTGGATGTGGCCAGGGAAGGAATGGAAATGAGGAAAAGAGAAACGTGGGAAAGACTTGGAAGCACAGGTGCTTGACATGTAAGATCACAGGACAGTGTTACCAAATCCTCTCAGTTTTTAAAAACAAGATAATCCCCAAATCTGAATTTTTAAAGTGAACTCTTCTAATTTTTAAGTCTTTCAACCAATTCTAAAGCATGATATAGACTTAACAAAACCCATGGACCACGCTCAACCTGCACAAATTTTAGACTTCCGATGTATCAAGTCTTTCAAATAATGAGGTGCACTATTGGGGGAAGAGGAGGAGTACTTAATTTACGTGAAATACTGTCTCAAATGCAAAACAATGATGCTGTGAAGCCTTTTTTTTGGGGGGGGGCAAACTAAACACCTGTTATTTGAATATTTAACTTCTAATTTATGTAAGCTCTTCAGAAAGCTGCTCCAGAGTGTTCATCTCCCAGGGTATAGAGAGCAGCATGGAACTGCCAGGTAGTCACCCAGTACAGCCACTGCATGAGCATAACTGCTTCAAGACAAAAGTAAAAAGAACAGGCAGGCTTGGAGGCATTTCTTTCTCTGAACAGATGTCTTTTGGTTCCTCTGTTATAGCACTTAGTATAGACTGTGGGCTGGATATCTGGATTTGCTTACAGGTGCGAATCAGTGGATGGGTGACAAATATTCATTTCACATATAACTTAGACATAATGTAAAGAAAATTCAAGTTGAAAAGAACAGCACTTTGTGAGGAAGAAACTGTTTAAATCTCTCTAGATTAAAGGAGAATTGTGCTAAGTAAAAAATTATCTGTAACATACTCCAAGCCTTTGAAGTGTACGTATTTCCTCACTAAAGTTTTCATTTTTAATAGACTATTATTTGCATATTAACAGGATACCGTCATGGTATTTTTCATAGATGTAAGAGCATAATTCTTTCTCTCATTGCATATACAGAGTAAATTTAAATTGAGCATATACTGCTATGGACCTTAATATTAGAAATAACTGAAGAAAACTATGAGATCATAGTTTTCTATGACTATGAGGTCATAATTATTAATCATTCTTTGAAACAAACACTCCCATTTGAAAATGGCATGTGGGTACCCGTGTGTGCTGTAAACACACAGACACACATTTTTGTAGCCAGAACCTACACCTACAAGCCATTCTGTGTTCATGTGACAGTCAGAAACCCACCAGGCTTGCGGGTAGGGGAACAGTCCTGGACACCCCCAGGACTGAGGGGTCAGGGTTAGGAAGAGACAATCACAGGGAAGGTGCCGCACTGGCAAGGTGGCATCTCCCTTCCTACAGGAACCCACACGTGGATTGCTGGGCCCAGGACTGGACACAAAACTCAGGTCTCCTAACTCCTAACCCTGGAGTCTTTTAGGATGCAGCTTTCATTCTGAATGAAATCACTGTGCAGTTGATGGGCAGAACTAAATTTTACAGTGTGAAATGTTTGTATCAGGAAGTTAGGGCGTCTAAATATTTTTGAGAGGTCAAACCTACTAACAAAGCTGAGGCCTAACTTGGGCAAACACATACTTTTCCTAGAGTAACAGACACTGAAAAGGAAGCACAGTTACTGTATGTTCATTCTCATCTATTGTGGAATTCAGCTGGCTACCCTCATACTCAGACTTCACTCTGACGATAAAAAATTAAAACTCCTGAGACATAAGCATGTGTATTTCCTGTATTCTGCTATAACAGTAAGAAGGACCAAATCAGAAATAATTCAAGATTATACATGTACCTTTACCTTTTTTTCTAACTGAAAAGTCTAAAGTGAGGGCAGTGAAACCCTGTCAGTTAATATCCTTGCGATCCATGTTTCAAAGACAGATGCCCTCTACTGGCGATGCTGTTTCATAAATATTCTAACAAGACACATTAAAAATGTAAGAGTCTTTGGAAAGTCACAACAGAAGCACATTTTCCTGAGTAATGGGTAGTGTGGCCACCTTGGCCTGTAATGAAGTTTGAAATTACATCCTTACAAAAGACCTCTGGTTAATGGTGCCTCATTACAAGAATGAAAGTGTCATTTCTTCCACTGCTGAACTGCTCTAAAAAACACAGGTGCTACTTGGAAAGAAAAAAATCTTAGCCCTAGAAGCAAGAATATTGTAGCACTCTGTATTTAAGACACAGAAGATCACTATTTTGTTTATGCATGAGTGAATAAAGAAGTCTTTAAACGAAAACGACATGTTTCCTCTGATGATTCTGACTTTTTAAGTCTCATTTATCCTCAGGTGTGGGAGAATCCAAATAGTTTTTGCTTCTTTCTTGCTGTATTTTAATCTCGATGTATAGATTTACATCACGAAGAATAAAATACTGCAAACATTGTTTTGACATAGTACCTTTTAAAAAGTCATAATGTGCTCTTACATCATAGTCATCAAAATCTCAAAGGGGAAAAAGAGTCCATTGTCATTTATGTCGTGGATGTATTAATTTTCAAATGTTGTATCTAAAGGTGAACCTCAATAAACTGACATTTATTTCCAGTATCAATTGATCCAATAAGTCTACATTTATCCTATTTTGTCCATTTCTCCACCTGTAACTACGGAGGGTCAACAACTGTGGTAGGAAGTATATCATAACAAGGTTTTTGTTTTTCAGTTAATATACAAGGGAGAGGGTTGCTTTAGAATACAGCAAATTCTAACCATGTTTCAGAACAGAATTCTAATGTATTTCTTCCATCTCTTACCAAACTTCAACAATCTACTTTTCCAGACTATCCATACAATTTAGATTTTAACTGCATTTTGACATTTAATTAAAGTCTGCAAAGGTTTTGAAGATGAAATGCCATATAATCATTTGAGAACAATGAAGAAAATGACTATTCCTACCCTCCTCTTTCCTGTCTTACCAATCACAGTCCTGACTCTCTTGCAAAATTCTTCACATTACCAAATGAATTCTTACACAAATCCCCAAGTTTTATTGTGTCCTATCCCTTTAGCAGTTTTGTTCCTAACAGAACCTTCCTTTACATAAGTTCTTAATTCACTTCTAATTCACTGAGATAAACACCATGCTTAATGCTGAATCTAAGAAGTCTTTCAGAGCAAATGTAAAATGAAGCTTCAAGATGATACAAGCCATAAACCTTGCTCCTGAGTTTTCTCCATTCCCAGCTCTGCCATTATCTGACTCAGAGACCTTGGGCGAATTGCTTATCTTTTTTGGTCAAATCTCAGGCTGTTCATATATAAAATTAATGGCAAAGATCCTTTCCAGCTCTATTTGTATTTTATTTCCAAACCAGACAGACACACTGAAAGAAACTTATACTCTTCAACTATAACATAACATTCCAAACAATTGCTTCATGTGGCCACCTCCATTGCCAAAATTAAATCTGCAGGTCCCAACTGATTGTGAACTTGTGTTTCTCATCAACTGTACTCATTTTTTTTTTTTTTTGGATCACCTGCTATAAAGCAATCTTTTTCTTCTTTTTTTTTTTTCCTAGTTTTTCTTCCCTAGGGAAATTTATGTTGGTTCCAGGCATGTGTCGACACACTCCCTTAAGACCAGCAAGCAAAAAGTTCATTTGCTTTTCCCACTGTCTCTACCATCAATAAATTATTCTTACTTGCTTTTAAAGGTACTTCTGTCTCTTCCACTTATTCCTTATGCTCCCACTACTACAATGGGCTACTTTTGGCACAACTTCCCTTTCAAACTCTCCTGTTTTCATGAATTTTTAACCTATTTTGCCCTCAGTAATGTAACAGCATTCCTCAGTTGCTGCGGCTTTGTCCTTCCACAGTCATGTCTGTCAACCTTGATTATACTCTGGAAGCCCTAAATCATCCATATCAAATGTCTAAATCTTGATAGATCCTATTGAAGTAGAAATCAGAAACCCTTGCATCTGCAGTATGGTGAACACTGTCTGTTTCCACTAGCTTTGTATGAACTCTTCTCTCCATACCCAAAATTTTTACCTTGTTTGCAGCCCTTAAATCAGGGGCAGGACAGTAGGCAGTGCCTGGCAAGGAAGCAATTACCTATTTTCAAGCAACATGGAAGAAATGCTTATCAGTTTAAGTTTGCTAACATCCCAAATATATTTTTTCCCTGGGGTACAGGGACAATAAAGTTCTTCTTTACCACTCCCAAAACAAAATCGTACCAAAATTGTGATCTTCTAGATTTGCCCTAGTCAGATATATTGTCCCTCTTACAGTGCCAAATTTCTGACACAGAAATGTGCTTCTTCATTTTAGAAAAACAATATGAAAGACCTTATGGAACATAATTAAAACATTTAAATCTGTCTTAATCTACTATTTAGATACTATAGACATCTAGTAGACCCTAAAAGACATCTAAAAGACCCTAATGTTGTTAGGGAGAAACTAACAACATTCATGCCAGAACAAATTCATGTTAGAAAACGTTGACTTATTTTTTGTTCAATGGAGCTCGTCCCCATTTTACAGATACTGCAGGAACTTCAGATAATACTGCACAGTGCCAGATGTTATCAATTTAACAGAACTTGCCTGTTCAGGGTACTTTCTGCTTTTCAAAGCACATCTATTATCTCCTGGATCTTCACAAACCTCTAGTGAGGTAGGCAGGTCAGGTATTATTCCACTTTGCATGTGAGAAATGAAGACTCACAGGGTAAAGTAACCAGCTCACAGCCACAAAACTCTTCAAAGTCGGTTCAATTTCGTAGCACAGGCTCCCAGATTTGTATGTACATATGTATATACACATATAACCTGACATACATGACTCATGTTTATGATGCAAACATCCTAGAATAAAATTAGGGAAGTGTTCAAATAGTCCCCTGTTGTCAATTTCCTCTAGTTCTACTATTACCCTAAGCTTCTCTCATTTCTCTTACTGTTTTAATCCTTGGTAGGCTCCCGAGTTACTTCTACTTTTATGATGATAGAAAAAAAAAAAAATGCACCAGACTACATATCACCCACTCCTCCACACCTCCCACTTCAAAATTCTAAGAGCCTAGCAACACATCAAAGTTAAGAATGACTGAGTAATTCAAAGATTCTCCTCAGTGAAGGCTCAAAGGACTGCTGATTTTCATCAAGAGCACAAAGGATATTTTGTAGAACCTTTTCCTTGAACGTCAAGGGTATTTTATTAAGCTCAAGACATACCCAGGTAAAGCTAGTTGATGAAAGGTTTCACTCTCCTAAGTCTACCTGCGAGGTCCTCCTTCATCCTACACCCTTGGCAAGTCCAGCACACGGCCATGGTCTCAAACCGACAGCAATAAGCGAGCTGCTGGCCCTTCTAATCTCAGGGACGAGATTCAAAATTCTAACTAATACAATCTAATACTCACATTGATTAACTTTATAGTGCCTTGTACTAAGTAGGCTCCCAACTTCAAGAATTCAATAGAACCAACTATTTCACAAATCAATACAGCAAAGTAATCTCTAAAGAAAGTTTAGGCATTTTAGTTTTTAATCCTACTGGTGAATTGAAACACCAATTTCATTTCCCAGTACCAATATAATCCTTCAGCTTTTAGACCATAAAACTTTGCAAGTTTTAAGGGGGGCAGGTGCTAAACATCCCCTTATAAATCTGGTAAAAGCTACAGACCCTATCTCTAGAAAACTACACACTTGACACCCACATACAACTTTACATACAGTTTAACATACAATTTCATGGGGTTATGAAACCCCCAGCACCTACCCAAGAATCAGAAGTTAAGAATCCTGGTGTAAAAATAACCTAAGGTATAAAGTTAGGAAAGGTGGGAGAATGAAAGATAGGACCGAAAGGAAAGTTAAAAAAGGCTGGAAGAGGATGGAGGAGCGGACAGGTGATGCAGCAGCAGTGAGTAACTTTGGAAGTAGGTATAGGACTATGTGGCTCTGTACTTCAAAATGCTCTCACTTCTTACATTTCATTTGATCTTTACAGTAACTCATTCAACAAAATAGATCAGTTGTTACAGCATACCTCCCCCACTCCCCGCCAACTTTAAAGAGAAGAAAACTAATACTTGAATTCGTTATACAAGTTGCCCAAGGTCAAATATCAGCACACAGCAGAACCAAGACCCAGTCCCAAGTCCTAAGGTTATTCTGTGTCATATCATTGGCTTCTAGGGAGAGAGGGAATTCAGAGGAGACAGAAAAAAGAAAAAAGACTGGGAAGGAAGTCCAGGAAACAGAAAGGAACTGGGTGAAGAGAATAACATGATACAAAAAGTGAAAAGTGAAGCAAGAGAATGGAGAGGGAGATGAGCATATAGTAGAGAAACTAAAAGGAGAAATGAAAACTTTGTGTCATCTTAAGTGTTATAATAAAAAGCTGTGCCTCCAACTTCTATCTGGTTATAAAAAGAGAGTGAAAAATTATCATCTCAAACCTCAAAACCTAGAAAGCTGTAGGATACCCAAACAGATTATGAGAACAGTAAAGAAAGAACAAAGTGGAAAGGGGTAAGGGAAAACATAAATGATGTCCCAAATAAAGAAGCAGGGTGAATTCCTCTGGTGTTCTAGGAAACATGGTGGGATGAAGCCCTACACTTAGGGCACAATTAACACAAAAACCCTTACACACCAGGCCTGTTAGGTCTGGACCCAAAGGTGACAGACAGATGGGGTGGTTTAGCTACATTTTCCTAAAACTGAAACTAAAGAACAATCTTTGCTTCTAACATTAGCCGTCCAGAGCTGGTGTGGATTATTATTTTTTAAAATTTAATGGTTGTCAAAAGCCTGTTTTGGGTAAAGTTGATTCATAAACATTGTTTTATTAACTTTTCTCTTCACACAAAATGAGAAATGTTTAAATGGTTATCCATGGAAACAGTAAAGCAGCTTATGCTCCAATGGGTTGACTTCCTGGAAAAAAGAAAACAACAATATTTCCACAGAGTGGCCTCATGCCTAACAGGAAAGACCTCATTTTAAGTTTAAAAAAAAAAAATCCCACAAGAAGGAGAAGCAGAGGGAGCAACATCCCAAACACCACATGCAACTTCCAGAAAGTAAAAGTGACTCTGTCCAGAGTTCCAATGGACGCATCATGGGCTCCAAAAGAGGTTCTAAAAAGCAAATTTGCCCAGTAGTTGTCCCTCTCCCTAGGCTACAGTTTCCTAGAGACGGAAACACAGGGTGCATCGGGTGCAGGCTCTTGCTGGAAAGTAATGAAGCATCCTGGGGCTGAGTGTACAGACCTTACAGGCAAGAGGTAGAACATCAGCATGTACAAGATTCTGTTTGCCCCATTATAGGGTTACCAGAGTCCTGTAATAAAAGCACAAAGAACTGGCTGGATCACACTGTCAGCCAATAAAAGGAAGGATGAATGAGGCTGAAGAGACTGCAGGGCTGCAGTTGAAATATCTAGACCTATGCATCCTCATGTGGGATGAGTGGGTTCTGGCAAAATTTAAGAGGCTAATAATGGGATGGAGGGGTTGGCAGCAGCACAGCATAATAGGTAAATGGCACCAAGAGACAGACAGCACAATGAGTTTCTACCCTCTTTCTCTATACCTGTTGCACCCTAATTTGCAGTGGAGAGGATCAGAACTGAAAGCTGTATTTCTTCCTCTGCCCACTTTTTGCTATGCTATTGACAGGCAAACTACACCACATCTTCTACAGACATAGGCAACTTAGGTATTCTTAGAGCAATATTTCTACAGGTAGCATAAATGATTGTGAAAGCCTGTCGGATCTTTTGCATGAAATGTGTCAGAATGTGTTTCCAAAGCTATTTCTCATTACTAGCCTTACAAAGTTCATTAAACATTCAGAATCATCATTATTCTAAAACATACTATTTACACAGTACAAAGAAAGCCAATCTAAGAATCTCCAGGGAAAAGGGGGAAGAAACTCTTAAGGGAGAAAATACTGACAAAAAATATTAAATCCAGTGCAACCAGATCAGTAATGAGCAATTTAATTACTTGATGGCAACCTTTCACTAGTGTTTCACTTTCAGTAGTGAATGTGAGCAATTTTGGCCACCCAAAAAATGTTTTTAAATGGGCCACTTTCTGAACAGTTGAGAAAAGAACATTTATGGGCACAATTTAGAATATATTAAGCAAAACAGAAACAGACTTAAAATACTGGCGTGATCAATGAAAAGTTTTAAATAGGAAAATAAGTGGGTACTTTTGCTTTGTTTTGTTTTGTTTGTGCAGAAATATTGAATTTTTGATCAGAAAGAGGGTACCTAAGAAGGAGCTACCTCCCACATGTGGGTTTTCACAGAAGAAACTGAAATCGTTTCTTTGAGAAAGGTGTCATAACACATTGAGATCTCCCATCTGTTTAGTGTAATTCCAGCCTCAGCAGACTCCACATAGAATGCTTTCCTAAAAAAATGTTCACTCTTACAGTGCTGTCTGGGCTATTATCACACAGGCTTCGTAGTTAGAGAGGGCCACCGATTCAATTTGTGCCAAGCACAAGGTTTCTAAGCACTAAAGAAAGACCCTGGAGATTATCTAATCCAACTTCCTCGTTTTTCTTTTTTTCTTTCTTTTCTTTTTTTTTTTTCCTGTGTGAAATGGAGTTTCGCTCTTGTTGCCCAGGCTGGAGTGCGATGGCACAATCTCAGCTCACCGCAATCTTCACCTCCCAGGTTCAAGCGATTCTCCTGCCTCTGCCTCCTGAGTAGCTGGGATTACAGGCATGCGCCAAAACACCCAGCTAATTTTGTATTTTTAGTAGGGATGGGGTTTCTCCATGTTGGTCAGGCTGGTCTAGAACTCCCAACCTCAGGTGATCCGCTTGCCTTGGCATCCCAAAGTGTTGGGATTACAGGCATGAGCCACTGCGCCCGGCCTTCCTCAATTTTCAGAAGAGAAAAAGATAACTCAGAAAAGTAAAGCAACCAGGCCAGAGGTCCACATTAGGTCAAAACAGGTTTCTCAAGAGTGGCACTACTGATAATGTTTTTGTACAAGGCACTTATTTGTTGCCAGGGCCTGTCCTATGCATGGTAGGATGTTTAGCACCATCCCTGGCCAGTTGCAACCCCCCTATCCAATTGTCACAATAAAAAATGACTCTGAACATTGCCAAATGTCCTTGGGGAGAAGGCAGGGAGGACAAAACTACCCCAGTTGAGAACCACTGGGTTAACAACTGGCATGACTGGTAATCAAATCCCTCTGACTCCCAAGGTGTTCTTTTCATTAATCACACAAATACTTCTTGTTTTCAAGTGCATATTTTGGAATTAGGGACAACTGATTAATGCATTAAGCCACCACTAATACTGATTACATGTCAAATGATGTGATTAAAAATCTCTTAAAAAATATATCATATATATGTAATGTCTGGCACACATAGATGAGTAAATGCATGTATTATTAGCACATATGTATACATGAGCCTGAAACTGCAGAATCTAAGAAACAATGAGTTATTTTTGGCTGGGTAAAATATAGTAATGCCATTGAAAAGCTAGTTCAGGGAGAATCTCTCTACAAACAGTAAACTTTCTTACCAGCCTTAGAGAAATTCGCTACACACTGTAGCTACATACAGAATCATCTTTAAAAAAACACACACACACACAAGAAGAGACCTCATTGTCAAGTTGTTTAATCATCTTATTGTGAAGATAAGAAAACTCCATTTAAAGAGCTAAAGCTTCCTAAACTAAGTGCTTCAAAATAGTGCCAGATTGCTTCTCAAACACAGATGGAAAAACCAGACTTACAAAGGACACAGTTTCTACCACCAAAGGCAGCCTGTGATGTCAGACTGCCAGTTAAGTATAATATTGAGATATTACCTGTTTCTGTTTTTCCGGTGTTCTCTATTAGAATTTTCCGATTCACTACCACTGCTTGTGTTACAGCGTGAACGTGACCTGAAGACAAAATGGTAAGAACAAAAGAAAAAACACACGTTTATCACTCATGAAAAATTTCAGAAAGGTTTATATTGGTCCTCTGGAATTCATTTTGTAGTAAAATTATCAATCCAAACATCAAGAGCTGTATTATCCCTCTCCAAGTCAGTGTTTCTGAACTCAGTAAGACATCTGACTGAGTCTATAGCTCAGCAAAATGGCAATGCAGGGGAAATATAAAAACCGATTAAGGTGACTGTCAGCATGTTCCCAGAAAGGACCACAAAATCAATTACTTCCAACAGAACTCTGACATGGCAAAGCTGGTGGTGGACTAAATATGGACACGAAATCTTGTAACCCTCCCATCTGCCCCACTGAGAGAGGTAGAGTTTATTTCCCTAGCCTCTTAATTTACACTGGTCTTGTGACTGATTTTACCAACAGAATGAGGTGGAAGGGATACTATGTCAGTTCCAGGACTAGCCCCTTAACATACAGGTAGCTTTTGCTTCCAGCCTAAAGAAGTGCAAAAGAAGTGTCTACAGAAGTGTAAGTTAGCCAGGTGGAGAAACTATGCAGAGGTCCCAGACCTCCAGCCTTTCTGCCAAGATGCCAACATGAAAGAGAAAGGCCCCCTGGATAACACAACCTCAGCTGTCATCTGACCACAGCCTCATGAAATTGTGAACAAGACTAGCTAAAAAGCTACCTGTTTAATTGACAGAATTATACTAGATAAGTACAGTTGTTGCTGCTTAAAGCCACTAAGTTCTGGGGTGGATTATAATATGGCAACAGATAAATGAGACAGCTCCTCTGAGCACAAGGGAGTAGGAAACAGCAGAGTCTTAAGATGCAACAGAATGGAAGACTGGGAATCAGCTGAAGACAAACTGGTTTTTGAAAGTAAAAAAAATAAAAAAATAATAATACCCCCACTCTTTCCTCAACTCTGAACATTTCTAAATCTGCTAACCCTTCTTCCCTCTGACTCTCCTTCCATTTTTGTTTTTTTTTTTTACCTCCTCCTCTGCTTTAGATCTGAATCTTCACCACTGTTATGGGCTTTCCTGTGAAAACAAATAAAGACATTTAAGAAAACAGGAGATTATCAATTGGCTAAGGAAAGCACACCAAAATGAGTTTCACTTCAGTTACACATAACTGTCATACACTCATTCATTCACCAAACATTTAAGCCATATGTATATGCCTAACCCTACATACGACACATCCCAGAAATATAATGTTAATAACATAACCTGGCCTCACTCTACTGGGACAGGCAAACCGTCTGAATTCCATTAATCCAATGATGAGGTTAGTCTGCAGTTGCAGAACTGCAATCCTCCAAGCTGATTTCCGCCATAGTGGAAATGACATCATCTCACTTGGATGCCCTTTCCTATACCCTGGGGCTCCAAATTCTCTTTATCTCTTCTCTCATAATCTCCTCCACTTCAACTCAGCAACCTGCCTCATGGTCATACTTTGGACTTCATCATCTGTAAGCACCTCCAAACACTTTGCTCTCTTACCACAATCTCCTTTCTGTTTACCACTCCCCATTTACTTTCAAACAGCTTCAATGGGGCATCCTGGTTAAAGGTGTTGGCTCTAGAGCCAGACAACATGAATGTGAATCTCATCTTCTCCACTGATGAGTTGTGTGATTTAAATAAGTTACTTTTCTACTCAGTGGCTTACTTTTAATAGAATCTCCTTTGAAGTCTGCTCTAAAGGATAAAATGAATTAATATATTTTAAAATGCATACACTAGGACCTGGGTCATTGTTAGCACTCAACCAAGAGAAGCTGTTATTGCTTATTCAACTATTTCCATTCTTCCTTTTCTTTGACCCCAATAAGACTATCTATTGACCTGGCTACTCTCCACCAGCTCTTCACTTCTCTTCACTGTCTTCTGTACTCAGTTTAGATTTCCTAATCCATCATTTCAATAACATGCATGCTGATACTCAACACGTTCCCCAACTCTGTTTTTCATTCCGTCTTTTTGGCAAAATCCCAGGCATGGGTGAATCCAACTATGCAAGTTTTCTGGATCAGTTCTATTTTTTTTTTTTTTTTTTTTGAGACGGAGTCTCGCTCTGTCCCCCTGGCTGGAGTGCAGTGGTGCGATCTCGGCTCACTGCAAGCTCCGCCTCCTGGGTTCACGCCATTCTCCTGCCTCAGCCTCCTGAGCAGCTGGGACTACAGGCGCCCGCCACCGCGCCCAGCTAATTTTTTGTATTTTTAGTAGAGACAGGGTTTCACCGTGGTCTCGATCTCCTGACCTTGTGATCCGCCGGCCTCGGCCTCCCAAAGTGCTGGGATTACAGGCGTGAGCCACCGCGCCCGGCCAGTGGATCAGTTCTAAACAGCTGGTTGAGCAGTGCTGGAAGGAGTCACACAAAAGGGGCACATTACACTACAAATCCATGTTCATAAACCTCAAGTGGGGCCACACCATGGTTCAGCAATCCTGCCACTTTTTGCAGATCTAAGTACAAAGCAGTTTCAAACTCTTCACCCTGCAACCCTCTGACCCACAGTATCCCTGTTTCAGCAAATGACTTTGTTTTCTCCTTCCGAAGGAAAAAGTAGCCTCCAGATAGAACTCTTTCATCTTCCTGCTACCAAAAATAAAAACTTACCAACATCTTCCTCTCTGTTATTTATGGATTTATCCTTACTACCAAGATCAGTCCCTCCACCAGTGCTTTGTGCATCCCATCATCCCATGTCTTTTCAATGACTTTCATTAACTACCCTCTCACCTCTCACACATAGTCACCTGGCCCGTCTGGCAGACTCTTTTTACTAGCTATTAACTTTTCCAAGTCTCTACTGTTTAAACAAACACAGACCTACTTTCAGTCCACATCCCCCTTCATCTGCCCAGTCTCTCCTCTCTCCTTCAAAGCCAAACTTCTTGAGAGTGGTGTCTATGCCCCATGCTCCATTTCCTTATGATGTGTAATCCAGCACCTTCCCACTCTGATCTCTTTAATGCATGGCTTACGTTACCCCATTTCCTCCAATACACTTGTATCGAGTAACATTAACAGCAATATGTGGTCCCTGTTCTTACATCAAATTTTGGGGTCACTATCTAGCATAAACACAATTACACTAAAATTGGTCACAGATGATCTAAATAGTGTTCCAGGAATATGATTCCATTCTTTTGTAGGTTTTAAATTTTCTGAGAGAGGATACTTGCCTAAGTTTTCCATGTACGTATCACTTGCTTAGGGTTCTTTTGCTTATCACTATTCTTCAAACTCTGAGAGAACTGCAAAACTCCTGCTATGGATGGATACGCAGGCAATCTCCAAGTTCCATTTATATCCCTCCTAGATCCCTCTGCCCTCCTGCTCACACCTGGACCACCCACTTTTGACTAACTCCCTTTACCATGATCCAAGGAACTCCTTTTGCTTCTTTGTATGATGGACCCCACATCTCCAAGTCTTTTGGCGACTTGTCTGGGTTTTGGTAAAGTGTATCTTTTAGTTGCTAACAGAAAAAATGTGCACGACAGATACACTTTTTTGGGACCCACAATTTCTGAAAATGTCTTTATTCTATACAAACAATTATGGTTATCTGGGCATAGACTCCTAAACTGAAAATAATCTTTCAGACTTCTCAAGGCAATACTTCTTTGCCTTCTCCCTCTGATATTACTGTGAAGCAGCCCAATGTCTGTTTTTTCTTTTTTCTTTTTTTTTTTTTAGATGGAGTTTCACTCTTGTGGCCCAGGCTGGAGTACAGTGGCGTGATCTCGGCTAACTGCAACCTCCGCCTCCCAGGTTCAAATGATTTTCCTGCCTCAGCCTCCACAGTAGCTGGAATTACAGGCATGCAACACCATGCCTGGCTAGTTTGTACTTTTAGTAAGGACGGGGTTTTACCATGTTGGCCAGGCTGGAATTGAACTCCTGACCTCAGGTGATCCGCCCGCCTTGGCCTCCCAAAGTGCTGGGATTGCAGGCGTGAGACACCATACCTGGCCCCCAATGTCATTTTGATTTGTCACCATTTGCACATGGATTTTTCTTTCCCATATTCCCATGCTCCCTCCAAATCTTTAGAATTCTTTGTTAATCAATAATGTTTTGAAATTTAGTTATAATGAACCTTGGAATGAATCTAACTTTTCAATCAATTATGTCAAATGCTCAGTGGGTTCTGCTTTATAATGTCACATCCTTCAGTTCCGGAATATTTGCTTGTGCTGTTTCTTTAATAGTTTCCTATGTTTTCTCTGTTCTTTTTTCTTAGAAATTGTATTAGTTGAATGTTTGATATCTAGGTTTGATAATTTTATTATTATTATTATTTCCATACATTTGTTTTATTATGGGCTTTTTGGTTCCATTTTGGGGAAGATTTTCTTAATGTTACCTTCCAAATCTTTTACTGATTATTTTAAATTCTCTCACACTAATTTAAAGCCTGAAAACTCTTATTCATTAGTTCTTACCTTTGTATTGATAGAAATTCATGGATATATTTTTTCATCTTTCTAAACAGTTTTTTTAGAAATTTTTCTTTCTTATACTGTCTGTTTCCAGTGAGAATGCCCCCAATCCCACCCTACACCCCATTTGTTTGTTTTAGTCTCTGCCTTTCCAGACAGAAGCAATGCTCAAATGCAGGTGTTCATGGCTCTCCATTCCTATCCAAGTAGTAAGTGTTAAAGCGACTGGAGCCCTTTGGTTGGTGCAGAGCATGTTAATTAGTGGCCTCACAGTAATATGAGGGCAGCTTCAATCATTTCAATGGATGATCCTTTGAAAGTAAGTATATGCAAGTCTTTTCTCTTGTACCTGGTCCATTTCCTGCAGTGGGATTCTCTAATCTCATGCCTAGGAGATACAACAATTTCACTGGAAGATGCTTTGAAAGCTAGTATCCATAGTCTTTTCTCTTGACCCTGTTCATTTCTTACAAAGGAATTCTCTAATTTTCTGCCTAAGTAATATAAGCCTGGATTCTAGTATTCTGGGAATGAAGAGAGAAGGGAGACATTTGGTAGGCAAATTTTCACTCTCTTGATTTTTCCACGGCCACAATTTCTCTTTCTCCATTACAGTTAATCTTCAATTAAGACAAATGCTGGAGTTTCCTACAACTCTGTCATTGGCTTTGTCTTTTTGCATTCTATCTCTACTATCCACCTAAACAACCTCATCTCTATACTTCAAGTAACATACTTAAAATTATATTTCAGTCCATAAAGCAAATCTAGCTCCTGACTTACACTCAACAATCCATGTGAATTGTGCATTTGGACTTCTCAGAAGCACCATAAATTCAGGGTATCAGAAACTAAATTGGCAATTGTCCCTTTCAAGCCTGTAAAGTCCTGATGATTCTATTTCTATGCAATACATTGAATTCAAAAAACTGAACAAGCCGGGGTTTCATTCTGGACAGCTCCCTCTCCTCCACCCCTCATACTGATTCTCCTACCAGTTTTACCTCCTCTTGCTGGCTACTGAAACCATCCACTTCTTTATATCTCCACATCACCACCTTGGTCCATGCTCCCATTCGCTATTGCTAGGACTCGTACCATAGCCTGCCTCCTGGTCTCTCCAATTCTGCCACTACCCTCTTTCACCATTTCTCCACAAGACAGTAAGGACCATCTTTACAAACACAAGGGTGATGTTATTGTACTTCCTGTAAAAAAAACCACTGGTCTAAGTACCAAAATCCTGAACAAAGGCCAGGTGGGCTGTAAGGTCTGATCCCATCTTTCTCTCTATGCTCATTTCTAACACATTTTTATTCACTCTCAGAGTCTGATAAACACTGGCCTTTTTCCTTTTCACAAAGGTTCCCTGCTTCTTTCCATTCCCAAGGCTTTTGCACATGCTAGCCCCTCTATCTGGTATGATCGTTCCTTTCTTTTAGCCTGTTTGTATCTCAGATCCTGGCTCAAGCATCCAACCTCAGGAAACCTACCCCAACCTCTTCGGCTCAGTGATTCAGCAAACTTCCCCTAATAGTGCTCACTACACGGGTGTCTATTTATAAAAATTTATCACGCATTTACACTTATGACACGTGTGTACTTTTCTGTATGCATGCTAGGTTTCAATAAAAAGTTTTTAAAATTCCCCTAAGTACCACATAGCTTACCTTCCTATTACATATTAAAGTCATAATGGGCCGGGCGCGGTGGCTCAAGCCTGTAATCCCAGCACTTTGGGAGGCCGAGACGGGCGGATCACGAGGTCAGGAGATCGAGACCATCCTGGCTAACATGGTGAAACCCCGTCTCTACTAAAAATACAAAAACTAGCCGGGCGAGGTGGCGGGCGCCTGTCATCCCAGCTACTCGGGAGGCTGAGGCAGGAGAATGGCGTAAACCCGGGAGACGGAGCTTGCAGTGAGCTGACATCCGGCCACTGCACTCCAGTCCGGGCGACAGAGCGAGACTCTGCCTCAAGAAAAAAAAAAAGTCATAATGGCACATATATACATATATTCCTATGACTCATATATTTATCCCTTAATAGCATCTAAGATCCCAAAGGACAGGAACTTTGTCTGGTGGTAGCAGCACATTGCATGGCATACAACAGGCACTCAAACATTTTTTAATGTAAAAGTGAAAGCTAAAGAGTGAAAATATACTGCACTACCAGAAAAAATGCTGGCGTTCTTTTTCTAGAATAGGAATGTTTAAACAAGCAGGCTTCAGGGGCTCCATGAACTTTGAAAATTATATGGAAATGTTTATATGTATTTAAATATGAACCTGTCTTTCCCTAGGGAATGAATCCAACATTTCACCAGATCTCAGAGGGTAGTATTACCCAAAAAGGTTAAGGATCACTATTCTGGACTCAGCCAGAATTTGATAGCCTGTATCCATCTCATGATAAATAACTGACAAAATACGAAATTTTGACATATATTGCAAAATGTATTATCCTGGCATCCAAAGCAAAATATAATTTCCTATTACTAAATTTAAGAGATTCTTCCATGCTGATGACATATCTCGATTTTAAATGTCAATGTTAATCCAGCAATGTAGGGATTTGTGCCCAGTGCAAGGTAAATATGTGTGAAGATAAAACAAGACTGACAAGGACAAGGACACTTACAGGGCATTTATACTGGAAAGAAACAGAGAACAATATACTTTAGTCCTTTTATGTCAACATGCAGCAATGGCTTGTTGCCTGAAAACACAGATCCCCAAAAGAGACCTGTAAGTGCACCAGGCAAAAGGCTCTAGGGATGCTCAGGCAAAAAGATTCTCTTTCTAGCAAATTTAAATAGCCTTCCCCCTAGAATATGCCAATGAAAGGATCCTGTATCCACTCTCCACAATTACTTCTCTGTGTTTCACAGGAAGCCAGTGGAAAATGAACCTCATTGTAGAAGTCAAGTCTGGATCTGGGAGTGTATATGCTGCAAACTATTTCAAGCTTATTTTGTATGAAAATATGCAAATTTAGGCATATTTTAGCAAAATTTAATTAAGTTCATTTTCAAATGTGTTAAAATGACTATCTGCTCAACAGGTGTAATTATTTTATTTAGGGAGTGCTGACAAATTGCACTAATTAATTAAGGGTGGAAAACTATAAAACTCTATCTACCAGTAATATATGCTAAATTCTCATCATCCCTGCCACCTATGTTGCCTCAACACATAATACATACAAATGCATTTTAAAGTATTTCCCAGTGGTGTTGCTTTGCTTTTAAGTATTGTCCAAGTTGAACCAACTCTTGGTGTTCCCAAGGAGAAAGCTGAGTAAGGGCTGAAGGACAGCTTTATTTCAATGAGGGCTATCACTATCTCCAACTTTTTCAGATGTACAGACTGGGATTCCAATCCCATGTGTGCCACAGAGGACAAGCTACCATCATCTCCCTGAGCCTCAGTTTTCTCATCTGTAAAAGTGAGATGGTGATGTTGGGCTAAATATTTTTCATTGGTACTCAGCCTCTACTGACTCCTCTATAATCTGCCCTCTACTGCCAAGATAGAAAGCCTGGAAATTTTATATTCCTGGACACCTTTGCCAGCTGAGTTTTAGTTAAAAGAGACTCCAGTAAGATTTGAAGGCAGAGAAAGGGGAAAGTGATTTTGCTACTAGTTGTACCTGTGACATCAACTCTTGCACTCCTGAGAAGTGGGTGTTCTTTGTTTGGCTACAGTGGTGGTACCTCCAGCAACGTCAGCAAGAGCGGTCCCTGTCTAGCATCCATCACGGTGCCTGCAGCAATGTCAGCGGCAAGCACAGGCTCAGGATTGCCAGCTCAAAGGTGGAAGTGGCTTCTGGTCTCTAGGTAACACCCACTTCTCTCTTTGTATTCCTTCAGTCCAGAGGCAGTAACAGCAGCTAGATCTCTGAGTTACATCAGTCTCTGCTTTTTGCGCCTTCAATCCTACTTACACCTTTGCACCAATTCCCTATTTAATCCCCCTCTGCTAGAATCACATCATGCCTGAATATAAATGCCAGCTCCCAAAGAGTTGTTACTGTCAGGATTACATGAAATAATATATAACAAGCACTTTACTCAGTACTTGGAATATGGCCAACACCAAACAAATACTTACTATTACTCTATTATCCTATCTAATCACTGTTGGTCCTGATCTAGCCCCCTCATGTCAGTCCTACTACATGAAGGTAATATAGACCCTTCTCTTCTTAACCATCAAAGAATTTCAGTGAAGTTGAACTTGGTTTCAGAAAGCTGGGGGCAAAACTCTGGGAAACCTGCAGAAGCAAAAGGGATCAAGCAGGAAAGGGCCAGCAAGTGTGTATTAACTAGGGCATAGGTGGAAAGAAGGGCTTGGCTTCCAAACCTGCAGTGTGCATAAAAAGAGTCTTGATGGTTACCTGACATCATGAACTGAACTTCTTGTAATCATAAAAGTTATTTAGGCTGGATGCAGTGACTCATGCCTGTAATCCCAGCAATTTGGGAGACTGAGGTGGGAGGACTGCTTGAGGCAAGGAATTCAAGACCAGCCTGGGCAACACAGCAAGTGAGACCCCATCTCTACTTTAGTTTACACATTTTTATTTTTTAAAAAAAAGGAAAAAGAGGCTGGGCGTGGAGACTCATGCATATAATCCCAGCACTTAGGGAGGCTGAGGCAGGTGGATCATGAGGTCAGGAGTTCAAGACCAGCCTGACCAACATGGAGAAACCCCGTCTCTACTAAAAATACAAAAATTAGCTGGGCCTGATGGTGCATGCCTGTAATCCCAGATATTCAGGAGGCTGAGGCAGGAGAATTGCTTGAACCCAGGGAGCAGAGGTTGCAGTGAACTGAGATCAAGCCACTGCACTCCAGTCTGGGCATCAGAGTGAGACACCATCTCAAAAACAAAAACAAAAACCACAAAAAACAAAAAAAGGTAAAAGAAAAAGTCATTTATACAATGTCAATTATGTAGGTACTCAAAGTAAACCACAGTCCCTGACACATAGGAGTGAAAAGAATTTCACTGATAAGTCATTTCTACATCTTCCTCTCTTGCACCTGTCACACTGCCCAACCTGCTTTGCAGACAGGTCCAAAACTTCCAGCTAAGGACTTTTTTTTATTAAGCATACACACACAAATATAATCCCTTCAAACACTCTAACCTTATAGGTAAAATGTAACAGGATTCATTTTTTTCTGTGCTTTAAAAGGCATTTCTCAGCTAAGAAGGCTTATCTTTAAGTGTAGTTTTGTCTTCTCAGGTAGAAACACTTAATATGTTTTATATATTAAGATATACTATCTCGGCCGGGCGCAGTGGCTCACACCTGTAATCCCAGCACTTTGGGAGGCCTAGGCGGGTGGATCACCTGAGGTTGGGAGTTCGAGACCAGCCTGACCAACATGGAGAAACACCATCTCTACTAAAAATACAAAAAAAATCAGTCGGGCGTGGCAGCACATGCCTGTAATCCCAGCTACTCAGGAGACTAAGGCAGGAGAATCGCTTGAACCCAGGAGGCAGAAGATGCGGTAAGCCAAGATTGTGCCACTGCACTCCAGCCTAGGCAAAAAGAGTGAAACTCCATTTCAATAAAAAAAAAAAGACATGCTGTCTCTACTATGTAATATACTATACATAATACATGTTTTTATATATTATATATGCTATTTTTAGACACGTCAGTCATAAATAGAATACAGAAAGCAATTTCCTGCCAATATTTTATGAAATTATTCTCTAAAACTCTGGCTGTTTAAGATAAATACTTCGGGATTCCTAACTTATGTCAGAAAGAGTAAGCTTCCTGTTATTTTAAAGAGAAACAGTAATGTTGGTATAAGAATCACCTGCTATAAAGTCAGGCCTGGGACAAAATGCTTCTGTCGAAAACTGCTAACAGAGGGATTGTGTTCCACTTACCTCCTCCTCATAGGCTGTACAGAGTCATTGTCACTTCCACAGGAGGGGTTTCGGCGACGTGTGTAAGGGAACTTCGGTGACTTAGTGCGGTCACTGGGAGAATTGTAGAGTCCACTGGAGAGAAAGATAAATGGTCAAAAAGAGCCCAGAGAGGTCCTGGGGGAACACACAGCCCAGCCCAGACCTAGAGTCATTCGTAACTGCACAGCTGGTACCTCCAGAGGCATGTGGTTCTCTTTGCTGACAAGATTTATTGAAAGAAAAGAGGTAAGATCTGGCCAATCAAATCATAAAGGTCATTATTTTGCAGGAATGCCATTTGTCTCATTAGCCTTCAGTAGTAAAAAATGAACACAAACAAATAACAGTAACAATTCATATGTATGATTAATTTTCCCCTTTCTAAACACTGACTCAGCTAAAGGCTTTACATTCTATCTCAGCTAATCTTCTTATCAGCCTTCAGCACTGAGGTACAATTATTAAACCTATTAAACAGGAAAAAATTGAAATATAGACTACTTAATTAAGTAGCCCAAATAAAGTAGCTAGGACGCGGCAGGGTTAGAATTTGAACTATAAGCTACAACACAGGTCTGTCACTGGTTTGGTAGTTGTGACCAGAGATAAACTAGACATATCCATATTTTTAGGAATAAAGGTCTTCCAGCATCACTATTCATCAGCTATAGTTTTTGACTGAAGTTTTGTTTGTTTTTTTTTGTTTTGTTTTGTTTTGTTTTGAGACGGAGTCTCGCTCTGTCGCCCAGGCTGGAGTGCAGTGGCAAGATCTCCGCTCACTGCAAGCTCCAGCTCCCAGGTTCATGCCATTCTCCTGCCTCAGCCTCCCAAGTAGCTGGGACTGCAGGCGCCCGCCACCACGCTCAGCTAATTTTTTGTATTTTTAGTAGAGACGGGGTTTCACCGTGTTAGCCAGGATGGTCTTGATCTCCTGACCTCGTGATCCACCCGCCTCGGCCTCCCAAAGTGCTGGGATTACAGGCATGAGCCACCGCGCCCAGCCTTGACTTAAGTTTTTAACCAAAATCATGAAATGGGCAAATTATTAATATGTCATTTAGAGTTTTCAGAAATATATTACCTTACAGGCAATTTCATAGTATTTCCTAGGTTTCTCTTTTGCCTTTCCAGGAAAACGTTTTATGTTATAAAACATAGTGTTGATTTCCACTTCAGAAATCCCAGCCCCTCTCTCCCTGGGTCACACTCATTTACAGTCTGCACACTTTATCCATGGCTAGCAGTGATCAACCACCCAGCAGCTGGATTCCTTTATTCAATGAGCTGCAAGTGCTAACCCCTTTTCTACTGTCTCCTTTATAAAAACAATGATTCCCTTTACCTCTTGAGGCCATTTTCTTCCCACGGTGCATGAGATTTGCTTCTCTGGGTATCAGGGCTATTTTCATTCTTTGCTTTCTTAAAGCTTTAAATTAAAAAAAAGTATGAAAAATAAATTAAGTAGAAAATAAAAGTAAACTCACATACTTACTTGTTAAGTAAATTTTTTTTAATGAATGTTAAGATGTGCACACTTATTTGCTTGTTTATACCTGTGACTCTAAAAAGAACATGAAGGCGCTGCCTAAAAAATCTGTCTCCAGCAAGTACCTTTGGGTGTTTCCCCCCTCTTTCTTTCTAGTTTTACTGCTTTAGTCAACAGATGCCAGGTCCATCAATCGTTAAGAAACGCTAGAGTCCACCTGCAGGAGAGGGAGCAAGGGGAACCACAGAGCCAAGAAAAGAAGAAAGCCAAGGAGGAAGGACCTGGGCTTCCCAGGATCTTCAGCCTGGCTCCCTTTTTAAAACAGTGATCAGAGAAACCCTGGCTCCAGGCACTGGTCTGAATCCACACAGGTCGGTCAGCCCTGGGCAGGTTCAGGCTACTCAAACTGACCTTTTCCCAGCTTCCGCCATATCTTGGCTTCATCCCTCCAGATCAGAATGACTTTCAAATGCTATTTCCTGACCTAGTATCATCTTTCAGTCCTAAGAATGTAAATGTAACTGAGTTGTTATTCTACCCTCAACAAATTGTTTTAGAAAACCATGGGGAGACACAGAGGAAGGGACTAATCAGAATCCTCCAGGCACGGGGGTGGGGGCGGAGGGGTCACCTCTCACATCCTCAGGAGTCTTAGCTTCAGATAAAGGTAGAGTTATTTAACTCCAAATTCACTTTTAACCCTGGCTTTTTGAGGAATCCTCTGTATAATTGTCCTAGGATACAGTCATAGCAGAGTACTTTATAAATGCCAACAAAGAAGAGATGACAAGGTATTTAAAAAAAAAAAAAGAAAGAAAAGAAAACAGACTTGCACCCTAGTATACTATCCATGAAGGAATTAATGTAAGCCTATAAAATTATGTATCTGACAGAGGCATATAACCCGTAATATTAGTAGATAGTAGCTAAGTTATTATTTTTATAAAGGCTAAAAACCTCTACAGATTCAATTCCCAAAGTAAAAGCTTACCTTTTGAAATGAAGAAAAGTAACAAATATGGTAGATATTTAATACAACAGTAGAAAGTATATGTGATCAATAAATCAGAAAAAGCAAAGGGAAAGTAGAAAGGAGACTGGAAAAGAAATAGGGAGATAAAAGAGGAACTGAGAGAGTATACAAAAGTTAAAGAATAATAAAATCCTGGGTGACAAGTTAATTGCATTAACTCCCTAAGGTATTTCTCATCTGAAGCTTGAGAGAAGAACTTTGGTGGTGCTTCAAGTACCAGTATCATCACAGGAATGTGGTTGCAAAGGTTGAAAATATTGTTAACTTGGCCACATAGTCCAAAGCAATATACAGATGCAATGCTATTCCTTTTTTTTTTTTTTTTTTTTCTCCCTCTGTCGCCCAGGCTGGAGTGCAGTGGCCGGATCTCAGCTCACTGCAAGCTCCGCCTCCTGGGTTTAGCCATTCTCCTGCCTCAGCCTCCCGAGTAGCTGGGACTACAGGCGCCCGCCACCTCGCCTGGCTAGTTTTTTGTGTTTTTTTTTTAGTAGAGACGGGGTTTCACTGTGTTAGCCAGTAGCAATGCTATTTCTATCAAACTCTCAACATCATTTTTTCATAGGAAAGAACTATTCTAAAATGGAACCCTCCCTCCAAAAAAGCCCAAACAGCCAAAGCAATTCTAAGCAAAAAGAACAAAGCTGGAGGCATCACACTACCTGACTTCAAACTATACTACAAGTCTACAGTAACAAAAACAGCATAGTATGGTACAAAAATCGACAAAAAGATCAATGCAATAGGATAGAGAACTCAAAAATAAAGTCACACACCTACAACCATCTGATCTTCAACAAAATCAACCAGAACAAGCAATAGAAAAAGGACTCCCTAAATGGTGCTGGGATGGCTAGTCATATGCAGAAGGGTGAAACTGGACCCCTTCCTTTTACCATATACAAATATCCACTCAAGATAGATTAAGAACTTAAATGTAAGACCTCAAACTATGAAAATATATATTAGAAGAAAATCTAGGAAATATCATCCTGGACGTCAGCCTTGGTGAAGAAATTTATAACTAAGTCCTCAAAAGCAATTGCAACAAAATCAAAAATTGAAAAGTGGGACCTTAAAGGGCTTCTGCACAACAAAAGAAACTATCAATGAGTAAACAATCTACAGACAGGAGAAAATATTCACAAACTATGTATCCGACAAAGATGTAATATCCAGAATCTATAAGGAACTTCAACAATTCAACAAGATGAAACAAACAACACATTAAAAAAGGGGCAAAGGACATGAACAGGCATTTTTCCAAAGACATACATGCAGCCAACAAATACATGAAAAAATGCTCACCTTCATTAATCATTCGAAAAAAGCAAATTAAAATCACAATGAGACACCATCTCCCACCAGTCAGAATAGCTATTATCAAAAAGACAAAAAATAAAGATGTTGGCAAGATTGTGGAAAAAAAGGGAACACTTATACACTGTTGGTGGGAATGTAAATTAGCTCAGCCACTGTGGAAAGCAGTTTGGAGATTTCTCAAAGAACTTAAAACAGAACCACCATTTGACCCAACAATCCCAGTACTGGATATATACTCAAAGGGAAATAAATCATTCTACAAAAAAAGACATATGGCCGGGTGAGATGGCTCACACCTGTAATCCCGGCACTTTGGGATGCCAAGGCAGGTGGATCACAAGATCAAGAGATGGAGACCATCCTGGCCAACATGGTAAAACCCTGTCTCTACCAAAAATACAAAAATTAGCTGGGAGTGGTGGCACATGCCTGTAGTCCCAGCTACTCGAGAGGCAGAGGCAGGAGAATTGCTTGAACCTGGGAGGCAGAGGTTGCAGTGAGCCAAGATGGTGCCCCTCCCCTCCAACCTGGAGACAAAGTGAGACTCCATCTCAAAAAAAAAAGACACATACATTCACATGTTCTTGCAGCACTATTCACAATACCAAGGATGTGGAATCAGCCTAGATGACCATGAACAGTGGACTGGATAAAGCAAATGTGGTACATATACACCATGGAATACTACACAGCCATAAAAAGAATGAAACCATGTCTTTTGCAACAACACAGATGCAACTGGAGGCTATTATCCTAAGTGAATTAACACAGACACAGAAAACCAGATACTGCAGGTTCTCACTTATAAGTGAGAACTAAACACTGAGTATACATGGACATAAAGATGGGAACAATAGACACTGGGGACCACCAGCAGAGGAAGGGGGCAAGGGTTGAAAACTACCTATCAGGTACTGTGCTCACTACCTGAGTGATGGGATCATGCACACACCAAACCTCAGTGATACACAATTTACCCATGTGACAAACCTACCAGCACATGTACCCCTGGACCTAAAATAGAAGTTGAAAAAGTAAGTTTTTAAAAGAGGACTGTACTCCTTCAGGACATTCTAAAAACGCTTGGGATCGGAATCTCATGGAAGATTCCTGTCCTTATGCTGAACATAACACAAGCATACCCTGTACATACAGATGAGAGTGACTCTATTTATCCACAGCTGTGAGGGTGACGAAGGGAAATAAGGTAAACTAAAGTTATGCAATGATAAAGAACTTGTCATCCTAAAAGGAGAACTGGTAAATGTCTTAGAACTAAATAAAACACAGGCAAATCCCTGGGTAAAATATTACAACTCTGCGAATCTTCAGATCTTAAAGTTACCTTGCTGAGAAATTATGAACTATATTCCTCGAAATAGTCACAATACAGCTGAATGAAGACACAATTATTTACCAAAAAGAGATCAAGTAGATGATCTAAGAAGTCTCTGCAGGTCACATATCTCTGACTGCTGGGATTTCCCCATGATGTATGGGGGCAACCCCTATAGAGAAAGTGAACTCATGAAAGCTGCTCATTGTTGTTTATAATGCTGTTCCGTGAACATAACTGGAGATAAGAAAAAATGACTCTGCAACAGTATCTTAACAGAAAACAAGGCTGAGCTCTCAGGGAAACAATCCATGTAATGTATTAAGAAAAGGCTTTTCCACTGGGGAATGCCCCTGGGAAAACAGATGCAGAGGACCATGACAAGTCTTCATACATATGCAATCACTGACTTCTGAGGCTCTGATGCCTCTAAATGCCATAAACCCTCTTTCCAGGGCCACAGTTCAGTGCACCACTATAATGAACACAGTACATTAAACATGAAGATCATCTACTTTATTTTACAAGTCCCTCTGAGTTAGTCCATTATATCATGCCATTTTAAAAATCACAGGAAATTTTCAATTTTCTGCGGAGAATGCAAACCACAGACAATCTGTGAGTTCACCTTGCTGTGACAAAAAGAGCATTTTCTTCAAATAAGAGATTCAGGTCCTGATGTTTTATATTTTATTGGTATTTTAATGTATTATTTGGCCCAGAGAATATTTATTGGAACCCATGGATCAAAAGTATTCATTAATCATCAAAGTTAAAAGATTTTTAACCTTGTCTACAGAAAAAAAATCATTTTTATGACCGCATATAATTGTACATTTCTTCAGTTAACTTCACTGACCTTTTTACTGGTGAAGGTGCAATAATTTTAGTTGTTCCTTCATTTTCTCCATTTTCCGTGTTTGTAGTTATCCTGCTGATGCTGTTTGATCCTAGCAGAGGAGGAGAAGGAAAGATGGAAGGGAGAAAGGAAACAGTGATAGGGAAACGCAAAGAAACAGACGACTTATTTTAAAATGCAATTTTAGGGACACTGTGGCACATGTTACTGATAAATTATAACCCCAAATAAATAATGAATCACCCAATAAATTGGAGGTACTATTTTCTAACGTATACTAAACCTTCAACATAACAATGTCCTGGGGGTCTAGGCTATTTTTTTCAGACTTCAAAACTAAGTATCCACATCTTTAGATGTTAAAATAACATTCACTTTAGACTATTAAAATGACATTCTGAGATATTTAGTGCCATATATTAGAATATAAAACATAATGATCAGGTTTTGATGACTACGTTGTGAACAAGTTTCTCAGCATATCATGACAGTCCCCATTTGAAATCAAACCAAACAAAAAACTTCAAACCTGAAAATATCCCAACTCATAATGCAGGTGTCAAAAAACGAGTAATATACATGTTATCTGTATCACTCACATATAAAAAAAGACATTTTCAAATGTGTTCTTCATGCAAACATTCCTTAAAAACCTGAAACTGAGTTTTAAAAGTTGTTATTCCACAGATTTGCATACATGCTAGAGGAACCAGCAGAGGGAGCCCACGGCAGACACAATGTTGGAAGTCATGATCAAAATAAAGACAACTGAAGGCTATGGGCCCTTCTAGGAGGTCTGACTTCCACTCTCAGGGCAGAGGTGGATCAGCCTGCAGGAGGGAGGTTTGTGGGCTCTGGGAACAATTCTTCTCCAGTGTGCACGCACCTCACTCAAGGAGGAGGCAGTTTAAATGAGCAGGGGAAATCAGCATGCACAGATGCCCGCAGACCCTGTTCAATTAGGTCTACGTGCCGTGCAGGTGTGTCCTCCTCAGAGCTACTCCCGCAGGGGTATGTAAGGGTTACAGTCCTTCAATCCAATGCATAATGGTCACTAACCACCGAGAACGTCATGAAGATGAGTTTGTAATATTAATAAACACTAATGTTTATTCAGTACTTACTGTATATCAGGTGCTGTTACAAGCGCTTCACATCTATTTACTCACGTAATCCTCAAAATAATCCTATGAAGTAGATACCAATGTTATCTCATTTTAAAAGATAACAAAAATGGGCCTTTCCCAAGGTCCCACAGCTCCTGAGTGGTGTAGCAAGCTATGAAGCTGGGCAGTCTGGCTCCAGAGACTTAGCTCTAAACCACACACTACTTCCACCTGTGGCCCACCCATAAGCAGCTCAAGAGTCAGTCTAGATTAGTCCATCAACTGGAAGAGATGGACTCTTAAAAGGGCAAGTGGGCCGGGCACAGTGCCTCATGCCTGTAATCTCAGCACTTTGGGAGGCTGAGGTGGGCAGATCACGAGGTCAAGAGTTCAAGACCACCCTGGCCAACATAGCAAAACCCCATCTCTACTAAACAATATAAAAATTAGCTGGACATGGTGGCATGTGCCTATTATCCCAGCTACTCAGGAGGCCGAGGCAGGAGAACTGCTTGAACTGGGACCCGGGAGGTGGAGGTTGTAGTGAGCTGACATTGTGCCACTACACTCCAGCCCTGGCTACAGAGTGAGACTCTGTCTCAAAAAACAAAACAAAACAAAATAAAAAAAAAACGGCAAGTGAAAGTCATGTTCAATGAGAAGAACACCTGAGAGCGAGGCACGAGGACAAGACAAGAGAAACACCTGAGCACCCCCAAAGTTAGGAAGTTTCCTCAAGAGCAGTTGGGAGGTATGTCTGGCTACCCATCAGGAAAGATAAACATTAATAAATACACTTTAGACAGAGAAAACAAAGGGTGGTTTCAGATAAGAGTTCCAAAAACTGTTACTCTAAGGCATTTGACATGGATTCCATAACTGAATTGTGTTCCTATTTTGGAATCTTGAAATAAAAAGGTGATCCTGAAGACACCTGTAGCACAAAAGGTAAGCTCACGCTGGAGCCACTACCAATAACTGAGCAACATCCAGAAGCCAGGGATAAGAAAAGAAAATGTTAGGGTAAATTCTGCCTGGTGTGAAAAATGGAACACAACCAATTAATTCCCTGGAACTACTCCACGTACCATCAAACGTCGGCAGTGGCCAGTCACCATCCTAGTCACTTTTGCCATAACCATGTGACCATTAACAAAATCACAAGGGCAGATTCTCAAAACTGCAGGCAAAGATTTGGGATGAAGCTGCTTCTCACAGGTAGAACTCCATGTAGTACACGTCTGGGGCAGTGGCAGAAGGGATGAATTCATTTAGGTCCTAGACAGTAGGTGTGCCCTACCATTAGTTTCTTTTCTTTTCCCTGAGACAGAGTCTTGCTTTGTCACCCATGCTGGAGTGCAGTGACATGATCTCAGCTCACTGCAACCTCTGCCTCCTGGGTTCAAGCAATTCTCCTGCCTCAGCCTCCCAAGTGACTGGGATTACAGGCACACGCCACTAAGCCCACTAATTTTTTTGTATTTTTAGTAGAGATGGGGTTTCACCATCTTGGCCAGGCTGGTCTGGAACTCCTGACCTCAAGTGGTACACCCACCTTGGCCCCTCAAAGTGCTGGGATTACAGGTGTGAGCCATCATGCCCAGCCCCGGACATTAGTATTTTTAATTGTTCTTAATAAGCTTTATTTAAATGTAGTGGTATTCTTAGTAGATATTACTAACATTTAATATGAATGAAAAGGACCTTCATGTCCTAGGGC
This sequence comes from Colobus angolensis palliatus, assembly GCF_000951035.1. Lineage (NCBI taxonomy): Eukaryota > Metazoa > Chordata > Mammalia > Primates > Cercopithecidae > Colobus > Colobus angolensis. The sequence continues at coordinate 1,691,219 of NW_012118099.1, forward strand.
TGTTTTCCTAGGCAGGGGGAGGGGGGCACAGCAGACAGACCAATACCCAGTGTCAATAACACCAATTGAGAAAAGCTGAGTAAAGGTGAACATCCTGTTAACCAAGGCCCTGAGTAACTAGCTTAAGAATAGACCTAGGTTTGCTCTGACTCTCATTCTCTTTAGACTGACTACTTTTTCCTTAGTCTAATAACCAATTACCTTAGGAAAAGTGCAGTTGCCTAATCACCTTCACCTGTTTCCCCTCCATCCAAAAATTAATAAACACAGAGAGAAAAACAGAATATTTTTAAAAAGAAAAATCGCAAACTATGTTTATATATTTGCTTAAAGAAAGCAATATTTGGATTTTCACAATGTCCGAATCATGATTTTTAAGATGAAGCATTATTTGGATGGTTTTCCAAAATAATATCAGGAGAAAAAAAAAATCATGTGAGTGCTCTTTGTCACAAACACTCACAACCAGCATAGCCAGACTTTTTCAAAATAAATTGTTCTATTGTCAGGATTAATTTACTAATATGATAGTGCTATAACTCTCATATACCCACTGTAGATGAGATAAGGTATAGTCAGTAATACGACTTAATTCATGGTTCCTTTATATTCAAAATGGTAAACTACTGTTCACTGTTAACATGTACAGTATTTTTTTATTTTTTATTTTTTTTAAGATAGAATCTTGCTTTGTTGCTCAGGCTAGAGTGCAGTGGCATGATCTCGGCTCACTGCAACCTCTGCCTCCTGGGTTCAAATGATTCCCTTGCCTCAGCCTCATGAGTAGCTGGGATTACAGGCATGAGTCACCATGCCCAGCTAATTTTGTATTTTTAGTAGAGATGGGTTTCACCATGTTGGCCAGGCTGGTCTCGAACTCCTGGCCTCAGGTTATCTGTCCGCATCACCTCAGCCTCCCAAAGTGCTGGAATTACAGGCATGAGCCACCGCGCCCAGCCAACATGTACAGTCTTTTTATATGAACTAAGTATCTCTTCATCTGTATTCCCCTGCTCTATAACAAATGTGAACTAGACAAGCTGGGTTTTAAAAGCCTGATTAGGAAGACTATATGGGGAAAAACCACTTAGAAGCATTAACTTACTAGGAGCACTTCTGAAGTATCTATTCATGTAATAGTCACATGCTTCCATTAGGCAATATGTTTTAGTTTTACGTCATTAAATATGTAACTTAAAAGTAGTAAATATACTTTCAGAATAATATATTTTAACCACTGTTCAAATTAGTAAGATTTTACCATACCACCATTTGAGATAGCTAATCAATTCAGTAAAGCTAGGTTATGTGTTGGTAATTGAAACCTGCAGAGGTGAGAAATTTAGGTTATGCATTATTTAGATTTACTGACTTTCTATTTTGTTAACATGCACCACTAAATTTTCCTTTTCCTCCCCTCATAATACCACCTTCCAGAATCCCTCCTACATCAGCTCAGACTACATCGGGCTACAGAGAAAAGTGACCTGACAAACCCATCCCACTAATGGGCTTATGTCTTCATGGATTACCCGCCACAGAATAGTTCCATTTTGAAGAGGAGTAAAAGGAAAGGCCAAATATTAACTAAAATAATTAACCAATAACAAAAGAATTTCAGGCACTGTTCCAGAAAATACTTTGAGGTTACATAAATCTTTTCCCCCACCACTCCTTTTTCATTTAAATATCAGACATAAGAAAAGGGTAAAACATACATATATAAACAGCTTAACAAATAATTATACAGTAAACCACCACCCACTTCAAGAATTAAAACACAGAGGGTGACCAGCCGTGGTGGCTCAGACCTGTAATCCCAGCACTTTGGGAGGCAGAGGCGGGTGGATCACGAGGTCAGGAGATCGAGACCATCCTGGCTAACACAGTGAAACCTCATCTCTACTAAAAATACAAAAAAAAATTAGCAGGGCATGGTGGCAGGCGCCTGTAGTCCCAGCTACTCAGGAGGCTGAGGCAGGAGAATGGCGTGAACCCGGGAGGCGGAGCTTGCAGTGAGCTGAGATTGTGTCACAGCACTCCAACCTGGGCGACAGAGTGAGACTCCATCTTAAAAGACAAAAACAAAAGAAAAAAAACACAGAGGGCAATTTTCCTGCACTTCACAAATCAACCCATTTGGGGCAATTCTTTACTTTTTGGATAAAGTTAAACAGTTGCCTTCTGCCTAAAATATCTGGAAACACAGATTATGTGCTTCATTTCATAAAACATTTATGACATGTAAAACAATTTTTTTTTTTTTAGTTAAAAACTTAATAAGGCCTCAAAATCGTAATAAAATGAAGGATACATCATTGTGCACCCACATGACTGCCAGAACAGTGCACCACCCTTGGTAGGTACTCAATGAATGTCTATTATTAGAAAGGATGTATTCGTTTCTACCATTTTTGCCACTAGAGAGGAAAATTCAGGATAATGATCTTTATTTAATAAGTATCAAAAGTAAAACAAAAACTATTAATAGATGTGGTGGTACTTGAAATGCATGTCAAGAGGACATGCAGCAATATACCTTGCAGGACTGGGCTGCTTCTTAGAGTTTTAAAAGGCAGTCTTCTGTAACAGCACACTGCTGTTTCAATTCACAGCCACAGGTGATCTGTAATCAAGATCAGTTACTGACATATGGCTATTAAGGCTTCGAAGTAAATCTCTATTTTACTTCAAGTAAAAATAATATTAACTCTAGTGAGGCCACTTAGAATTAATCAAGAGTGTCCAATTCATTTTACATATTGTTCACATTAAAAAGACAAAGCTCAGTTTCAAAAGGCTGCTCATATTTTGAAGAGCATGTCAGTCAGGGGATTGCTATCATTTATTAATGAGCCAAATCTAGCTCACGCCCTGTGACATTTGTTTCTGGGCTGTTAGACACCACGGCTTAATATGTGCACACACAATTCCCTGTAGTATATACAGTACTGAAATGCCAGTGTGCAAAGCTCCAGGGTTTCATTTGTTCATTTTTAATACATTATATCCAAATACTTCCATCCTGTGTGCATCAGACCACTACCAGTCCTTTGAGTGGTCAGATTCTGTTCACACTTGAGTACCTCCATCTTAAGTGATCCTTGCCTTCAGTTCAGGAAGAGTGACTGTCAGAAACAGAATGAACTTTCCCAGGATCTATTTAGCTACTTAATTTGGGGGCGATTCTTAAAAGTCATCCCTGTGATGTCAAGATTTGGTGATGAATACACACATATTTTCAATTACAAAAATACTTTGCATTTAAATAGGATTATGAGTCTCACAAAATTCATAACTCAATTTGACACCTGTCACATAAATCGAATCTTTGATGTTACCTAAATGTTGCCATTCTTTTTAATTTTTAAAGTAAAGGCTGGATGTGTGAAATTAAAATGAAAAAAATGTATTTTGGAAAGTGAGAATACCTCACTCCGCTATATGGGGGAAGAACACACGGCTAACAAGTAAAACAAGGTTGTGATATATAATTTCTTTTTAAAATTCTCCAATATAAATTTGTAAACTTTCAGGTTAAATTTTATCCTACTTAACAATCACATTTTATTTTCTTCCCTAAACATAAAAAAAAAAAAAAAAACTATAAAATGCTTACGAAGGCCGGGCACGGTGGCTCAAGCCTGTAATCCCAGCACTTTGGGAGGCCAAAACGGGTGGATCACGAGGTCAGGAGATCGAGACCATTCTGGTGAACACGGTGAAACCCCGTCTCTACTAAAAAAAACACAAAAAACTAGCCGGGCGAGGTGGCGGGCGCCTGTAGTCCCAGCTACTCGGGAGGCTGAGGCAGGAGAATGGCATAAACCCAGGAGGCAGAGTTTGCAGTGAGCTGAGATCTGGCCACTGCACTCCAGCCTGGGCGACAGAGCGAGACTCCATCTCAAAAAAACAAACAAACAAACAAAAAAATGCTTAAGAAAAATAAATAAGTAGATTATAGCTAGTCTCAACACAATAAGTTATTAGGTTTCAGTTAAGACAATCTGATTTATATGACCCAACCCAGTTCAACTTATCAGAAGATATGATATTTATGAATTAAGAATTGGCCAATAATCGAAAATATATTTTAGCTCTATTTCTCATACTGATAGCTCAAAGTGACTTTGCCTTAATTTCACCAACTTTAGACTGGGTATTATGGAAAAAAATGGCAGTATGGCAAATTAGCAAAAGAAAACATTCTTTTTCTATACCACAAATAATGGTCAAATAGCTAAATATTCAAGAAAACCCTATATAATTTTCCTATCATCATGGAATTTTTTTTTGAGGTGGAGTCTTGCTCAGCCACCCACTCACTGCAACCACCATCTCCCAGGTTCAAGCAATTCTCCCATCTCAGCCTCCCAAGTAGCTGGGATTACAGGCACCCACCATCATGCCCAGCTAATTTTTGTATTTTAGTACAATGGGGTTTCACCATGTTGCCCAGGCTGGTCTTGAACTCCTGACTTCAGGTGATCCACCCGCCTCAGCCTCCCAAAATGCTGGGATTACAGGCGTGAGACACCGCATCCAGCTGGAAAATTTTGTATTTGGCAAAACAGATGCTCATTAAACTCTATAAAGCAAAAATACTTTTTAAAACACATAATTTGGAAAATAAAGATATTTCTGCATCCAATGGCTAATTGTTTAAAGTTCAAATACCTGGTTCATCCCCAAAAGGCAGTCATATTCCTTCTTAAGAATTCCTGGGCTGAATACAGTGGCTCATTCTTGTAATTCCAGCACTTTGGGAAGACAACGCAGGAGGATCGCTTGAGGCCAGGAGTTTGAGATCAGCCTGGGCAACATAGCGAGACCTACCTCTACAAAATAAATTTTTTTAATTAGCCAACCATGGTGGCCTGTGCCTTTCGTTCCAGTTATTCAGGAGACTGAGGCAGGAGGATTATTTGAGCTCGAGAGTTTGAGATTACAATAAGCCATGATCATACCACTGCACTCCAGCCTGGTGACAGAGACCCCATTTCTTAAAACACAAAAAATGTTTCTGCCTTCTAAAGTTCCAAGAGTGATATTTAAGCAGTTGCCTCTTTACTAGAAATACATAGACTTTGTAGACACCAATTTTGCTACAGAAAGATCAAACAAGGCATTCTAAACTGCAAAGCTGGAGGGTAGATTATAAAGAATGGGTGTGGAAGAGAAAGATACTAGGAAAACATGTCTATGCATGAAAGATCCCCTCCTGAGTTGTTCTGCTTCCAATTTCCTCTTCCCTGACCCAGTACTCACCTGGATCCCTCTGCTTTTGTCACTACCAAAATGATAATTTGGGGCTGAGTGCACATAAAGGCACTTCTTCCTCTGTTCTTCCCCCAGAGCTAGAGAGGCACACACAAGGTGTGGAGGTAGTCATAGACAGTGTGGGTCAGAATGCCAAGTTCAAATACAAGAAAGGGATTTGTCAGGCTAGGAAGGCATCTGCTTATTCCCTTAGACCCTCAAAGGAGTAGGATGAGAGAGTTCTATCTGAAGACTTGTAATCTACACCAGCGTGGAAAGACTGCCAAATGTGGTAACAGCAAAGGGTGCACATTGTTCCTTCAAGCCCTCTTGGACCCAGAAATACCACCTACCTATGAATGGTCAGCTGGAATCAAGAGGTGTCGTGAGTCACTTGTATTTCAAGTGTTTCTTCCTGTGATACCAGTTTGAGGGAAAAGAGTTGAGTGATCACTCACATCCTTCCTAGTGGTACTCCTGGTACCCTCTCCTCCAGTCCTCTATCAGGGCCACACAGCCTACTGACACACACCAAACATTCTCCAGCCATCTCTCAAGTTCCACAATTTATGCTTGCTTGGTCTAGGGCAGGTGGATAGTTCCATACATAACCTAAAGCTGGTTCTGTCTCAGAGGAGACAGTGCTAGAACACTACTTTTGAGGTTTTTATTTGATGCAATTTTAACAGTAAATAAAGTAAATGCAAATATAAACTAAGTATACTTGTATATCAAGATTGTTTTTAAAATGCTTATTTAGCTAAGGCAAAATTGGAAAGTTTTTTGTCTGCTTCTGTGTTTGAGCTTATCTCAAGGATTCTGTGGTGATTTAACTTTATTTTATGCAAGCACCCACTAGAAGAATTTTGAAAAACAACATACCTTTGTGCTTGTTTCAAAATGATACCTAAAACTTTTCATCAAAAGTTTAAATAGTACCAAAGGATGTAATTAGAAGTATAAATATTGACATTAAAAAATAGAACTGTTTCATGACTCCCAAAATGTATCCAATGTAATAAAATACTATACCAATTCGTTGTGTCATCCATTTTAAAAATACATGAAATGAGTTGTTTAGCAGTTAATAAACTTCATCACATTCTTTTTTCTCTTTGTATTTGCATTTCAATTCCATTTCACCTACAAAATTTATCCCTAGTATGTTTTGTGTTTGAAAGTTGACATGGTTTAGCTGTGTCCCCACTCAAATCTCATCTTGAATTGTAATCCCCAGTGGGAGGTGACTTAATCATGGGGGTGGTTCCACCATGCTGTTGTCATGATAGTGAGTGAATTCTCACAAGATCTGATGGTTTTATAAGCATCTGGCATTTCCCCTGCTGGCACTCATTCTCTCTCCTGCCACCCTGTGAGGATGTGCCTTCTGCCATGATTCTAAGTTTCCTGAGGCCTCCCCAGCCAAGTGGAACTGGAGTCTTTTAAACCTCTTTTCTTTATAAATTTCCCAGTCTCAGGTATTTCTTCATAGCAGTGTGAGAATGAACTAATATAAAAGTTTTCATTATCACCTTATCATACTTCTCTACAACTAAATATAGAAATAAAATGTTTACTTCCCATGACCATACATAAAGCTCTAAGTGTTAAAAATTTCTTCTGAACTAAGTTATTATAATTAAGTTATATAATTATTATAATTAGTAGCAGTAATTAGTAGCAGTGTATTAGTATACCATACTAATGCTGATAGATTATTAAATATCAAAAGTAAATTTTTTATTGGAAAGCATTTTTTTTTGAGACAGAGTCTCACACTGTTGCCCAGGCTGGAGTGTAGTAGAGCAATCTTGGCTCACTGCAACATCCGCCTTCTGAGTTCAAGTGATTCTCCTGTCTCAGCCTCCCAAGTAGCTGGGACTACAGATGCCCACCACCACACCCAGCTAATTTTTGTATTTTTCGTAGAGATGGGGTTTCACCATGTTGGCCAGGCTGGTCTTAAACTCCTGACCTTAAGTGATCCACCCACCTCAGCCTCCCAAAGTGCTGGGATTACAGGCGTCAGCCACTGTCCCCTGCCGGAAAGCAATTTTTAATGAGGTAAAAAGAGGTTGTTTTATTTCTCTAATGATTACATGTATCAAATCCATCTATGAATGCTACTGTTTGCTAGAATGAAACAGTTTAGAAACAAGTCTATTCCTACTTTTATTTTGATTTTCGATGCTGTGAACCCATGTTCAGAATAAACAGAGGTGTATGTAACGTATTCTGTTATAAAGACATCACCACTGTGTCAAAGAACTTCTAAGGAGTTAGATATCTAACAGTGATATATTATCCAAAATTATTCTGAATGTTCTACCAAGTGACAAATCCACTGGGTCCTCCTTCAATTTTGTTGCAAGTCAAAATGAGAAAATGACTTAGGAAAGGATATGTCACTTGATAATTAGAGTAATTTACCTTCCCAACACCAACCCAGGAGGTTCAATGTTAATGGACAAAGCAGTCTAATAGATTCCAGATGGAGGAAAGGGCTCTTTTCTTTTGCAAAGTGGAAGAAGGTCCATGCAAAAAGGCAGGCTGGAGAGAAGAACCAGTATGTATACTACCACAGGAATATGCCTTTTAGAAAAGAGAATCTAGAAATTGATTCAATGAAAACTACCTGTGCCCACGTACATCTTAGAAAGCCTCTGTGTGTTGCCCTCCCCACCTGACTCAGATCAGGACATGCTACCCCAAACTATAATACCTTGGCATTTGAGAAAACAGCAGAAGCAAGAAAGCCCCTCTTATCTCCCAACCCTCCGTCATTTTCTCCTGAAACAGGTCGAAAACCTAGAAAGTCACTCTCTGACCTCCCTCCTTTCTCCCCCTGAAATCCATCATGTGATGGATATCCTGCTTTACCCAGAGGGAGGGCATATCATACAGGTAAACCAAGAAGAATCCAAACAAACAACCTTTGCTAAGTCCCCTCCAGGTTATTACCATTAGAATACACCCTTCTGTCCTCTTGTCATACTTCTGTATGACTGTCCATGAAAATACACAGATCTCACATCTTTGTGTCTTCATTTCCAAAGGCTCTCATGTACATAAAACTTATATTAAACAAAGTTATACACTTTTCTCTTGTTAATCTTTTGTTATAGGGACCTCAGCCATGAACCTGGTGATAAGTGAGGAAAAGTTACTACTTTTTCTCCCCTACACAACCCACCCTAGAAGTTGCACACACCAGCCTGAAATCTACTGCCTTAATTCACCTGTCCATTAAAACCCTCTTCTTTTGCAATAGCACCATGGACTGCTTCTAGCCATAAGCAAATTATCCTTCCGGACACTTACAAGTCTGTCAGTGCTCCACTCTATACCACTTGGTATGTCCTGCCTACATTCCAGCATCGCTTCTCTAGTCTTGCAAAGCAGTTGGTTAAGTGCACAAGGTTGAAAGTCCAACAAACTTAGATTTATTTCTCAGTTCTGTCAATTTACCCATTGTAAATTGATCCTGTGATCTTGGACAAGTTATTGAACTACTCTGGGCCACAGTTTTCTCATGTGTAAAATGGGAACACCACTACTTATATAATGCACAGCTGGATTAAATTACACAATTTATATAAAGCCTTTAGCACTGTGTTTGGAATTTAGTAAGTGTTAAATAACCGACTGCTGTGTTATTTGTATATGACTTAGCTCCTACAGATTAGGGGCCAACCTTTATTCCATTTTCTATGCTCTATAAAACAGGGTCTTATGCCAAGAGGTGCCCAATAAATTCTTGTTGAACAAGGAGGAAAAGAAAAAAGGTGTCATTTATGGTAACTCACTAAAGCTGTGATTTTAACTTGAATATATAATAGGCCTTTCGTTTTGCTTGCTTTTCTAATTTTCGTAGCTATGTTTGGAATGCTAAACACTCCCAAGAAGACTGAAAACATTAGCTTTTTAGAGAAAATCCAACCAGACTTGCCATATATTAATAAATCTTTTACAGATGGAAAATAAGCCTAAGTTTCAAGGCAGAATAGAAAAGGATGCCAACAAAGGCTAACAGCCTTGAACATACACCTGACTATATGACCTACCTAACGCTCCTTGCAATTAACAGTTACTGCCTTTCCCTCTCTCTCTCTTGGCTGGGTAAGATGCCCCAAATAACTTAAACATTTTCTTTTAAAAATGGCTTAAAGCAAAAGCAGGCTGACTCTCACTCTATAAATGAGCAGAATGTATGGTCTTCTCAAAAATATCTGCTGAAAACAAGTTAAATCTACTAAAGAAATCACAAATAAGGGAAAAAAAACAGAGGATGTATATTTTCAAATCATTCTAGACCTTTCACCTTTTTTATCTTCCATTTACTTTCCAAGCATGTACCGTAGTATCCCAAAGACCTGGGTTAGGATCCTGGCTTTGCGCTTACTGCTTGTGTAATCTCAAACAAGTACTTAATGTTTCCGAGCCTCAGTTTCCTCATAAGATGAGACTACCACCGATCTTCCTCAGGGGGATACTGAAAGGGTTATACCCAGTAATGTTTCCATTGTTTTCATGCAAGGAAATCAGCTCAAATTAGAAAGGAATTCATGGTAAATGCACAACAGGATTTCACAGACTTGAATTCACAGCTACTAAGCCTCCCTTCCCCTCTCTTCTCAAAGCTGTGTGATTCTCACAGTGAGTCAACTCCATTCCTCTTTCTCTGCAAACCAGCTTCTCTGTTCAAAGCTGTACCTGGTACCTGGACCATAATGCAGCCCCAAAAGGCTTGGTCGTCCCCAGCTAAGTGACTCATCTTCTGGACTTCATGTCATCTTCTCTGGAGAAGGAATCTGGGCGGTTTCCTCAGAGGCCCCATTCTTACCCCAAGAGAGAAGAGAGGAGCAAGTCCACTGTTACAGAGGGCTGTTCCTCCACCCCTTTTGGACTCCTGCTCCAGAGACCAGCACAGTGCCAGTGTTCCAAGGGCCAAGGAGGGCACCTGCTCCACAAGTGGAAGTAGTTTCTTTCTTTTTGTTTTTGAGACGGAGTCTCACTCACTCTGTCTCCCAGGCTGGAGAGCAGTGGCACAATCTCGGTTTGCAACCGCTGCCTCCCGGGTTCAAGCGATTCTTGTGCCTCAGCCTCCCGAGTAGCTGGGACTAGAGGTACACACCAACCACGCCTAGCTAGCTTTTGTATTTTTAGTAGAGACAGGATTTCGTCATGTTGGACAGGCTGGTCTTGAACTCCTGACCTCAGGTGATCTGCCCGCCTCGGCCTCCCAAAGTGCTGGGATTACAGGAGTGAGCTGCCGTGCCTGGCCAGAAGTAGTTTCTTTCTTCTTTACCTCACCTATCTCTCCCTATACCTACCAAAATAACCCTGAACTCTGAAAACCCCCAAAATCTTTAACACTGATATCAATAAGTAGTGAGTAATTTATGGCCAAATTGAGCCATAAAAAATGAATCCCAGAGTTTTCAAAGTCTGAAGAAAATACTGGCATAGAAACCATCACTTCAGAAAAATGAATTCTGATAGTAAAGCAAAGGTGTGGAATCCTCAGACACAATCTACTCAGGAATATCTATCCCCAAAACAGAATCCCAAACCGCTGACAGACACACCCTCCAGCCCCCACTTGTGAAGAAGAGGAGCGGTAAGAAAACATGTAAATTTGCCCAATGTGTTAGTAAAATCAGGAATTGCAACAACAAACGACTGCCAAGGTAAAGCCAATTCCCCCTGCTGACTTCCAAAAGAACAGGCAGGTTCAAGAAAGGACTAGTCTAAGGTTGTGTTCACACACAACTCCAAGGCAGAGACAAAGCTATACAAAACCTTTCTAAGAAGGAATGCCTTCTTTTTATTTTTACCCAGAAAGACAGCACCTTTTAACTATGAGTTAACCAAAGAGACAAAATCTCATATTCATCTGGTCAATTTGGACTAAAAATAATTTTTAAACTGTATTAGAGCCAAGATTAAAATTAGTTTTATTCAATTTGTCAATAACAGTTTCATTTGAACTTTAACTCTTTTCTGTTGAAACGGAGTCTTACTCTGTCACCCAGACTGGAGTACAGTGGCTCGATCTCAGCTCACTGCAACCTTCACCTCCCAGGCTCAAGCGATTCTTTTGCCTCAGCCTCCTGAGTAGCTGAGCTTACAGGCACCTGCCACTGTGTCTGGCTAATTTTTGTATTTTTAGTAGAGACGGGGTTTCACCATGTTAGCCAGGCTGGGCTTGAACTCCTGACCTTGTGATCCACCCGCCTCAGCCTCCCAAAGTGCTGGCATTACAGGTGTGAGCCACCGTGCCCAGCCTAAGATATTTTAAAGAATTGGCTAGAAGGTTTTTCCAAACACAAAAAGTACTGTGTATTTCCAATGACAAAACTACATTTTATAATCTGGGAAAATCTTTTTCACAACTTTGCAAGACTTTTGAAGTGGTAAAAACTATATACTTTTTTCAAACAACTTTCTAAAATTCCATTGTATCTATTTTTCATATTTGGTCCTTCCAACTCTGTGGGCAGGTAAGTCAGAGAGAATAAAAGAATTTTAGAAAGAAGAGGAATCTTTAAAGCTTACATACCCAATTCTTTCATTTTATGGATAAAGGGATGAAAGCTGAGAATGCTGAATGACAAGTTACAGGTCACAACAAAGGCAGACCAGGAATTCAGAGCTACTCAAATCAGGTACAACTTTCACACTCTTTTTTTTTTAAGCTCCCCTGCCACCCCACTGGTCACTTCTCAATTCAATGGCTTAAATAATCAGTTAAGAGGCAACTTAAGTATCCCTCAGAGCAGAGGTTCTTAGAAAGGAGAGAGGGAGGGACCACAGACTTGGACCATAACCCAGTCGATGGTCTAATTCTGATCTGTCAACTTGGAAAAGGAGAGTCACAATTACACTTTTGCCAAAACGAAGTTAACTCCACTTTATTTCCAGAAGTCATCTCCATAACGACCCATATAACAATTCTAGCTCAGAATGTCTTGTTCTAACCCCTTTGTATGAAACTTTATACTAACTTCTTCCTTTTTCTGACCCAGAATAAACAAACAAAAACTTCACAATACCCATCAAAGGCCAGATAGACGTGAGAGCTATTACTGTGTTACTATCTTTTCCCAGTTTCTTTACCCTCTCTTTTCCCAAACGTTCCGCCTTGCTAAGTGATTCTCATCCAGACACCTCCACATTCTAGAATTTGCTACACTTGCAAATCATCACTTTTTTGGGCAAAAAACACAAAGTATCCTCTACTTCATTTAATCCAAAGACTCCTATACCATGAGTCTTCCTCATGAAATGGAGCACCCTCTGGCTTGAGGACCTACATGCAATCTTCTGTACTTTCATCCTGGACTCATGCCCCTCTCCGTGAAGACTCTGGTTTTGTCTGCTACAACACAGGAGAAATTCCTAACATTTGAGTTTTGTACAATTGACCTTATATTGTTCTGTTACTTTCTTTTCTTTTTTTTTTTTTTTTTTTTTTGAGACGGAGTCTCGCTCTGTCGCCCGGGCTGGAGTGCAGTGGCCGGATCTCAGCTCACTGCAAGCTCCGCCTCCCGGGTTTACGCCATTCTCCTGCCTCAGCCTCCCGAGTAGCTGGGACTACAGACGCCCGCCACCTCGCCCGGCTAGCTTTTTGTATTTTTTTTTTTAGTAGAGACGGGGTTTCACCGTGTTAGCCAGGATGGTCTCGATCTCCTGATCTCATGATCCGCCCGTCTCGGCCTCCCAAAGTGCTGGGATTACAGGCTTGGGCCACCGCGCCCGGCCTCTTCTGTTACTTTCTCTGTAAATCATAACGATTTAGGGTAAGAACTGTCTCAACTCTGAGCTTATTGAAAATGTCTCTATTGGAAACATGGATGAGCATTTGTGAACTTCATGCATTCATGCCAGTTACCTCTAGGGCTTTTGAAAAGTACTTGGTAAAAATTCAAACGAAAATAAATCTCTCTCTCACTGCCAATCCCCATTCTCTCAGAAACCCTTCCCAAAGGCCACTACTGTTACTAGTTTCTAATGTATCCTGCCTGCAAGTATTATCTGTATGCATACTTTCCTACCCCATTCATCTTTGTATATAATGGTAACATATTAAATACTACCGGGCCCCTCTGCTTCTCTGCCCCCATCATTTATATACTATATCCTGGAGATCATTTCCTATCTGCACATACAAATGTATCACATTCTTTTTTCGTCTTTCCTCTCTATATTGTGGACTATAACTGACCTGTGTTCGTATCTCAGCTTTGTGACTCTGTACGAGTCTCAGCCTCTGCTTTCTCACCTAAACATTGAGAATTACAGCATCTTCTAAAAGAGTAAGATACTATCTGCAGTGTCTACACAGTGCCAGGCACACGGTGATGCTCAGTGATTAGTCCTGACGTTTCTCTCCTTTGGTGGGCTCCTCATGGGACCTGGCCTTTCACAGTAGATACTGTGGGACTATGGAATCAGATCGACACAAGCTCCAATCCTGCTCTCAGATTTCTTGTAACAGAGACATGGTATTTCATGTGGGGCAGAGGCTGGGGAACACACATTACTTTATTAGGCCAGTTTCCTTCTAATGGATATTTAGGTAGTTTCCAGTCTCTGTGATGACAAACAACACAGGAGTGGTTCCGCTGATATTATAGAAGTGACGTATTTGATCTAGTATCTTCCTGGACCAACTCAGAGATTGGGGACTTGCTTTTGAATTTCCTGATCCAGAGCCACAGCTTCTGTGTGCTCCTCATTCAACAATTTTGCTTCCCCTCTGGGAGCCCTTTCAGCTTTGCCTTATCTTTGTCTTCTCTGTTCCTATTGTCTGCTTAACATGAAAAATGCATTCGGGTAGGCCTAGCAGCTAATTACTTCAAATAGCGGAAACCATCTTACACAGAAGATGGAATGATTAACCGCATGAACTTGAGAATTATTGTGCAGTGTCATCACTGTTAATGAACACACTGTAAGAAGTATAAATTCTTTCCAATTCATAGTTATAGAAAATCCCAAGAGGGCTGGAAAGCAGTGAAGATTTCAGGTGGGAAGGAGAAGAGGGTAGAGATGTTGGTGTAAAAAAAAAATCAGAGAAGAAAAATGACTTGAACAAATACTAGATGATTTCATTCATATGAAGTACCTTAAGTAGTCAAAATCATAGAAACGGAGTAGAAAGACGATTACCAAGAGCTGGGGGGAGCAGGAAGGGGTAATCGGTGTTTAGGGGGTATAGTTTCAGAGTCATAAGATGAAAACACTCTAGAGATTGGTTGTACAACAATGTGAATATATTTAATACTATTGAACTTACTCTTAAAATGCTTAAGATGGTAAATTTAATGTTATGGTTTCATCACAATGAAAAAAAAGGCTTGGACTAAATGCTACTCTGAAGAGTAGGAACATAGTAAGAAAAGACACCTCCTAACTCTGTGATCCTGATACTGCTCCCAACAGCTGCTCTGGGGTGCTAAAATCTGTAGGCAGGCAGGACAGAAGAAACCTTCACGTAGTAAGCTCTGACTGGCCCAGTTCTTCACACTCGATTTATACTGAATCTTCTGGATTTAAGTGAGAGTGTCCAATTTCCTTTCGAAGCCCCTCTCACTGTACTTGAATGGCCTCTCCTTACCTCTCACTCTCAAAAGCCCACAGCACCTCAACATAATGACATCATCCTTTATATATGAAGTTGATGCCATTACAGCAAATGTACCTCAAACATTGACAGATGGATTCACAGTGGTCCCCACTGTGAATAGAAAGACATTCTTTTGGTTTAGGAGAAGGAAACTAAAGTGCACCAAGTCCCTACAAGTTCTGACAAGATACTCAGCCCATTTCAGACACATCCCCAAGACAGCAACCCATCTGACAGATGGAGAAAGCAAGCCTCAGGTTGGCTAAGTGACTTTATAATATTACATGTCTAGTACATGGATTACTGAAGCTGAACCAGCATGTACCAGGATCCAGCTTACTGGATCACACTGATACATCCATCTCTTTTCAGATAACTCACTTTTCCTCTGCCTTCAAAACATTGATTTGACTGCCACAAGCCACACTGAGGTTCTGCTGACTTGCATCTGACACAATGCGCCAATCAGAGGAAGCATTCAATAAAAAATTATTGTTTTGACATTGCTATTTCTTCGCAGCCCAGAGCTATACTTCATCAAATGAAACTGTACTTCATTATATCAAAGCATTTCTCTGTCTCCCCTGCTTTGACTGCACCCACCTTGGGTCAACAATCGATGGTGGTCAGCTACCCTCAGGCAAATCATTCACTATGGGGGTTCCAGAGCTGTGTGGCACCATCATCCCCTGGAGTTGGCCCACTGACCTACTAACTACAATGTGCTCATGTCTGGAGTAATGAAGTATTTGAATCAAACGTAGTGGTAATTGCTTAGGATGCTGCAGAAACACAGTGTGAGCCCCAGGGCAGATGGAGTCATCTGTCCCATGGTGGGTCAACCAGTTACACATCAGCTCTGTCAAGGAGAGTTTCCAGGGAGGCAGCCCTCAAGCCCAAATCTGTCCATCAGAAATGTTTAATTTAGCACACAAAGCCTTTTTTAAATGAAATTAATTGCCAGTATTTCAAATTCTAGGAAGTTCACATAAATACCCAGATTTTGTACTTCTCTTGAAACACTGGAAGATACGTCAACACTAGGTCCACTCTGCTGCACAGAAACAACTGGCTTGCTCCAAGCAATAAGTAGCTGTCCTCTTGCACACTGTGCACAAACCATCCTCTC
This sequence comes from Colobus angolensis palliatus, assembly GCF_000951035.1. Lineage (NCBI taxonomy): Eukaryota > Metazoa > Chordata > Mammalia > Primates > Cercopithecidae > Colobus > Colobus angolensis. The sequence goes on from NW_012118099.1 coordinate 1,707,238, forward strand.
AGAAATCATTTTCACAACCCTTTACACGCTCTGTTTGCAGCCCCTTCCACAGGGCAAGAATGGGGATGCCAAAAATGTCATCTTATCTTGCTTTTCAATAGTTCAAAGATGATGCTGCAAGCATTTGTGTGTTCAGTGAGATATTTTTAAGAACTTAAAATGCTGCATCAGATAATCAAAGTCTTGTGTATCCATCACAAATGGCTTCAACCATTACTTTTCCTATAGCTAATTATGAATTATACCCAAATATTCTGTCTTTATTGCCTACTTACAGCAGAGACTATCTCCTTTGACAGGAATCCAACTGTGTGAGTTGCCAAGAACTTGTCAGAGAGAGGGTTGTACCAGGAGGGCATTTTTTTCCTCCTGCCGTCCCTTTTCCGGCTTTACCCAAGCTCCTCTGAGGCAGACTTGCAGGAATGCTCTGGCTGCCTGCCCTGGTGCTGACCTCCTCTGGGTGGGGAAGCAGGCTGCTGGGTGCAGGGCACTTGCCTCTGGAATGTACTTCCTCATAAAGGTGCCAGGGCCTGCACTTGGTGAACTGTAAACACAATGGCTTTTTAGCTGCCAGGGTATTTATTACTCTTGATTGAGAGGTGAATAAACATGCTTTTTAAACTTACAGAGAACTGGGAGGCAAGTTAAGGGGACTAGTCATCTAGTTTGATTGAATTACTTTAACTTTGGAATTTAAAAAAAAAGTATCTAAAGTAAAAACTCATTTAGTATAAATTATTGATACAAACTAACAAAAAGTAATAACCTCCATCATGACTTTTTAAAAAATTATATACAAATGTTTTGTGTTTTTTGAAACACACATTTATTCATCTGCATATTTTCTGTGACTGCTATTGTGTTATAAATGGCAGAGGTGAATAGTTACATCAGAAACCACATGGCCTGCAAAGCCTAAAATATTCATTATCTGGCCCTTCGTGAAAAATGTTTGCCTATTCCTACTCCACTAAATAACTCTTGTGGGGGTTGTTTTATTTATTTATTTTTATTTCAATGGTTTTAGGACAACAGGTGGTTTTGGTTACACGGATAAGTCCTTTAGTGGTGATTTCTGAGATTTTGGTGTACCCATCACCCAAGCAGTGTACACCGTATACAATGTGCAGTCTTTTATCCCTCACCCCCTCCTACCCTTCCCCCCAAATCCCCAAAGTCCATTATATCATTTGTATGCCTCTGTGTCCTCATAGCTCAGCTCCCACTTAAAAATGAGAATACATAATATTCGGTTTTCCATTCCTGAGTTACTTCACTTAGAATAACGGTCTCCAGGCCAGGCACAGTGGCTCACGGCTGTAATCCCAGCACTTTGGGAGGCCAAGGCAGGCGGATCATGAGGCCAGGAGATCGAGACCATCCTGGCTAACATGGTGAAACTTCATCTCTACTAATAATACAAAAAATTAGCTGGGAATGGGGGCGGGCACCTGTAGTCCCAGCTACTCAGGAAGCTGAGGTAAGAGAATGGCATGAACCTGGGAGGTGGATCTTGGAGCTTGCCATGAGCCAAGATCGCACCACTGCACTCCAGTCTGGGCAACAGAGCGAGACTCTGTCTCAAAAAAAAAAAAAAAAAAAAAAAGAATAACAGTCTCCAACCTGATCCAGGTTGCCTTGAACGCCATTATTTTGTTCCTTTTTATGGCTGAGTAGTATTCTATGGTGTACATATTAATATAAACACATGTTCTTTATACACTTGTTGGTTGATGGGCATTTAGGCTGGTTCCATACTTCTGCAAATACAAATTGTGCTGTTATAAACATCATGTGCCAAGTATCTTTCTTACATAATGACTTCTTTTCCTCTGGGCAGATACCCAGCAATGGGATTGCTGGATCAAATGGTAGTTCTACTTTTAGTTCTTTAAGGAATCTCCATGCTATTTTCCACAGTGGTTATTCTAGTTTACATTCCAACCAGCAGGGTAAAAGTGTTACTTTTCACCACATCCACACCAACATCTATTATTTTTTAATTTTTTAATTATGGTCATTCTTGCAGGAGTAAAGTGGTATCTCATCGTGGTTTTGATTTGCAACTTCCTGATAATTAGTGATGTTGAGCATGTTTTCACATGTTTGTTAGTCATTTGTACATCCTCTTTTGAAAATGGTCTATTCATGTCCTTTGCCCACTTTTTGATGGGATTATTCTTTTTTTGTTGTTGTTGTTGTTGCTGATTTCAGTTCCTCGTAGATTCTGGATATTAGTCCTTTGTTGGATGCACAGTTTGTGAATATTTTCTCCCAGTCTGTGGGTTGATTGTTTACTCTGATCATTTCCTTTGCTGTGCAGAAGCTTTTTAGTTTAATTAGGTCCTATCTATTTATTTTTGTTTTTGTTGCATTTGTTTTTGGGTTCTTAGCTATGAACAGCTTTGCCTAAGCCAATATCTAGAAGCGTTTTACCAACGTTATCTTCTAGAATTTTTATGGTTTCAGGTTGCAGTGAACTAAGATTGGACCACTGCACTCCAACCTGGGCGGCTCAGTGAGACTCCGTCTCAAGAAAAAAAGAGAAGTCAGGATGAAAGCAATTCAAAACTCAGAGTGAAAGGTGGTCTCAGTAAAGTCTTAGATTTTAACACAGTATTGTTTAATCCTCTTTTTTTTTTTTTTTTGAGACGGAGTCTCGCTCTGTCACCCAGGCTGGAGTGCTGTGGCCGAATCTCAGCTCACTGCAAGCTCCGCCTCCCGGGTTCACGCCATTCTCCTGCCTCAGCCTCCCGGGTAGCTGGGACTACAGGCGCCGCCACCTCGCCCGGCTAGTTTTTTGTAGTTTTTAGTAGAGACGGGGTTTCACCGTGTTAGCCAGGGTGGTCTCGATCTCCTGACCTCGTGATCCGCCCGTCTCGGCCTCCCAAAGTGCTGGGATTACAGGCTTGAGCCACCGCGCCTGGCCTAATCCTCTTTTTAGAACAAAAATGATGAATATACACCATTGTTTAAAATATATAAAGTCATCAGTGCTTAAAGATACCACTACAAGAATATTCACTTTAGAGCTATTTATGGTTTTCAAATTTTGAAACAGCTTAAATATCCAAGAATTAAAGATTGGTTGAATTGTCACATCTCTATATCTACATAGTAGAAAATCATACAGATATTAAAATGGCATTGTTTAGGAACATTTAAAGACTTAGAACATATCCATGAGGTATTATTAAATAAGAAAAGCAAGTTGAAAACTCACGATTTTACCACTTGTGTGAAAAAGATACACAACTGATCTAAAGACTGTATAATACAGTGCTACTACAAGGAGAATGGAGTTGAATATGAAAGGTTTTTTCTTTCCTTTTGGGAGAGAAGATTCTAAGTTTTCTAAATTTTATAAAATAAGCATGTATTTTTATAATAATAAAAGCATAATAGTCTACATTTTAAAAAGATCTGCCAGGGAGATCTGCCAGGCACAGTAACTCACACCTGTAATCCTAACATTTTTGGAGGTCAAGATGTAAAGATCACTTGAGGCTGGGAGTTTCAGACCAGCCTAAACAACACAGCAAGACCTCATCTCTACAAAAAATAAAAGATTAAAAAAATTAGCTGGGAGTGGTGCTGTGTGCCTGTAATCCCAGCTACACAGAAGGCTGAGCTGGGAGGATTGCTTGAGCCATGAGTTCGAAGCTACAGTGAGCTATGGCCACAACACTGCACTCCAGACTGGGTGACAAGGTGAGACCTTGTCTCAAAAAAAAGAAAAAAAAAAAGAGAGAGAGAGAGAGATCCACCTGATGCTGGGAGGCTGTCCTCCAAAAAGGCTGGGCTGCGCATTACGGGGACAAGCTTACAACAAATCCTAGACTTCCTTTGTCCTCTGCTGCCCATGTGTAAGTAACACCTAAGCTTCATGTAATTTGTTGCATATGAGCATGTTCTCTCTCAATGGACTCAAAAAAGTCGGTAACCAATGCCCAGTAAACTTACTCCACAGTAGTTTTAGCCAAATTGCCTTTTACCTCTTAGTTTCCTCATCAGCTGAAGGGAGGTAACAATAACAGTGATGTGGCAAGGTAATCTACTGCAAATTTAGTCATGTTTTATTCTTGTCAGTAGAACCACCAGAAAGAACTTATTTTCTCCCAGCCCAACAAGAGGAAGGGAACTACAGTCAGACTTAGTTTGACTTTAGAAGCATTAAGTCAGGTGATACTCTCACACACAGGAATGGCAGAACAAACTCATACACTTTTCTTCACAGGCTTGGCAAAATGATTAACTGATAGACATTATAATGCTATGTCAATTTTCACACAATGTTCAGATGTTAATATTGTTACTAAAAATTTCATTTACTTCCTATAATGTGCTAGACCCAGGAGATCTGGGCTCCTGCACCAGCCATATCTCTGAATAATTGCTAGAACCACATCTTCCTCATCCATAAAATGGGATGTACTCTTTCCCTTGCCCCACCTCACAGGGTGAGGTTCAAACAAGATAATATCTGTGAAAGGACACTGGAGAGTGTTACACAAGGGTGATCTATAAGCAAGCCACAAACTAACGTCAGTGATATTACTTCACAGTAAAATTCTGTGAGCAATGAGCACTGAACATGTATTAAAGCTGATTGATCAGGTGGTTTTATTAAAGACACTGTCTTCATTAAACAAAAAAATCTGAATAACCCAAATGTCCATCAATAGTAGAATGAATAAATTGTCAAACACTAGAATACTCACAGCAAGAAAAGGAACGTGCTTTAGTACACACTGTATGTAATGTTGGCAGGAACAATCAAGACACAAAAAAGCACACACTATGATCCATTCATATAATGTTAAAAACAGGCAAAACAAACTAATTTGTTCAGGAAACAATGACAAATTATAATGAAAAGAAAGGAATGGGCCGGGCATGGTGGCTCATGCCTGTAATCCCAGCACTTTGGGAGGCCGAGGCGGGCGGATCACGAGGTCAGGAGATCGAGACCATCCTGGCTAACATGGTGAAACCTCGTCTCTACTAAAAATACAAAAAATTAGCCAGGCATGGTGGTGGGCGCCTGCAGTCCCAGCTACTCGGGAGGCTGAGGCAGGAGAATGGTGTGAACCAGGGAGGCGGAGCTTGCAGTGAGCAGAGATCACTCCACTGCACTCCAGCCTGGGCGACAGAGCGAGACTCCGTCTCAAAACAAAAGGAATGAAATTACCACAAAGTCAAACAGAAGTTTCCTCCAACTGAGGGGAGGAAATGGTTATCAGAGAAACGCCCATGTGGCACTTTGGGGATGCAGGCTATATTAAACTTTGTATGTGTGTACACACATATGTATACATGTATGTATATGTCCGTAAGTATATATATTTTATTTATATGCTTTACATATATTATGTTGCATAATAAAAGACTAATAACAAGAAACCAACTGGATTCTGTACAAATGAAGCTCAAATTAAGTTACCTCAATAGTGTTCCTTTTTTTTAATTTGTATTTTTAATAGATAGGGGCCTCACTTTGTTGCTCAGGCTATACTGAAACTCCCAGGCTCAAGCGATCCTTCTGCCTTACTTAGCCTCTTGAGCATCTAGGATGACAGCCTCACCACCATGCCCAAAAGTGCTGTTTTTTGTTTTTTTTTTTAAAGACTCTTGCTAAGAGCTTTTTCCATTTCAACTCAAATACATCAAACTAAGAAATTATTCAGTTTAGCATTTTGTCTTGTGTGGTTTTTGTTTGTTTAAGAGACAGGGTCTCAGTCTATCACCCAGGCTGGAGTATAGTGGCATGATCATAGCTCACTGTAACCTTGAATTCCTGGGCTCCAGCCATCCTCCTGCTTCAGCCTTCCAAAGCACTGACATTACAGGCATGAGCCATTGTGTCCAGCCAATATTTTATTTAAAATAAACCCCTTCAAAAAGAAAGTATGGGGCCAGGCATGGTGGTTCATGCCTGTAATCCTAGCACTTTGGCAGGCTGAAGAGAGATGATCACTTGAGCGCAAGAGTTTGAGACCACCCTGAGCAACACAGTGAGATCCTAGCTCCATAAAATAAAATAAAGTAAAATAACCAGGCATGATAGTACGTGCCTATAGTCCCAGATACCTGGGAGGCTGAGGTCGGAAGATCACTTGGACCCAGGAGGTCGAGGCAGCAGTGAGCTATAACCATGCCACTGCACTCCAGCCTGGTGACAGAGCAAGATTGTAACTCAAAAAAGAAAAAAAAAGAAAGTATAGTCATTAAGCAGGTCATGATGATTCAAGATGACTATTTGTCTTCCTAATAATTACTGTCTGCTTGAACATTTCCAAGATCAAAATTGAAATTTCTAATATTAGAAAATTTTAATACTAGAAATTTCAGTAGAAAGACTACAGAGTTATAGACATCACTGAGTATATCTTACACTATCAGCCTAAAGAGAAACAAGGTTACACAGATAACTCAGGGGAGCCATGACTTACCAGTTGGCTGTGTTTGTGCTATTCTCTTAGGGTAAGTCTTGCTTCGACTTCTCATCACATTCTGATCAGGCCGGGGAAGCTGAATAGAAAGATCTCGGCTCATTTGCAAAGCTGTCCTGCCACTTGAAAGTGCAACAGTTTGATTAGCAAAGGTAAAACCACACAGCCACAAAATTAAACAGGTCATTCAGAACATCTGCCAAATATGGAGAGAAGAAAAAACACACAGACTCACTGGTTTTAAAATGATTCTCATTGCAATAGTGATCAAGGGAGTGGTTATGAAATTCTAGGAGGAGATTTACATTAGATAGAAGGAAAATCTTTCAGAGGAGGAAACAGGAAGAAAGGATTTATTAAAGGAGGAGTTGGATTTCCGTAGAATGATGGGCTAGAAATAAAGGTTGCTGAGAGTCTTTAAGGTCACAAAATAATACAGAAATTAAGTTGGGTTAAACTGTGGGAGGGCAATGATTCCACATGAGCTCCATGTTGTACTCACACAGCAGGCTGTAAAGCATCCCCCACAGAACCACTCAGTAGGATTTTATTCTGGACTCTGCCATGGCACAATTAGCTATTTACTTGCCCACCTCGCCTGGGCCAGATCAAGTGTCCAGGAAGACTGAAGGCAGGCCTAGAACCCCATGCAAAGCACTGCTGCTCTACAGATTCCATGTGGATTCCAGGGCAGCTTTCCCTGGGGCTGAGTCAAACTTCTCAAGTAATTTTCCCAAGGAATCATGTGATTTAGTTTGCTGGATTTCAGTGAACATTCATCTTACTAACAATTTATTCCACAACTGCTAAATTTGAGCAACTGAATGGCCCTGGCTTTCACGCAGGAAAATATCATTTAGGTACAGGAAAATCACATTTCTACAAGTCTAGTTTGATTTACCACAAGTACAGCCATCTATGGGAGGAAAAAAGTCTTTTAAGGGCCCCAAATCCTATTTATCTTACATTTACAGGATAAATATGGGTCAGTATCTCCCCCAAAAAACAGATTAAACAGACTTAAAATTCATCTTTCACGTGTTTCTGTGGAAGTTCCTCATCCTCACTACTTCCTCTGCCTTTATTAAAGATGAAGATGCCTACAATCCTCATAAAAATGACTCTGCATTAGGCTAAGTTGGGACGTGTGGTATGATCTTTGTTCCAGGGGCGCATCCATGATGCCACTTCACGTTCAATAACAGTTCATGGAAATTCGGGAGGGGAGAGAAGCAAACTGACAGATTTTCTTTTGCTTAAAATGTAACTTCTTTTAAAAAGGTACACAGGATAACAGATTTCCAAAAAGCTAAAAATCCACATAAAGTGCAAATGTTCATTATTATCAATGGTCTGGAGTATGAAGATAAGGCCTACTTTCAACAGACTCACTATTAAGAGAAAGTCTTGGGCACTGTGCACTTCATCTCACAGAGGGAAAAATGTTCCCCCTAAAAATATAACCCCATATGTGAACCACTGAGGCATTTCATAATCAGATTTTATTATTCAAATTTTTCTCATGGTTTCTCTCTCGGAACAAAAGACAAATGAGAAAATCATATCATAAGATTAGAAAGACTGAGCAACAGAAGTGTAAAGTGATTTGCCACAGGCTGTACAGGACCCAGCACTAGAACAAGCTTTCTGAACTCCAGCTGGTCAGTATGGCACAGCCTGGTGGCATGGGAGAAGGAATAGCACATGTAGCTGTTGGGTTTGAAGTTGCAAGCCCTGTTTAAAGCAAAGCTCTGCCTTTTCCTAGGTGCGTGATCTTCAGAAGGTTATTTGTAAAAATCCTTGCAGCCTTGTTTTCCTCATTTATATTTCTACTTGTTCTTACAATTTCCTGGCAGAAGTATTCTTATATAGCATCCTATTTCCTTGTAGCAGAAAGTAATTGACAAGTATAGAGATTTACAGTGTAAGGTGATGAAAGTCCCCACGCATGTCTGGTGGCTCTCTGTTACGACAGGATAGAGCTTTATTTCTGTGATCAACTACTTCCCTGCTGCCTCTGGCACACACACACCCCTCTGCATGCTGGGTGGCCGGCCTCTAAATGAGATAGAAAGAAAAGAACAAGAGTAGAAATACTCAGGTTCAAAATCCTAGCTTTGCCACTTACTGATTAGGGATGCTTAATTACTTTACTTTTGGAGGCTCCAATTTCTCATCTATATAAAGGGGGATATGAAACCTCTTTGGCAGGTCATTGTGTGGATTAAATAAAGCTGCACATGTGAAAGCAACAGACACAAAGGAGGTTCTTATGAGAACGTGGTCTCTCTTCCATGCTTCATAGAATGTGAAATCTCATGACAGCTCCCGTGAGTTAAGTCCTACAAGGAGGATCTGGGTTCCTAAGGGAGTTTCTAAGCCCTCCTTCTCAATTCTCGAGTGTTAATTCTACACAGCTCATTAATTCATCAAAACTAGGAGCACCCCACAAACTTAACGACAGGTAAAGGCAAGGTTAATTTGTAAGGGGCTCAGGAAAGATAGCAATGTATAACAAAATGTTTAAACAAAGATTTCTATTTCAGATTATTGGTCTCTGGTAATAAAACAACAACAACAACAACAAAAAGTATTGGAACATCAGATTTCAGCTCAGCCTTTCCTCACAAATTTAATTTTTAATCTTAATTGTCCCATATCACTAAAAAAGTCCGATTTTTCCCTTAAGTAAGCACTAGTTTTCCCAAAAAGTGCCACTGTCCTTGGCATTTTGCAAGACCTAAAATGCAAGAGAGAGTAAAGACTAGATTCTTGTCTTTCTCCATCACACGCACGTACATGCACAACCACAAAGACACTAACACATCACTATAAACACATACACAATTACACACACAAACACACCCAGACACCTGCATTCATACACTGCAGCCACTTGTTAGGCTGTTCTTTATACCCTATTCTTTAAAAGCCTGCAGGGTGAAAGGAGGAGAATGTGTTTCCAGAGCTCTGCTTTCATTCCAGGATATCTCTGGAATATCTCAAGAAAGTGACAGGCATATTGTGCTGGTTAAACTCTGGTTGCTTGCCCTCTTTTGACAATAAACAGTCTGTATGCTAATGACCCCCCAGCAATCAGAGACTCATCCCTGCCTAAGCTCTGGGCATCGTCTTTCTTCCAAGGTTGGTATAATGTTAGTGTTTCCTACATACAGACATGTAGATTTAAGATTCATTAAGACTTACTAGGCAGTTAACATCAGCCACAAAATTAGAACAGATTTAGCATGGCCTCCAATTTTGCAAAGGTTACTTTTAATCACTTCCTTGGAAGAAATGATATTTAATATGCAAAATCCAGTAACTTCCTAATAATAATTCCCAGTAGCCGCAACATTTGCATTTCAATAAATTTGAGAACTCAGGTATGGCTAACTTTGTGGAAGCCAACAACAGCGTATGTTAAACAGGATAATTAAAACTTTAATAGTGTGAACATTAAGACAGATGTCTTTCTACCAGCTCCATTTCAGGGACGAGGAGACATTCTCTCTATAACCCTGGTGGCGTTTTTATGCCACAACTGGAAGAACAGTCCAAATACTGACTATTACCTGCTCTTCTCAATATAAACATAAATAATACTTCCTTAAATTCTTCATAATTGTATCACCATCTACAGAACAACAGTGAAAACCTAAAGGTTAAACATGAACATATCAATGAATACCTTCATGTAAATTCCAAGAATATCCATAATACCATGACACAAGTATTTTTTAGTCATGAAATGAGCAAATTTTCAACTAAATAATATATAAAAATGAATGCACTGAATATTTAATATTCATCACCCTTTTATTGATTATCTTTAATCTCAAATTCAAGACCCAAAAAGTACATTATAAAAGAGAAGAATTAAAATCTAGCATAGAGGACTATCGTCCTGAAAATGTTTGCCTTGGCTTTTTTTGTACCTCCTAAGGGAGCATTTCATTCAGTGATGTCTCCAATGGAACTGACAAAAGTGTCCCATCTCTGTGACACTAGGTGGCATTTCCCCACCCTGCTTGGGTTTTACAAGGCCCGGGGACCTCTCTCGTTGTTTGAATAATACTGTAGCTCTTTGAAGGCAGAAGTGGGTAGATCTGATTCTTTGTATCTGTGGGTACCTAATACCATGCCTTGCACATCACAGGCTCTCTCCATTGAACAGAATGAATTGAAACAAGACAAATTCTTTTTCAAAATATAGAACCCACTCTCATTTTTAATGCTGGTATTAGAAAAAGACATCAGCAACCTGCCTAGCTGTATGACAATCAGGCTTTTTCCACAACAGGCTAACAGTTTGCCTAATGGTTATAAACATGAGCTCTGCAGTTACAGTGCCAGAGGATGGATCCCACTGCCCTGCCTCCTAGTTGGATTACCTGGAGAAGGGACTTGACCTCTTTGAGCCTTAGTGTCCTCATACATCAATGGAGCTAATATTACAGAAGATTGATAATTAAATGAAGCAATGAATGGAAAACATGTATCACAGTACGTAGCACTTAGTAAATGCTCAATAAAGTTGAGATATAATTGCTAGCATTACTACATGCAGGCTTTATGCTGCAGAAAAAACATGGTTTGATGCACAATATAAAAAGTATAGACTGTATTAAATTAGGGGATCAACTGAATGTCTTAAAAACACAATTAGTTACTATTCAGAACATCTACATTGTTTCATAATCACAAAACACATGCAATTAAAAATAAGTGATAACTGTATCAAAATGAATTTCTGAAGATAATAAACTTTACTATGGTCTAAAAGCCCACAACACAGCTAATGCAATGTTAAATATAATTAAATCTTGAAAATCATGTTTGTTGAGAAAGTTTTAATAAACCGTTATGCTTACAAAACACATTGGCAATGCAAGAAAATAGAAAAAAATAAATCAGAAACTTCATTGAGCATAAGAGCTGAATTAAGTATTTATTTACAAACACATCCTCCCAAGGAAAAAAATGTCATTTACCTGTAGCGGTGCTTATAACGTATGGATCCAAACTTGCTGAGTTTTCTTGACAGTGAATTAGATTCATTTTCTGGCATTCTAATCAATTTGTAAAAGAAAATCAGACAAAGACTCAACGTTATAGGCATTCTGGGCTACCCCTTACTCCTAACACAAACTTTATAAAGGACCCCAGCCACTTTATAAGAATACTTCTCCAACATCATGTTATTCATATTCCATGAGGATGAAACAGGGAAGAACTCAATTTTGTTTCCATTTAAAAAACAAAAACAAAAAATAAAGCTTAAGGTATCACCAGCTAAATTTTTGTTTTATCTTTACAACATAAAGATGTAAAACAAGGAAAAAGTATCCCCACAATCCAAAGGTCAGTTCTCTAGTTTCATCTGACCTGACCTCCCAGGAGGACTGCATGCAGTTGCCAGCACCTTATTCATCAAGACATTCTCTTTCCTCGTTTCCCAGGATACCACACACTCTTCTGACTGCTCCTTCTCATACTCTAGACTGGCTCATCCTGGCCTGTAATGTCGGGAGGGGCCACCAAGCTCAGTCCTTGGAGTTCTGCTTCTCTCTCCACTGTTTCCATTGGTGACCTCATCCAGCCACTTCTGTAAATACCTACTTAAGTGACATCATCAACTTTGGTCTTTCCAGTGAGCCTTGTACACCCAACTGCCTTATCACATTTCTACCTAGATGGCTGATAGGCTGTTAAAATTTATTATGCACAGAACACTCCATTTCCACCAATACTACATAGGTGCTAACAATGGCTGCACGTTTTACATAAACCTAAAAATATTACCTCGAACCTTTCTTGTAGTATCAAAAATATAACTGTATCTATGTGTATAAGTACCTATGTGTATATATATGTACACATACATGAATATATGTGTGCATGTTTGTATTAATATAATCCAGAGAATTAGGAATTGAGAAAATTAATAAAAGGGAAACAATTCCAAATTTGTTTGTAGACAGAATTCCTTTTATAAAAACAAATGCCATTTTCATTTATTAAAACAACAAACAAAATTTTTACATCAATTTACCTAAAAAATGTATGATGTTCCACACTGCACTTCCAGAGATGCTTGCAAGCAGTTTTACTCCGAGCTTCAAAAAAGAATGAGGTTTCATTACACTAAGAGAGAAAGAGAGAGAGAGAATATGAATAATGACCAGGGAAGGAAGATAGCATTCTTCAAGTAACAGCTCCCTTTAGGTAACAAAAATTCAAGCAGAGAGATTATTGAAAATATATAAAGAATAACTGTCTCTTGATAACTATTTTTGGAGAGGTGCATTAAAATCACCTTCCATCAATTAAAATTTTATAAATTCCATTTAAATCTTAAAGCACCTTTATTACCTACTTTACATTGCCCCATGACGATAGACAGTTTGCACAGTGGCGGTGAAATACTATAAAATCTCCCTCATAAACAGCCACTAATACAGGAAAAGCACAGACCATGTGAAAATCAAAACCCAATCAAAAGAAGATGTCCATAAATCCAGTCCTTAAGTGTATTACTTTCAGGGATGAACAAGTCACACATAAAGCAATGAGTAAAGAACCTCAGGAAGAACCACCAGAAGAAGTGAACACCCCAGCAGCATCATCTGGAAAATTAAATAACGTCTCTGATGCCATATTTCTCCATTCTACGTCAAGTTACTGAGTGGATCAAATTAAACAATATGCATATGTACAGTATCATATAATAGGTGTATAATACATGTTAATTATTTTAATCCAGTAGTTACTTCTCTATATTTAATATGTAAGAAATAAAACAACATTGAAGGTACAAATCAGCCCTCTATATCCAAAGGTTCCACATATGCAGATTTAGCCAAACTTGAATCAAAAATATTCAGAAAAATACAAATTTAAAAAGCAACAGAGCATAACAACTATTTACATAGCATGTATATTATGTGAGGAATCATAAGTAATCTAGAGATGACTTCAAGTATATGGGAAGATGTGTGCAGGTTATATGCAAATACCACACCATTTATATAAGGAACTTGAGCATCCTCAGACTTGGGAGGAAGGTTTCTGAAACCAATACCCTGTGGATGCTGAGGAGCAACTGTACAAGCATACCTTGGAGATACTGTGGGTTTAGCTCCATACTACTGCAATAAAGTGAATATTGCAATAAAGTGAGTTGCACATATTTTTTGGTTTCCTAATTCATGTAAAAGTTGTTTACACTGTACTGTAGTCTATTAAGTATACAATAGCATTATGTCTTAAAAAAAAAAAACAACATACATACCATAATTTAAAAATACTTGATTGGTGAAAAATGGTAAAAGTCATCTGAGCCTTCAGGAAGTCATAATCTTTTTGTTGATGGAAGGTACTGCCTCAATGCTGATGGCTACTGACTGACCAGGGTGGTAGTTGCTAAAGGTTAGAGTGGCTGTATCAATTTCTTAAAATGAGACAACAATGAAGCTTTCTGTGTTAATGGACTCTTCCATTCAATAAAGATTTCTTTGTAGCACATGATACTGTTTGATACCATATGACCCACAGAAGAACTTCTTTCAAACTTGGAGTTAATCTTCTCAAACCCTACAACTTCTTTATCAATTAAGTTTGTGTAATATTTTAAATCCTTTGTTGTCTATTTTAAAAATGTTCACAGCATCTTCACCAGGAGTAGATTCCATCTCAAGAAACCACTTTTGCTCATTCATAAGAAGCAACTCCTTATTCCTTGAAGTTTTATCAGGACATTGCAGCAATTAAGTTATACCTTCAGGTTTCACTTCTAATTCTAGTTTTCTTGCTATTTCTACCACATCTGCAGTTACTTCCTTCACTGAAGTCTTGGACCCCTCAAAGTCATCATGAGGGCAGAAATCAACTTCTTTCAAACTCCTGCTAATCAGAATAATTTGATCTCCTGCCATAAATCATAAATTATTTTAAGAGCATCCAGAATGGTGAATATTTCCCAGAAGTTTTTCAATTTGCTTTGTCCAGATCCATTAGAAAAATCATTATCTATCGCATCAATAGCTTGTAAAATGTATTTCTTAATAATATTTGAAAGTCGAAGTTATCTCTTGATCCATGGGTTGCAGAAGAGATACTGTGATAGCAGGCATGAAAACAACATTAATCTCCTTGTACAATTCCATGAGAACTCTAGAGTGACTAGGCACTTTGTCGATGAATAGTAATGTTTTGAAAGGAATCCTGTTTTTCTGAGCAGTAGATATCAACATTGGGTTTAATATAGTCACTAAGCTGGCCCGGGAGCGGTGGCTCACACCTGTAACCCCAGCACTTTAGGAGGCTGAGGCAGGCGGATCACCTGAGGTCAGGAGTTCAAGACCAGCCTGGCAAACTTGGCAAAACCGCATCTCTACTAAAAATACAGAAATTAGCCAGGCGTGGTGGCAGGTGCCTGTAATCCCAGCTACTCAAGAGGCTGAGACAGGAGAATGCCTTGAATCTGGGAGGTGGAGGTTGCAGTAAACCAAGATCACGCCACTGCATTCCAGCCTGGGTGACAAGAATAAGATTCTGTCTTGGAAAAAAAACTACATACACACACCCATATGTGTGTGTATATATATATGTATTTTTTTCTAAGCCATCCTGTAAACAGATGTGCTGTCATCCAGGCTTTGTTGTTCCATCTATAGAGCACAGAGTACAGTTAGCATCATTTGTATGGACCCCAGAATTTTCTGAACGGTAAATGAATATTGGCTTCAACTTAAAGTCACCAGCTGCAGTAGAAAATAACAAGACAGTCAGCCTGTCCTTGGAAGCTTTAACGCAGGCATTGACTTCGCCTTATAGCTATGAAAGTCCTAGATGGCATCTATTTTGTCTCCACTGAAAATCTGTTGTTTAGTGTAGCCATTTTCATCAATAATTTTAGCTAGATCTTCTGGATTACCTGCTATAGCTTCTAAATCAGCACTTGCTGCTTCACTTTGTACTTTTTATGTTATGGAGATGGGTACTGTCCTTCAACCTCATGAACCAACGTCTGCTAGCTTCCTACTTTTATTCTGCAGTTTCCTCACCTCTCTTAAACTTCATAGAATTGAAGAGAGTTAGAGCCTTGCTCTGGATTAGAGACTCTGGTTTAAGGGAATGCTGCAGCTTGTTGGATCTTCTATCCAGACCACTCGAACTTTCTCCAAATCAGAATAAGACTGTTTTGTTTCTTATTATTTTTGTGTTCACTAGAGTAGTTCTCCAAATTTCCTTCAAGATTTTTTTCTTTGCATTCACAACTTGGCTAACTGACACAAGGGGCCTAGCTTTCAGCCTATCTCACCCTTCAAGATGACTTCCTCACTAAGCTTAATCATTTCTAGCATTTGATTTCCAATCACAGAAGCACAACTATTCCTTTCAGTTGAACACTCAGAGGTTATTGTAGGGTTATTAACTGACCTAATTTCAATATTACTGTGTCTTGGAAAATAGGGAGGCCTAAGGAGAGGGAGAGAGACAGGGAATGGCTAGTCTGTGGAGCAGTCAGAACACACACATCATTTATCAATTAAGATCACTATCTTACATAGATGCAGTTTATGGCACCCCAAATCAATTACAACAGTAACATCAAAGATCACTGATCACAGATCACTACTGAAGTGGCTATGCTGTCCGGGGTATATACCTTGGGGTTCACTGTCATGCACTGAGAAAGAATTCAGGACATGGACACATGTGGGTAGGTTAAGGAGTGGAAAGTTTAATAGAGAGAAGAAAGGAGGGAGGAAAGCAGCTCCCTGAGAAAGAGAAAGAGACATCTGAAAAAGGGGGGAGGCCATGGACCACAGCAGATTTTATAGGCAGGCTGGAGAAGGCGGTGTCTAATTCATATAGGGCTCACAGAATGGCTTCATCAGATATGATGTCTACATAGTGTGCGGGGAAGGCTGGTCACCCTACCCTAATCTTCTTATGCAAATGGGCTTTCCAGTTGATCTGCGCCATTTTGTCTGCTCCTTTATAGTACATGTGGCTGGCAGAGAAGGGAAGATGGACCCACCATTTTGAAAATGTCTTGTCCTTAGTTCCTGCTGGCACCCACCTGTGCAAGCTCCTAGCTTGCAGGGTGCTCTGTGTTAGAAAATGATTCGGGACTGCTTTTCATTAAAAAGAAAAGCCTTACCAAGGAGGACTCCCATGCCCGTGTTATCTACCTAAGTAATTCCTTCTTAGCTCCTGTATCGTTATAACATATATAATAATACTATTGCAAGAATTACCAAAATGTGACATGGTGACATGAAGTGAGCATATGCTATTGGAAAAAAGCTACCAACAGATTGACAGGGTTGCCATAAATCTTCAGTTTGTAAAAAAACACAGTGTCTGCAAAGCACAATAAAGTAAAGAGCAAAAAAACAAGATATGCTTGTAATTCTAATTTTGCAGGAAATACTACTTATATTTTAAGTAACTGAATAGAAAACTAAGCAAAACACAATATGAGTGCTAACATAATAAACCACAAGCTCTGTGAAGTTACATACTTGTTAATTTAATTTCAAAGCTACAAACCAAACTCAAGTCTCAAATGAAGCAAATGCCTCTGAAAATGAGGTTTCTATGCACTCATAAACACAAAACAATCAATGCAAAAGAATAATTGAAATGATTTGTCTCCTACTTTTAATAAGGACAGAACATTTACGTGTATAAAATTTCTCCCAAGTCCAACTTGAATGATGCTTCCCAACTTAGGAGTTTGTCAGATGAAGAGATATGATGGAAACTACGCCAACATACACACATTACAGCAAGGCTAGTTGTAATTCCAAAACCTTGTCTGGTGGAGGAAGGAAGTTAGGAAAATTTTCAGGTTTCTGGTTTGGGTGCTACTAAAATATAGCAAGTGGAAAAAATGGGCATTTGGATGACAAGGGAATAGACTTTAAGTTCAGGTTAAGATATTCTGATTTTGAGGTCCCCATGGGACACCTAGAGGGCCAATAAGGACGCAGGTGCAGAGAGCCAGAGAGAGGGGACATCTACTCACACAGGTGATCTCACCATGTGAACAAGATGGCTCAGGGAGAGCGCACAGAACGGATGAAGGTGAAATCACTGCAAAGATGCTCCTGAAGGTGGAGTGAGAGAGGTCCAAATATACCAGGAAACAGTGTCAGACAGGCTGGGAAGAGAGAGTACAACTCTCAAGTGACCCAGAAAGGTCAAATCGAGTTTGAACAGAGGTTACCACATTTCACGGTAAGAAATCTTCCAAGGCCTTTGTGAAGGGAATAGGGATTATACAATTAGAGGTGAGGAAGAAAAGTCAATGAATTCAGAAAGTGTTTTCCTTAACAGCAAAAGAAACTGCTGGCAGAGCTAGAAAAGGGGACACACAGGAAATCACAAAAGCTCCTCCAGGCAGGGAGGGAAAGCCCAGGCTTCTGTCAGAAGATAGGAGCCCTTAGAGAGAATTTTTTTTTTCTTGTACTTTTCTTTTTTTAAATATCCAGTCATGCATTGCATAAGGATGTCTTGGTCAATGATGGATCGCATATATAACAGCGGTTCCTTAAGATTATAAAACGCATTTTAACTGTGCCGTTTCTGTGTCTTTGGATACACAAACACTTACCGTCGTGTTCCAATTGCCTGCAGTAACACAGCACAGTAACATGCTGTACAGGTTGGCAGCCTAGCAGCAATAGGCTATACTGTATAGCCTAGGTATTGTGAAAGGAAATTAAATTTGGGGACCCCAAACTCATTTAGCTAAAGGGATAATTCAAGCTGGGAACTGGGTCATGCAAACATGCCTCTCCTTTTTGGTTCCTAAATAAGATTGCTACAAGATGAAAAGCTACATGCCTCCCCCGTATTTTTCCCACAAGGAAATTCCTAGTGAGCTGTTAAAACTTTACCATGGCAATGCAAATTGATAGCTTTATCTTTACAGGTACAGTCACCCCAGACACCAATGCATTACCTGACTGTTTCCTTACCCTATTTTATCTATATTATCTGATGTAAAATGCAGATTCTCCGCATTTTTCCTCTGCCCCTTTTGTGTCATCCTATGTAAAAAAAAAATGTAGATTCACTGAGGCAGACAAAGGCATGAATGACTATTTTTCCCTACCTCCCTCTTACATGAAAACTATATGCTTCTCAACATCCTATCTTTGGCCCTTTAAATGTGGAGCTCTCAAAATCATCTTTGGAGAAACGCATAGACCTGTCTCCCTGGCATGTCCTTAACGTTGGCAGATAAATCTAAAATGATTGAGACTTGTCTCATTATTTTCCTCGACTGTCAGTGTGTAGTAGGCTAGACCAGCTAGGTTTGTGTAAAAATATTCTATGATGTACACACAGTGACAAAATCGCCTTATGACTTGTTTCTCAGAACATATCCCTGTCATTGACACATGTATAACATGTACATGGTATAAACGCCAAAGTTATTGAAGTGGGTATACACTGACAACTCAATCTCCCTCCCACCACTGTCCCCAATTCCCTTCCCCAGAGGCAATCACTACTCTAAGGGGTGGGTGTTTTTAAGGGCACTGAATGACCCTAAAATAGAATGTACAAGTTATTCATTTAAAGTAAGTCTGCTTGTGACTGCATTCTATCAAGATAAATTGTTAAGGTAAAGAGAAGACCAGGAGAGGCTACCCCTGCCCCTCTCCCACTACGTCCTTCCTTACTACGTAGACCCACCATTTCCCTGTGCCTTTCAACAATGAAAGTACTGTGTGTGGCAGGACATACTGAGAATTACCACCTACTAGAAATGATGGCTGAGAATGACTTCTCTGTGACATAAGACATTTTTACGTTTTTAGCAAAATAATCCAAAATGAGGTATAATTTAAGTAAATAAAAATATCAAAACTTATTTAATTACATGCTTCCAAAGACTTCCAAGACTTTTGGAATTTGCTGATATAATACAGGTCCTGAATTCTTTCAAATGATGGAATTAGGGGTTTGAGTCAGGTTTACCTAGGGACCCATGGGTCTTCCAAAAGTCTTGGAAGGAGAAGCAAAGTGTTCCGTCTTAAAATAAAACAAAGTCTCCTCTAAATCTCAAACTTTTCTTAGTCTGGTTTTCAACTATTTTTGTCAGGTAGGTCACTGTATCCTTTTACTTTTCAAGTAGAGACTTGGTCACAGAATGCCTAATTTTTAGTAATTTTTTAAAAAAACTACCATCACTTAAGGAAAGGATAAAAGATATTTCAAATCTAGCCAGAATTCAGTTTTTCTCAAGTTTCCTTGGGTACAAATATATTAAAGGATCAAAAGCGCCTCCCCACTGGCTTCCTAATTATTTCTGCCAAGTACAAATGACAAGTATGAACTCATTCTCCACTTATAGTGAGCTTTAGGACAAGCTGCCTATTTTTTATCCTGTTCCTGGCAGAATGATCCAAATACTAAAAGGAGGCTTAACATAATTGAAACAGGAGCCAGGTATTCTGAATAAATTCTGTGTACTTTTGCCATGTACAGTAACTGCTGGCATGAATTCCACTGCCATGGCATTTCAAATATCTCTTTCTACCACTCTCACTTACCAAACCTTTTCCAGATAAACATGGCCAATTAGCACATTTCTACTCATTCACACAAAGATGAACAGCTGCTTAATTAAAGAAGTTCATTCCAATCTCCTGCTAAAATACTTTAGCCAAGAATCCAATGCTCGCTTTTTGTAAAATTACTCAAATACCTTTATAGCTTTGGTCATTTCATACCAGAAGCAAAGCTATTCTCTGAATCTATTTCTTTTTACTTCATAAACCAATCAAGCATGAGTCATTTGTAAGTCCAGTATCACATGGATATTACTGCCCCATGGGTGTCTAGGTAAACCTGACTCAAACCTCCAATCATTTGTAAGAATTCAGGACCTGTATTATATCAACAAATTCTCAACCTAACTCCCTCTGGTCTTCCCAGTTTCTTTTCCCATTTTGGCTGACTATGTCTCTCTTGGCAAGCTTAAAGAAAAAATCTACTTTTGCCTAGCTTCTTCTAAGGGTACTGGGATTCCTGATAGGATCACTGAAAGGCTCACACTGCCAGCAGCACACCCACTTATTCTGCCTGGGCCTAGTCCCATTTCACTGCCTCTCTTAAGCCTGTATTCTTGACACAAGAATGCAATCCTGTACTCTGACAGGTTCCTCCCTGTTTCTGTTTTGGGAAACAGCCACAACTGGACAGTCTGCCTTCCCCAGGCTCCCTAAAATTATGGGTATGAATACCTTTCTTAATCCCATTATAAACCTGGCTCACATCCAAGGTCACACTAGAAGTAACCCAAGATACATGGTATAGGTCATCACTGAAGAGCAAAAGAGATGAGTACATCTAAGGAGAGTAAAATGCAATCATTATATAAAATACCTGAAGGTCTACAGCAGAGAGGTTTCCTACCGATGTTCCACAGAGGTGGGGGCAGAGGCTACAAAGAAGTGTGACGATTACAAGTCTAAAGTACTGTGAGATTTTTGCTTTTTTCTTTCTATCCAATTCACACAAAATTTACATTAACTTGCAATCATTAACTGAGTTTAGGTTCCAGGGAGAGAAACAAAAATAGTCAGACGGCTGGAAGCAAATGACTAAAATAACTTTCTTCTTAATTACTGATCATGCAAAGGCAGGCAAGTAGTCGAACCGCAATCTTTATTCTCCAACTGGAAATAGATACCAAAGAAAGCTTATAAAATTTTAAGCTTTTGAAAAATTTTATCTTTCTAAATGGTGAAACTGACTGTAGTTTTAAAAATTAAACTATGTTGGTATACATGATATCCTGGGCACAATGTCTGTTTTAATTGCTTTCCTCATATTTTTTCATGTTCTCTTTTCTAGGCATCCTGAGTTTAAACCTGGCTAATGAATTGAGGGTGAGTCCTGCAACAAAATTCACCAATTTTGTCATTACTTGGAAAATGAAGTCAGAAGGAAATTTTAAGACACTGAATAAAACATGATCGTATTCTTTCCAGTCTTTACGCGATGCTCCCCAAAGAGTGTCTCTTACAACATTAGGGTCTTGCAATATTGGCATAGAGGGGTTCTTTGCTAAGTATGGGAAACACTGGGCTAAACACCCAGACCTTTAATGCGCTTATACATACTGTGAATCTCCAAGAGCTGGTAAGGTTGTAGGTTGTTTTAATTTATTTATTTATTTATTTATTTATTTATTTATTTATTTATTTATTTATTTATTTATTTTGAGACGGAGTCTCGCTCTGTCGCCTGGGCTGGAGTGCAGTGGCCGGATCTCAGCTCACTGCAAGCTCCGCCTCCCGGGTTCACGCCATTCTCCTGCCTCAGCCTCCCGAGTAGCTGGGGCTACAGGCACCAGCCACCTTGCCCGGCTAGCTTTTTGTATTTTTTAGTAGAGACAGGGTTTCACCGTGTTAGCCAGGATGGTCTCGAACTCCTGACCTCGTGATCCACCCGTCTCGGCCTCCCAAAGTGCTGGGATTACAGGCTTGAGCCACCGCGCCCGGCCGGTTGTTTTAATTTATTTGAGCAAAGAACTTTCTTTCAGGGAAGTGTATGGTAAGTACATACTCCAGTTTAAAAAATATTGCACTATACATAAACAACCCTCTACACATACATACACACACACACTTTTAAAAAAAATTGAAATGCACGTAATATAGTTACATATTTTTTAATTGAAAAATCATTGTGCATTTCACACAGCACTTGAAGAATAAAATTAATTTCCATTTCTGCATGTATATTTCACAGTGTAAGAACAAAAACAGCAAAATATTCTAGTACTCTTATCAGCTATATGGGTTACATTTCAAAAACATATGCTAAATGTGAAAACCATCTTACCCATTTTATAGATGAATAAGTTGATTCTTGATAATTATATACAACTCTAGCTCATAGAAGCATAAATTAGAATTGAATAGGATGTGTTAGATTACATTGCTTCTCCTCTTTTTTCTTTTCCTTCAAAACTTCCAAAAGAGAGAATATAAGCCAGAACATAGAAAATATTTACATCATATTCCAGTAAACCTTGAAAACTACCATGTTGAGCTTATTCTTATTATTTGAAGGAATTCACAGATATGAACATAGAAGTCCAAATGGATTTTTCTGTGTGCCCGTTACATGTCGAACTTTGCACTAGGTGCTTGTAACTTCACAGTAGCTTCATAAGAGATCTTATCATCCTCACTTTACAGATCAGGAAACGTAGTTAAATGTTGTTCAGTGAACTGCCCAGTTAGTGAGCGAGAGACCTGGACTTAAAACATTTATTTGATCACATATCTAACAGTCCATCACTAAATCTGAAAGATTCCAAATCAAACTGCCATGTGGCATCAGGACCCAATTATTACTAACAGCCACACTTAAGAATAGTTGGGGAAAATATTAAATCTATAGTTCCAGGACTTCTATACATTGTAGTTGGAGACACAAAGTGGTACAACTATGAGTGAAGCAGGGGCATATGGCAATACCAAACAGAACTACCTATGCACTTACGCTGTGACCGAGCGATCCCCCTACTGGGAATTGAACCCATAGACATCCCTCCAAAAACATGTACACACAAAATTACTGAATGAAGAAAAACGTGTGACTGTAAAATATTGAAAACTTTTTCTAAATATTCAAGCATAAGAGATTGGTTGAATAAACTATGTTACATACATTCAATACAGTGCTATCTACAAAATAATGAGAAAGCTCTCAAAGAACTGATATAGAATAATTTCTAGGAGATATTACTAAGTGGGGAAAAACCCCCAACACAGTACAAAAGCCCATATAGTATGCTACCTTTTAGGAAAGAAACAATGAAGAAAAAAATGTGTATCTTTACAAAAAGAAACACAGGGAGCATTAACTACAAAACACTGAAGTTGGTTACCTACAAGGAAGCATGGCAGAACAGGATGGAAGGAAAATGGGAGTTGGTGATAATTCTCTGAGTCTTTGAGTAACTTTGATTTTTGAAAGCAAGTTAACCTTCTACATATTAAAAAATAAAATTAAACAAGAATGTGAAGGAGAGGGAGCTATAACTAAAAACAACCTGAAACAATAAACCTAGGTAGATTTCCAATGAATACATGAGCACAGGAATGAAGAAGGAAGACATGAATGGTGAGAAGGAGGGAAGGGAAGGGAGGACCAATCCAAGTAAATTTTGAACACAGTATTTGACTCTTAGGCCCTCTGTCTTGGCAAAGTGGTGCATATGGATGAAAGAACAGCAAACAATTGTCCATTTTAGTGGTCTGACCAAAGCAATTCTGAAACTATGTGGTATGTGTTATAGAATTGAGCAAATGAGTAAATGTGTGCTTTTTTGGAAGCCAAGGTTCCCATGGCCAAAGAAAGGACATACAAATACAAAATGAGGGAGGGTAAGGAAGAACCCTGTGGTTATGGACAGGAACTGGAGGTATGCTGTGAACTCATGATTTCTAAGCTATGTATCAATATGTGTATGCTTATATGCACATGTGTACATGTATTTCTATTTCTATATATGTGTATTAGGGTCTATGTATGTGTATATGCATGCATCTATTCCCTAGCTCTGTCAACTGAAAAGACCAAGAAGCAAAATCACCCTAGTAGCAATGACCACACCTAGCACCCAGATCTAGACCATTTCCCAGTAAAAGGAACCAGAGCTCCTTGGAAGAATGGTTGACACTCAGGGTAGGGGCAGGGTTGATACAACATGCACCTGAAATATACTACACCAAAAAAAGAAGGTATTTGCCCCAAAATGATGGGGTGGGGGGCAGATCCAAAAGGCAGAGGAGTCAGATTGAAGGGGTTCCCATTAACCAAATCTGAACAGCAAAATAGTTAGGTACCTATGTGAACTAATGCAAGAAAATAAAACCAAATATCAGGTGTTCTTACTTGGAAGTACGT
This sequence comes from Colobus angolensis palliatus, assembly GCF_000951035.1. NCBI lineage: Eukaryota > Metazoa > Chordata > Mammalia > Primates > Cercopithecidae > Colobus > Colobus angolensis. The sequence continues at coordinate 1,731,645 of NW_012118099.1, forward strand.
GGGAAATAAACATTGAATACACATGAACATGAAGATGGAAACAACAGACACTGGGGACTACTGGATGGGGGAGGCATGGGCTGAAGAACCACCCGTTGGGTACCATGCTCACTGCCTGGATGATGCAATCATTAGGACCCCAAGCCTCACCATCACACAATACACCCACGTAACAAACCTGCATATGTACCCTTTAACCAATAATAAAAGTTGAAAATATTAAAAATAAACAGGTATGCAATATATTTTAAACCACTGAAAAAATAGAAGTTAATAATTACTGACAATAGATAAATAAAAGGGAGAGAAGGCAGAGCTCTTGCTTCAGTGGAATGCTGAGGGCTAACTCATAAATGTGGAGGGAGTAGAGAGCTAGAAAAAATCAGCATTTTGCAACCATCTTAGTAGAAGACTGGATCAGGCAAGAATCCTCAATGAATGCTAAATTTATAGAGAATTTTAAAGAGGAACTGGGTATTTACATTGATTTAAATGTCTCCCCACAGACTACTTATTAGTTGCAAGAGAGAAGCAGGAACTATACAGCAGAGAAATCAAGCAACACCATAATGAGTGATCAAACTTAACAGCCAACGAGGGACAGGTGGTCACCATATGCCCCCAGATGAGACACCTGAGAAGGACACTATTTCACCTATGCAGCTGTACATCTAGGAATGCATAACCTCAGTCTAATCACAAGGAAACAGTTGAAAAACATGAAACAAGAAACTGTTTTAAAACAGTGGGGTATAACTGTATTCTTTTAAAATGTCAATGTTATAAAAGATAACAAAATGCTATGAAAGTGTTCCACATTAAAGGAAGTTATCTGTATTCTATACCATAGGGGGGAAATGCTAAAAAGGACATTATTAGGTCAATCAACAAAATTGGAATATGGAAGCTAGATGGTAAAAGTATTATATCATTATTAATATATTAAGTTGTTAACCATACTGTGGTTACATGAGAATATCGCTATTCTTAGGAAATACACAATTACATATTTATAGTCTATGACATACGTAACTTACTCTCAAAGAAAATGGCCTGTGTGTGTACAGTGAGAAAGAAGCACAAATAATAAAGGAAGTGAAGTAAAACATTAACCATAAGTGACTCTAGGTAACAGTAAATGAATGTGTTCTTTTTAATATTTTAATTTTTACAACTTTTTAAATAAATTTTGAATTATTTTCAAATAAAAATACTTTTTAAAAATCTATAGTACCATTTAAAATGTGAAAGGAACCCCTGGCTTAACGTGAGACCTCTTGCACTTGTTGACAAACAGTGATGACTCCTGGCCATCACCGCTTCCGGTGTACTCTCCTTAAAGCAAGCCCAAGAGTTCTGCCAAGTGGATCTCATTACTCACAGCCAGAGTTGCCAGGAACCTTTTGGTTCTACATCCTGTCACACGGGGTAACTTTAGCTGAGGTTAGTTTCCTGAGGTATTATACACAAAAGTAAGCACAGCAGCATTTATTCATTCTTTGATTTATTTCACAAGTGTGCTTACTACATGCCGAATTCTGGGCTTAGTCCTGTGTTAGGAATTATATCTTCCTCTTGTTGCCAAAACCAGTGAATTCTAGTATCATCCTAAATTCTTATTTTCTACAAAAACAATAAATCTGCTACCAATCAGAAACAATTTAACCCCCTAAATGCTTCCCAAATCTGCCCACTTCTTTCCATCTTTACAGTGAGTCCCCTCTTGTATCCTCTTGATCATATTTCCTACCCCGTTTGCCTCTGTGCTCACGTCTGTGGAATGTTCCACCCTGCAGCCAAGTGTGCTTTCTGAAATGCACATCTGATCATGGAGGGTGAAGTCCAGAGTTAATGTAACACCCAATTTCCCCGCAAGTCCTCAATCCATTCTCAAGTGTTGACTCTGAGCTCATGCCCACAGGTAAGAGAGGCCCTCCTCTGAGAAGGGTCAGGCTGAACCAGGTAGTGCACTGGAACCACCCCACCTTCTTTAGGTCTTCTACCCCATATCTCCAGAGGAAATGGGCAGACATGGAAACCCAATCATCATTCCCTTCCCAATCGACTGGACCAATTCTCATGATGCTCCTTATCTCTGTGTATTTCAGTCAGCCCCAAATAATGCTCAGCACACCCCCTTGCCTCTTTCTTCATCACTACTCAACCCTGAAACCCTTGCTTTGTGCCCTCCAGAATTCATGACCTCTCATCAGCAAACTCCCTCGCTCCTCAGTCTGGTCTCTCATATGTCCTTCACCTTCCTGCATTAGGAGACACCCGCTATCCCTGAAGACCCTGTTTCCACTACAGCCCTCAAGGGATGGCTGTGTCTTCTGTCTCCATTGTTCTTGCATCTCTGAATCTAAAAGTGGGGAGGATCCTCCCTGCTCCACATTGCTGTTTTCAGACCATTCTCTTTCCTCCCCTCTAAAAAAAAAATCCCAGCTTTGGATCTCATCAGTTGATGAAATTCTGCAATCTTTCATGGTGGGTGTCATCCTTAAAGTAATCCTCTTCATATCTTGATGTTGGCACAGTACCTGCCAGCTATATTTCTATTGATTCCCCTTGTGCCAAAAGTCCTCCAAAGAGTTGTCCACACTCACCTTCTCCAATTCTTATCTTTCTGTTACCTCTCTTACGGGTTTTTCTTAATGAATATGCATCAATTTATTTGTTCATTCTCCTGTTAATGGAATTCTGGGTTAATTTCTTTTTCTGACTTTTACATAAGTGCTGCACAGAACACCTCTTTAGGGTACACATACCTAAGAGGGGAACTGCTGGGTTGAAACTCACTCTTCCAATCCACTGAAACTCATCTTCTCAATGATCTCCTACATTCCTAAATTCAGTGGCCCATTCTCAGCCCTTACCCTATATGACATATCAACATCATTTGACCCATGCTTAATACATGACTTTTACTTGGCATTCAGGATAATAAGTGTTCCTTCTACCTCACTGGCTGATTCTTTTCAGCCTCCTTTGCTGATTCTCTCTCTTCTTTTCTCATTTATACTCATTTTCCCAGTGATTTCAGGTAGCCTCATGGCTTCAAAAACTAGCAGATGGCAATGATTCTCAAATTTATATATTCTGCTCAGATTCTGGTGCTGAACTCCAGGCTCACATAGCTCACTTCTTATTTAATATATCCACTTGTATGTCTAAAAGACATCTCAAATTCAACACGTTCAGAACGGGACTCCTGATCTGCCTCCTCAAGTCTGCTCTATCCATAACCTTCCCCACTTCGCCTGATGGTAGCTCTATCTTTCCTGCTTCGCAGGTCAAACTCGTTTAAGTGACCATGACCAGGACTCCTCTCATATCTGCCCACATTCAGGAAACCCTGCTGGTAAAATCCACAATCCAACAGCTTCTCTGCATTTTGACTGTTGTCACCTTGATCCACTGAGATAGAGACACTATCATCTCTTGCCCGGATTTTGAAATAAGCCTAAGTTGCTGAATGAGTAAACAAGGAACAGTCTTGGTTCTCAAGGTATTCAGTGAAAATCAACCATCTGATAATAAACTTAAAAGAATGTCAACACCTAGTAAAAAACATGTATTCCTAAAACCAAGAACTAACACATAGTGATAAAATAGTAGTGACATTTTCATTAAAACAGAAAGCCAATCAAGGATGTCTTATACTGCTATATCACTTAGTACCCTTCTAGAAGTTCAGACTAACACTATAAAGTGTGAAACATAAACAGTAGAATTGAAGGAACAAATTATTTTCATTTGCAAGTGATATACCTATAAAAATTTATGAGAATCAAATTAAGAACTCTCAGCTGGAATACAAGAATTCAACAAAATGACTAGATCTGAGATAAACAAATAAAATTCCATGGCTTTCACTTCTCCTAGCAAAAACCAGTTAGAAGAAATAATAGAAAGAAAAGATTGCATCCACAATAGCAAGAAAAAAAGTAAAACACGTAAAAAGAAAACTTATCAAACACCATGCAGGAACATCTGAATAAATTTAACAAAAAAGGGAAAATTCTTATGATACAATATAAAATACAAAAGCATGTACAAAACCACATAGAGGATAATCTACATTGATGCATATACACATTCACACTGACAGGGTGAAATCTGGAAGCAACTGTATCAAAATATTAATCATTACCTCTGAGTGTTAGGATAATGAGTAATTTTAGTTTTCTCCTTTGCAGGGTATTTTCTGGATTTTCTATAGTCAATATGTACGATCTTTATACTAAAAGTTTAGTTTTTTGTACAAAATTATGTAAATAACGCTACTTATTTGGAAGCCTAATGCATGAAAGTATCTCTGAATTTGGCCTAAATGCAATGACCATACTAAGTCTGACCAGACCAGCAAACCAGCCGAATAAGCATTTCAACCATTCTTCATGCTGAATGTGATTACTGTTCCAAGTGATGGGTTTTAAGGGGCTTTTAAATTCAATTTGTGAGTACGGTTAGGCCTCCATAATAATCAACCATTATGTAAATCACTGCTCACAGAGAGGTACCCTGGTGGAGAAAGAGAAAAGACCCACAAGCAAGAATACTTAGGAAATAGAATGCTTTGATAAATTAATGTGATACTTAATAGCAATAAAAAAAATCCTTTAATTCAAGCCTCTGAGTTATGTGACCTGCTTTGTCACCTTCTTACAGATCACTGACATTGAGCTTAATGACCTAGAAGTGTGCAGTGCCTTGGGTCTCCCCAGACATCCATTTCATCTCAAAGCTGGGAAAGGAATGAGGTGGGGACGGGAGACACCTGAGCTGAGTACGCAGGAAACAGGGTCATTCGATGGACACTGTCATTTGAAAAATAACACGATGATATCAATTTTGTTGCTGTTGTTTTTGCCTAATCATGAAGAAGTCCAAGAAGATGGAAGTTCAGGTTAGCTGGGACTTGCCAAATATTTATCCTGAGACAGTAGTAGACATATATTTTAAGGCACTGTAATAATAACATCAAAGTCATTCACCAGAGGACCTCACTCACAAAAATAGCTTATAAGGAAAGAATACTTTGAATAATAGTAATGTTTCCATAAAAGTCTTTTGATTATCATATTCTGCTAAAAAAAACTTGAAACATTATATTCAAATATATTTAACAGACTTTATTCCTTGCATTATTATTATTTAGATGAATTATTATTCATGTGAACGTAATGAATAGCAACATATGGAGAAAACTACAAAACCCTCCTATCTAATTAGCTACTCTACTTTTTGAATGATTTTATTTCAGTCTTACATTATAATGCACATCTTTTAAAATTGAGATGTCTAATCAGGAGCTGAAGAACACATTGGATTTCCTCCAAACTAGACCATAAGACAACTATATGGCTTCTATACTATCATTTCTTCAAAAATCTGGAATTTCACTTCCTTACAAGTTGTTAAAACTAATTTCAAAATCCAATTTTAATTGCATCAGTAAATGGCAGCATGCCATATAGTTCAGGATGAAATAATGTTTTTTTCCTATTAGGAGAACAAAGAGTAGCACCAGGTTTTCTGATTTGGCAGCACACAGTATCTCAGTGCATCAGTTCAATGATCATTCAACAGATACTTATGAAGTGCCTACTACATGTGAGGTACTCTTCCAAATACCATGCCCAAACGTAGCTGCAGCTCTACTATTCCTGTCTCAATGTGTGCATGCTTAAGCACCAATTTACTTTTCGTTAATCAAGAAAATCAATTAAACTCCACTTAGTTTTTGTTCTGCACAAAGTTAGTATCAAAGAGACAGAAGGGTAGATCCTCCTACATCATATTTTCACTCATGTATCCCATAAATATGGACTGAACATCATATTTTCACTCATGTATCCCATAATATATGGCTTACAGTAGTAGCACTTCAAGGAAGCATTATTTTCACAGGTAGATCAAAAGGAAGCTTTCACATCCTTGCCTTCTTTTGACCATTTTTCTCAAAGACACCCATCAAGGCATGAAAGCACATCCAGGCACTGACAAGTTTTGTGCCCATTACCCAAATACTCCCAGAGGACACTGCCAAGTTGCAAAGCAAAGGCCGGCATTTTTACATTCTTCCTTGAAAGCATCCAGAATTTCCATCTGGTTTGTCTATCACACTCAATAAGGGAAAGAGCAGAAGTGAGACTCCCAAAAGGTTGTTTAATTTACATTAGAGCAAAATTAGAACACATTTTGGCAGTCCTGAATGTAGGCTATACCCTTCTGATTATAACTCCTACCTTCTACCCTCACAGAGGGTACTGGAAAGCAAATTACACTAATAACAATGATCACCTCCTATTCTCTCCTCTGCCTTAGAAAAGTTTTGCTTTCCTTTGCTAAATCTAAAACGCCCATTTCTCCATTACTCTCTCATTCACTTCTGTTCACTTCCCTTTCCTTCCTTGAGAAGTTGTGATGTGAGTTAATTAACCTGGCTCCGTGCAGAAGCAGCTGAAGAAAATATTTCTTCACAATGTCTTTTAAGCTATAAATGAACACAGAAGACACCTCCCTTCTAATTTAAGCTAAGGGCTTGGAAACTTACATCTTTTCCCAGTACTCTGAGTTCAAACTGAGTCTCCTTGAAGTGAACCTTTGTAATCCGAGGCCTAAAAAACAAAGCAGATGTTGTTGTTGCTGTTTTTAAGTATTAACCTTTCAGAAAATCAGGGAAGTGTCCAGTGGAAAAAGATTGGTGAATACTGGCTCCTTTATATACTGCTCCATACCCAGTACATACAGGGACAGAGAGAGTTCCCCATAAACCCTAACGCAAACTACATTCTCATTGTCCTATGCTTTTCCACTAAATGCACAATGACCTTGGAATCCCCACATTGTGGCAGTGCCACCTTCCCAAACACAGTACAGGGCCACGGGCTTCCCAATGTCTCCAACTCATCCCCATTTGGAGCTAAAAGTCAGAATAGTCCTGGATCCACAGTCCACCAGCACATACTGAAATGGGTGAGAAATCCTACTACACACAGCTCCCATGGAAAAGAGAGTCTAGAATCACAGTGTCTGAAATTTACAGAGAAAACATATACTGAGGTGCAACAGGAGAAAACTCACACCCAATTTCACTCATTTATTTACCAACCACTGGAAAAATACCTGTTTTCTTTTCCCCAACTCTTTCACTGACACAGAAGTCCCATAAGCCCAAAACACAGAATGCCAACTTTGTTTTCAAGCCATACCTACCAGAAATACTTCCCCACTTGCTTTTTATTCTTGTAGACAACAACACCAACTGGAGTTAATCCTAAGAAATACTCAGACTTGTTTTCTCCCTGCAAAAGCAAACATATGCCTATAACCACATATTCACATAAAATCTCTTTGTCAAACTATAATTGACCATACAAATATAATTTGTTACAATATTGGATTTAATTTTTGAAAGACATCAGTCTAGAAAGCTAGATACACTATGATAGTAGCTAACTTGTTGCTTATTTTTTCAAAGTTTTAAAAGAAACTTTCTGTTACTGTTCTTCATACTTGCTACTTCAGTTCATTAACATGAGCCTGGACTACCAGTCAGGACAATGGGACTTACCCAACTTTCCTTACACAGTGGTGTTAAACACTAGCAGCATATTAACTGGAATCACTCTGCAGCTTAAAATGCTGATTCCTGGGCACTACCAGAAACAGTTAAATCAGAATCTCTAATGAAGAGGCCAAAGTAGCAGAAAAAACACAGGAATCCAAGGTGATACTTCTGTGCAGTCAAAGACTGAGAACCACTGGCTTCTATCAAGGGTGCTTTTGAAATGGCTTGATTTATCTCTGATGTGGACGATCATGAAACCCACTTCGTCCCCACCCCAACTCTCTCTAGAAAGTTTAGGCAGTCGCCAGCAGACACACACTTGAATTTTCTGAAGTCTCCATCATGTTTCTTCCTACTTCTACCTATAACTTTAAGACTGCTCAAAAATGTAAACGTATAATCTCTTCTGGTAAAGACTAGAGAACCCTTATTTTCAGGCAATAATAAATCCAAATTTTAAAAATAGAATCTTAAAACGAAAAAATCACAGAGTGGGTACCAAGGACATGCACGGAACTGTTTGTGATAATGTTATTTCTACTCTAAGATAAACGGTAACCTGCAAAATTATATTCACAAAGAACATAAAGCAACACATTTGGAAGAATACTTGCCGATGCCCACTTTTCAGTTCTTAAAATTCAAACCTTAAAGGAATCCACTGAAGAATCTAATAAATCTAGCTCATTTGCCATAAATTTCTACCATCAACAAAAGGTGATTTCTAATTAGGAAAACATTATACAAATGTAGAAGCATTTCACAGAAGACTCTCTTTATAAATTTCCTATAGAATGTTTTCTTTTAAAAACTGAAAAACCTAACAAGATTAATGTAGCTAAAGGGAGGGAAGGGAAAACAATAATGATTCTACAGTTTTAGCAGTATAAGGACAGTGCTATGAAGCATTTAATGACCTAACGAAACTGGAATATAATATATCAGGGAACTACTTCTTCCCCCAAATCTATAGCTTTTATTGCCACATTAAACGGGAGTGCTTCTAACTGTAAAAATAATAAGATATTGTTTCTTCTTGGAGGAAATGCTAATGAGCAAAAGACATGCACAAAATGAATGCATGAATGTTATTTGCACTAGAGAAACTTTTATTAGGGTTCTTTAAAAACTGAGTTCCATAATCCAATTGATAAAAAAAAAAATCAGTCTATAAATACTCTTCAGCAATTCATTTCCTATAAAGAATAAAGTACCTGGCTCATTTTCTCAAATAAAATTTAACTACTGCTACCCATACTCCTCTTAATTCAAAGACAAAGGCATTCTAATCTCATTGGCATAGAACGATCATTTGGTAGCCTAAGAGAAGTAGCTCAAAGGTTAAAACCCAGATCCAGAACACTCAGTGCAGATTCAGTGTAATTGCTCACTGACTACTATTCAGCAAGTTTTCATAAACCACTGAAAAAAATCTGGAAAAATATTTCTATTCATGCAATGATACCTATAGTAGGTGGTAACCCTCATATTAACAGAATTAGCAGTAGTTGCGCCTGGCCTATTGCCTAATGCCTACTTTACCTGGCAAGTGACTATATTTGTGTTTTGCTGCCATAAAATCTATTTCTTGAAAAATCCTCCTGTTTTCTGTCTAATACAGTCAATTATACATCTTTTTGTTTGTTTGTTTGTTTTTGTTTGAGATGGAGTCTTGCTCTGTTGCCAGGCTGGAGTGCAGGGGCACGATCTCAGCTCACTGCAGTCTCTGCCTCCCAGGTTCAAGCCATTCTCCTGTCTCAGCCTCCTGAGTAGCTGGGATTACAGGCACTCGCGACCACGCCAGCTAATTTTTGTATTTTTAGTAGCGACAGTGTTTCGCTGTGTTGGCCAGGCTGGTCTCAAACTCCTGACGTCAGGTGATCTGCTCACCTCGGTCTCCCCAAGTGCTGGGACTACAGGCGTGAGCCACCACGCCCGGCCTATACATCACTTTTATATTGTTTTGATGTTTAGCTAAGCCCTTTGGATATGTTATCCAGATTGTGTTTTCAAGCCCACTTAATTGTTTTCTACACATGGAAATATAATCACATATTTTTATGCAAAACGCATTAGGGTTTAATCCACACAAGAGCTGCTTTGTGTTAGAAAAACATAGATAAAAAAGTATCATCTGCTTGCTAAACAACAGAACTGCAACTTTCCTTTGGGAGTCTCAGTGACTTTTTAAGAAAAATGTCATCAGCTTAAAACATTTTGTGTTATGTTACTCACATAGACGGGATGGAGGTCAACGCCATACATCTCCAGGGATTTGGCAGTCCTCAAGTAATTCAGCTCAGCCTCAGAAGGAGCCTGACCCCTACACCCAGCACAAAAACAAAGAGCCTTATTTTACAGCAGCTACTGCACTTACAGGGATGCAAACTATCTTCATTGTATTCACTGGGAAAACAAATAATACTTTTTACTAATGCAAACATAAGTCCTTGTATTTCAAGAAGGCCTTTGCTTCTTGGTGACAAAATTTTATACTCTGAAGTAATACTTACATTAATTTCATTTACCAAATCCATTCTGGCTCATTATAGCCTATCCCCAATGTCCCAGCATATATTAAAAATTCTCAGTTTCAGAAACTCCTAAAGAGGTTATTGAGAATACAAGCACTCAAATTAAACAGCATTCCCTTCACAAAGAGTAAAATGTCTCTGGGCAGCAGCAGTTCTCCATCGAAAGCAAAGGGAACTAGAGCAGTGGTCGGTAGGAGGAAGAGAATGGGGCCGCCACCACCCAGCTGGGGTCATATCAAGATCTCCTGAGCACATGTGTAGTTTGAAAATACATTGATTAACGTACAGAGATTGTAAAAATGTTTGTCATTTTTTAAATACAGAGTACAGAATTCTTCCCAAAATCTTCATTGGTGGTAATATAAAGAAAACAGCATTCATTCCTGATGAGGGTGAACATCAGCCAGAAATCTGTACAGAAGAGTTAAACATGCATGTGCAAGCGAGTGTGTGTGTGTGAGACAGAGAGAGAGAGAGGGATTGAGATTTTAATAGATAACCAAAGGAGGCCGAATCTTAAAACTTAAGAAATCCTGCAGTGACATATTTCATTTCAGCCACAATGCACTGGAAAACCACCAACATACCATACTTTTGAAATCCAAGAAGAATGTTCATCAAATTAGACACACTACACTTTGATCAAGCTTTATTCTTAGAAATAACAGTCACACTGTCAACACTATCATGTAAAACACATGAGAGCCTTCACCCAAAACTCCTTGATAATTTCAGTATATAATTGTGCTTTGAAACCCCTAGTAGAATCAGTACTCTCAGAATGTGCCAAACACACTGCCCTTCCTAACATTATAACAAGCACTCTCTGAGCATCTACTTCAGCAAAATCTGAAAATGAAGGACTCTACAATCAAGTTGGAGAGCCTTCTAGTGCATGCTAATACAACACAGAGGGCCTCTTTCTCTGATTGCAATTCAGCAGCTGACTTCTACTTCTACACTCACTGAAAGGGATCCTTTAGGCAAACATTTTTTTGTGACCAGATTAATTCTACATTTTTTCTTTCTTTCTTTTTTTTTTTGAGATGGAGTTTCGCTCTTGTTGCCCAGGCCCTGAGTGCAATAGTGCAATCTCGACTCACTGCAACCTCCACTTCCCGGGGTTCAAGCGATTCTCCAGCCTCAGCCTCCCAAGTAACTGGGATTACAGGCACATGCCACCACACCCAGCTAATTTTTGTATTTTTAGTAGAGACGGGGTTTCACCATTTTGGCCAGGCTGTTCTCAAACTCCTGACCTGAGGTGATCTACCTGCCTCAGCCTCCCAAAGTGCCAGGATTACAGGTGTAAGTCACCATGCCCAGCCATTTTTTTTTTTTTTCCCTTAACTATAATAGATCTGAAACCAAGCATATTCAAGAGGGAATGTTACATAACAGGGAATAAAACAATGTTAACCAGTGTAAAGAATTTAACCAAAATAACTATAATGAAATTATAAATTCAATGCTATAGGCCATGAATTGAAAATCCTACTAGGGGAATGTGTCTACTCCCAGAAATGCATGTGGTGTTAACACAATACCCTCAAAGGTTCCACACTGGCATCATCACTATTTCCAGACTCATTGCTATGGCCTGAATAGGACTTGGCTTATAACTGTGAAGAACTGGGATACTTCAGACAGAGGAAACATTGAAGAATATATTAATGCATTTATGGTTAAAAATTGTTGTGATTAAAAATTATATTTATAGTTGAAAGATTAATTTCACAAGATCCTGGTGACCGAAAAAAAAAAAAAAAAGACGGCAAAATCTAGTATTTACAGAATGATTCCACTATGTGATATCATAAATACATGAACCTATGTACGACAGATTTTCTCTATGGGAAATTGTACACAGAAAGAGATGTCTGAAAGGCCATTGACCAAAAACATGGTAACTTTACATACTGAAATTACTTTCTCCTTTACACTTTTAAAATTACTGAAGTTTTCAATGAGCATTTTAGAGTTAAAAGTAGTTAAACTATACAAAAAGGAGTATTAGAATATTAAACGCACAGGTGAAGAATTTATCATTCTAGAAACTTTTCTCATGCATATCAGAAGATGATGACTGATGGATGATGCTATAAGACACAGTGTCATGATTCTTACATTAGAGTCTTATGAATCCTTTCTATGGCTTCTTCAAGTTCTTCCTTCTGGTCAGGAACAAACCGGTACTCAGATACATATCCTGTAGTATGTTTATATGGGTCATAATCTCCAAGCTCCGCTAAAAAAGAAAGATATCATAGTTTTTTCCATTTCAGGAAAATAGTCCTTAAAATACAGAAATAAAATATTCTTAATATGCTTAAACATTTTTTCAAATGTCTTATTAAAATTCACATATAAGACAACTAAATAATTTTACTAAAACAACTCTGATGAGCATATATGGATGGTAGCAACAAATTCTGGACTTAAAAACAGAAGTTCTATATTTTTGCATTCCCAAAGACTATAATTATATCATCGTTTTTACTTCAATTACTCTTAACAATGTATGTGAAGTAAAATGTTGTAAAACAGCATTTCAAGTACAAACACTAGAAATGCTCGAAGTGAAAAACACCCATAACCTCAATATATCCTCTCAGATAATGACACCAATAGTACATGTGATTCAATACATCTTTGCCTGAAATAATGATCATGGGAATGCAACACAATGCTGCACATATCCCATTACAATTTACACAAAGAAGCAAAATGATAGCAGACAGCCCACTATATTACTCCTATACAAATGCTTCTCCTTATGTTAATCTACCTTGCAGCCCCAACCCAGCTCATCTATATGACATTTTTCCTCGCATATTTCTTCTAGATTATTTTTAGTCTGCAAGTGTCACAAGGGCAAGGACCATGCTATCTTATTCTCCCCACATCTAGCTTGATTCTTAGAAGGTGTCCAATCGTTACTGGAAGTAGTCTCAGCCTCACTCTCTAAAATGACAATGCACCCTGGAGCCACCCCACACAGCCACCATATTAACATGAAGAGCTGCAGAGCACTGAGCTCAACACCCATGCCACACGCTGAACCTAGTGATGGCACCTGGCCATGCAGACTCTTCACAACAGCAGTGCAGGAGCAATGGGATCTCTGACACATAGAAGCTTGGGTGAAGGTGTGGGGAGGAGAATCGATGAATTCAGATGAGATGTAGATAGAACAGATTGTTAGACCCTCTACCTAATCAAGAATCAGTGCTATTCCAGTGACTAAACCTCCATACAGCCTACCATAAGGGATTTGTACTTGGCTCCATTTTTACCTCTTCCGAAGAAACACTGAACAAAACTTGAATTCCAAATAAATTCATTTTTTTTTTTTTTTTGCAAAATCTCATGGATTTCTAAGAAGAGTTTTAGTATGTAAACTCGCTTTTAAAAATGCAAATACTTTCTCCAGATATTTCTGAGGCAAATATGTTTAAGTGGCACCTACACTGGATGGCATACGCTCCCAGCTGAGCAGCAGTGTTGACGGGACAGGGCAGGCGGCCCTGAAGGACATCTTGTTTCACCTGCAAGAAAAACTGATATCTAAAAGAGAAACAAAAAGAGAGATTAACGATCTCTTACGCTACTCAAACTTGATATTTTAGACCCTACTCAAACCTGATGTTTTAGACCCTGATAATCAAGGTTAACAACCAATCACCTTCAATTAAAATAAAGCCACCCCCCACACTTGTGTGAGGGGCTGTTGAGTGAACAGGAACTACTCAAACATACCTTACAGAGGCAATACAGGGTTGTGGCTAAAAAGTGCGGCTTTCAAGTTCAACTGCTTGGCTTACTTCCCAGCCCCGGCATTCACTACCTCTGTAGCCTTGGGCTGCTGCTTAACCTCTCCAATAGCCAGCCTCCCCCACCTGCAAAACTGGAACAGTTGATAGCATTCACCTCACAGGGTGAATGCAAAGGATAACTCCAAGCTCTTTTAAGCTATCATTACTGCCACCACCACCACAACATGCTCTTACTGGGAGGAATAAATCACAAAGACCCAACCTATATTACATAACACTCTGCCTATTATCTGCTCATTCCAAGTTGCCAAAAGAAAACCTGTTATAACAGCAATGCCATGCACTGTTCTTAATACTATATGATAACTCATCCTAATTAATTTATGTATAATAACTTAGGTTAAGACTTTAAAAATGAAGTCAGTACTATTATTTTCTCCATTGTGCAGATGAGAAAACTGATAGACTCAGAGGGGAAATAACTTGTCCAGGACCTCACAACGAATTAGGCAGCAGAGTGAGAGCTAGAACCCAAGCAATCTGACCCTAGAACTCTCTCAATCAGGATGATATGTAACTTTGATTAGTTTTGTTTTCTTATTCAGCTATTCTGCCAGTGGACTGAGATGGGCCAGAGGTTTATGAACCAACATAATTAACCATCCACATCATCCTTGGATGCTAGCACTTACACACACACACACACACTGTCACACACTTTAGCCTGTCCTTTTGTGACTTCTGTTTTATAAGGTGACTCGATGTCATTGGGAAGGGTAGAAAAAAACAAAGGAAATGAACTATAATAATCAGTTATGATAAATATCTCTTCTCCAAATGCTCACAACCAAAGCCCTTAGTGAGGAAATGTTACATTTGTGTTAGCTATTAGATGCTGCATTGATTATTTCAAAAAGATCGGTATCAACTTTGATTGCAACCACATGTTTCAGAGAAAATTTGTTCAATGTCCCATGTTTCCCCACTGCCCATTTCAGTAAGTGGCACCCCCACCTTCAGCTGTCCAAGTAAAATAAACCTGGGAACAATGTGTAATCATCTCTGGCACCCACATTCAATCACCAAATATGCTGTTTCTGAAATCTATACTCCTCTCGATCCCCTAGACCAGGTCACTCTCTCCTAAATTTCTAAAACCTCCTCCTAACTGTTCTGCCATCACTCATACTTACTTTCCTTCCAAACCTCCCAAGAGGTAAGTAGGTTCTTAAGATGAAAACAGGATCATGTCACTCTTTCAGTTGAAAAAAAAAAAAAAAAAACACCTCAAAAGACTTCCCTTTGCCTTTAGGATAAAGTTCAAGCTCCTTAAGATAGCTTGTAAGACTGACTTCTTACTTCTGCTTAATTCTTGGGCCACTTCTTGCCACTGATCAGTGACCACCCTGTTCCATAATTTGCACACCTTTTCCCAACCCTATTTAACTATTTTCAATTCCCTGAATGTTCATCTGAGCTATTAAATCCACTTGATAATGATCATCTGTGCTCCTCTTGGAGAAGAGAAAAGTAGAGTCAAGTAAAATTAGGAGAACTTAAATACAAAACCTTATAAACAAGGGTGGGCGTGGTGGCTCACACCTGTAATCCCAGTACTTTGGGAGGTTGAGGTAAGTGGATCACCTGAGATCAGGAGTTTAAGACCAGCCAGGCCAACATGGTGAAACCCTTTCTCTATTAAAAATACAAAAGTTAGGAATGGTGGCGCATGTCTGTGTCCCAGCTACTTGGGATGTTGAGGCAGGAGAAATCACTTGAACCCAGGAGGTGGAGGTTGCCATGAGCTGAGATTGCGCCACTGCACCCCAGCCTGGGTGACAGAGCAAGACTCTGTCTCAAAACAAACAAACAAACAAACAAACAAAACCTTATAAACAAAAGAGACAACTGTGAGAATTATCACTGCTTGCTGCTGGAAACTTGCACTTTACTGCACCCTCCTCCTTCTCTATTGGCATCTTCAAATTTCTTTTCCTGAAGTGTATTTTTTAAAGAAAGGGGTCAGAGATGCAAGTGTCTCTTTCTCTATTAAGACTTTGAGACTGTGCATGGTGGTTCCCACCTGTAATCCCAGTACTTTGGGAGGCTGTGGAAAGAGGACAGCTTGAGGCCAGGAGTTTGAGACAGCGTGGGCAATATAGTGATACCCCCATCTCTACAAAAAATAAATTAGCCAGGCTTGGGGGTATATGCATGCAGTCACAGCTACTTGGGAGGCTGAGGCAGAAGGATCGTCTGAGCCCAGAAGGTTGAGGTTGCAGTGAGCCGTAACTGCACCACTGCACTCCAGACTGGGCAACAGAGTAAGACCTTCTCTCAAAAAAAAGAAAAAAAAAAAGACTTTAACATCTGACTAGACCATCAAATCTTTTGCCAAATACAGAAATGATAGACATCTGCTTCAAAGACAAAAGGAGAGGAACAGAGGAACAGAGAGATTAAAAATATATAGTAGAAAACAAAGGGCTGAAACACAGACAAACAGATACAAAGAAACAGGAGCCACATCACATTGGCAACTGCATTCCTAGTATCTAGGGCTCAGCACATTGGAGTTGTTTAATAAATACTTGTTGATTTGCAAGTTGGCTACATGGATAAACAGAGAGACAAAATTCTAAAAACTGGGAACATTATTTGCTGTCTCTGAGAAATTCATAAAGAAAAAAAACATCTATTCAAACTTCCCTGGTTAGCCTGCCCTTTAAAGATATCACAGATCTTTAACTCCCTGCATTTAAAAAAAAACACATCAAAAATTGAAAGCAAACTATTTTTAATTTAAAACTTGATTTTTATTATATCTAGCATCTTACTAGAGTCATGAGGCAAATTTGTGATAAAGTAAAATCACATTTTCATATGCTAAACATTTTATAGTGTCTCAGGGCCTATTTTAAGTTAACTATATATTGCTTATTTTGTATATTTTATGGGGCTTATAGTAAATTTAATATTTTATTTAAATTAGAGCAAGTTAGAGTTGCTGAGTCTTTCCTTCTGTGTCATTCTGATTAAAGCTATGATTGAATGCTTGAGTCCTTGTTTATCTTTGGCTTTAATTAGGATGAACCTATGTGCCAGTTTGCCTAGGAGAGTACTAATTTATGCCTATTATGAATATATAATTATTAATAACTCACTTCATCATTCTCTAAAGTGTCAAAGTTTGGACAATAAATTATACTGTGACTCTAGTTATACTGTACCATACTGGGGGAAAAATGCTAACTAAAAATATCTACTTAACAAGGAAGTTTCCAGAATACATTGTGGTATACAGCAGAGGCTTCATGAAGCAGTTTCTGGTTACCTCCTTTTGTAAACTAACAAACCGATGTATATGCACTGCCCCTGAGACTTTGATTTCTAGGTGGGGAGGAGTGTTCTGTCTTCCACTCTATCTGTACTTAACACGCCACCACCACCAGTACAACACAAGAGACAGGCCTGAAATGTTGGCCTCACAGTTTTCTATTTATCTAATGTGTGTTGAAAATAGCTAAACTGATACCAAGGATGTATAAGTCGTTGAGATCCATTAACAATTTAGCAATTCGAGGCAAGAAGAACAGACAAGGACTTTCTTAAAGAAGGGGTAGAGAGACAGAAGCTCAAAACAGAAGGCTCCTGTGACATTCCTGGCCAAAAACAGTCACGAATGCTCATACCAAAGAATCCTACAGTGCACCTTCTAATGATGTGAGACCCTGCTGAGAAAACTGAAGGAGGTAGGGACAGGGAGGAGTTTGATTTCAGGTGATAGGTGAATGTGAAACAGGAGAATCTAGAGGAGAGTACCAACCTATACAGAGGTAATAAGGAGCGTGATCGTTACCTTCATCCCACAAAGAGCAGGAACACAGCTTTTTATCTAACCGGTCTTGATAAAATTTAAATGTGAGAGTCAAAGGGAAACATTTAAATCATAACACAATATTAAATAATGCAGAAAAATGGCACACAGGACTTAGCAGAAAAACAGTAGAGAAAAATCATAACTCTTTCACCTCTAAAGTTGAAAACCAATGATGAAAATATGGAAACAAATAGCAGTAACATCACCTTACATTTAGATAGTCCTTTAAAGCTCACAAAGTCCTTTCACTTCCATAAGAAAATGTAACCTTCAACTCTGAGGTAGATGAGGACCATTACCTTCAGTGAAAGGAGGAGACAGGGACTCAGGAAGTAAGCATAGGACTGAAGGTCACACAGGAAGTGAAGAAGCTAAATAAAAAAAACTAACCTTCACCAAGGGAAGATTCTGGGTTGCAAAAAGAAGACAAGAACTTAATGTCAATCCTCAACAAAATGCTGTGAAATATTTTTTAAAAGACTAAGAAAAAAAATCAAACACCTGTTTTGAGACTCTAAAAAGTATTATGAATGAGTCATTTGGAAGTAACATTATTTTCTTTTTTTAGAAAGAGTTTTAAGATCCTTAAAAGTTCAGGGAAATTCCAATGGCATTTCAGATAGGGCTGTCAGCAAGACAACTGACAGATTTTCACTTCAGGCAGGCTGAAACCTGATCTTGCCCTGGTCACCACTGAATCTCCTTTTACTCAGCACACTGGAACATGGTACTCCAGATAGTTACAGAATGAAGTGTAAGTGCATTCTGTCTTGACATACAATTTCAAGAAATGCAGGCTAGAGGGGATAGTAAAATGATTCATAGTTAAATCAACACCTACAATAAGAAGGGTCTGATTACTGGATTGACTTAAACATGCAAGAAGACCTATCTCACGGCTCCAAGCTGGTCTTTTCCTAATGTCTTACTCAATAATTTGAAAACATAAAACAATAATCATTATTTCCATGTCAGCTACCTTTATCATTATTGAACACTTACATCTTTGCATTAGGGTAAGTACTTTGCAAGTATACTCTTACATATTCCTCCAAGCATCTTTTTGAAGAAATACTATAATGCCATTGCACGGATGAAAAAACTGAGACTTTACAAAAGGCTATGCAATCTTCTCAGGATTACAGAACTAGTGAATGACAAAGCAAGGATGCAGACCTTAGCCTTTCTGACTCCCAAGCCTGTCTTTCTAACCAATATATGTATTATACTTATCAAATCTGCGGAGGATACAGAGCTATGAAGGACACACAGTACAGGGAAGGATGTCACGTTTTGAATTAGAACTGAAAATCAGTTTAACAGACCTCCTGAGAACACACATTATTTACAGTACTAATAAAGAAAAGAGAGATCAGATTTATTCTGTATAGACCATCAGGGAATTATTTCTTACTGAATTTCTTAGTGCTTTTCAAAGTAGGTTTCCTACCTAAAAGTGCTTAATAAGAAGCTGGTTGATGTATCAGAAATGTTCTACAAGGGTGGAGTTCAGAATATATGACCTCAAAGTCCCCCCAATTTCATTTACTTCAGAAAACACCTTAGAACACAAGCGGGGACTCCAAGTTGATGATTCTATTAACTTACATTTTTCATAATCTGCAACTTTATTTTTCTATCCCATTCATTCCAGATCTTTTTTCCTACATCAGTGTCCTTCTGAAATACTGCATATATTAACAGCATGACCATGTATATACCTGATAAGTTCCCTGTAGCATTATCTATTTTTTTTTTCTTTTTTTTTTTTGAGACAGAGTCTAGCTCTGTCACCTAGGCTGGGGTGCAGCGCCGCGATCTCGGCTCACTGCAACCTCCACCTCCCTGGTTCAATTCTCCTGCCTCAGCCTCCTGAGCAGGAGTAGCTGGAAGTACAGGAGTCCGCCACCACGCCCAGCTAATTTTTGTATTTTTTTAGTAGAGACAGGGTTTCACTGTGTTGGTCAGGCTGGTCTCAAACTCCTGACCTCATGATCCACCCACCTTGGCCTCCTAAAGCACTGGGATTACAAGCGTGAGCCACTGCGCCCAGCCCTAATTTTTTTAAAAAAGGAAACAATCTGGATGGCCAAAACATACAGTTAATTATGGAATACAATGCAGCAGTAAAAAGACTGGGTTACAGCACTTTGGGAAGCCGAGGTGGGCGAATCACCTGAGGTGAGGAGTTTGAGATCAGCCTGCCCAACATGGTAAAACACTGTTTCCACTAAAAATACAAAATATTAGCTGGGCGTGGTGGTGGGCACCTGTAATCCCGCTACTCGGGAGGCTGAGGCAGGAGAATTGCTTGAACTCAGGAGGTAGAGGTTGCAGTGAGCTGAGATCACACCACTGAACTCCAGCCTGGGCGACGAGTAAAACTCTGTCAAAAAAAAAAAAAAGGCTGGGTTAGATGGTGAAAGAGGCAATACAATATGTATGAAATAGTAACATGTCAAAAAAAACATACACACAAAAGATTATGTATAAGCATGTTTACGATAGCATGATAATTCATATCAAAAAATTACAGACAACCTAACAGCCAATGCAGAGTAGGCTAGCACAGTTTTCCAAAGAACTAAATTAAGATAAACACTCAACTTGAAAATGCTGGCAGAAGTATGTTCTTCCTTAAATAGCATGTATCTGGAGATTTTGCTTTTTGGTTTCAGTTCTTGCTTTTGCCAAAATTATCTCATGTGACTCCTCTTTTTCAGGTCCATTAATGGTAATACATTCATGTAAATCAATAATCAAATGAATAATATTTGTATATCAATGCATTAAATGCACATTTAACTTACCTATATTCAACCATATATTTTAGGCAACAAATCATGGACACTAATTGTAAGCCAGCTATGTCATTGTGCTCTTAACTACACAAGCTGGTCTAAAACTTTCAATACAACTGGTTGTACTGAAAATATTGTGGGTTGTAAATTATACAAAAAAATCCATGTATTCTGTTAATGATCCATCTGTAGATTCTGTTGGGAAATTTCTGTTCATGTGTGTGGTGAACAGAGGTGAAGTAATGCATTATAAAACAATGATCTTTTTTATCCCTTCTTAAAATTAACTCAGGTATTTTTGGAACCTAACCCCTATTTAAGATGTAATTCCACCATACATCTAGAAAAAGGATAGAATGAAGTAAGTATTAACATTCTTCAAACATAGTATGAAACACGGACAATCATAAGAGCTTTATATACAGTATTCCATTTAATATTTAAGAAAACCTTGAAACAGGTACATCTCCAGTTTTACAACTGGGGACACTTAGGCACACGTAGAGATTACTCACAACCTGACTATGAAGGACTTTCATTTTATTTTTTAAAAAATGTTGTGCCCTTGCAATTCCCTAACGAGTTACAGATATGTGTATTTTTTTTTATAGCACTTGAATTCAATTTCCCTCTGAAACTCTAATGAAAATACCATCCCTCTCCTCAACACTTCCTCTCCATCCTAATGGCCCTTTCCCCAGAAAGATGTGCTCTGCAAAAGCTTAAACCGCCATGTCTGCTTTTCAAAGTGCTCACTAACAATGTGATAATGAACAACGTGAATGCAGACATCTGCTTGGTTCTAAAAATGAAGTCTGGGCTGGCACAGTGACTCATGCTGGTAATCCCAGCACTTTGGGAGTCCAAGGCAGGAGGACTGCTAGAAGCCAGGAGTTCAAGATCAGCCTGGTCAACATAACAAGACAAAAAGATAAAAAGTATTAGCTAGGTGTAGGGGCACACACCTGTAGTCCCAGCTACTCCTGAGGCTGAGGCGGGAGGATTCTGTGAGCACAGGAGTTTGAGGTCACAGTGAGCTATGATTACACTGCTACACTCTAGCCTGCGTGATACAGCAAGACTCTGTCTCTTAAAAAATTAAATACAGGTTATGAAATATAATATTTTCATCAATCAATCATTACAGTTCAAATAGATTACATCTTAAGTTGAGGGATAAAATAAAACAAAGTAAAAATGAGGCCTAAATACGGCACGTGAAAGTGGGATGAAAAAGGTCCAGTTAGCCTACCCTCTTCTCATTCTTCTGTGTGCAGTCCAGAATAAAGACAAAAGAAAGTCTGAGACAGATGAAAGCATGGAATAGAAACAAAACCATAGGCTATGAAAGACATGATTTCAACTTTTTCAAAGGAGGTATTAGGCTTTATTTGTGCCCCTAATATGGGTTTACTGGGATAACTGACCACTTAGTGTTAAGTTAGGGAATATGCTTTTGTTTTTGCTACCACATGCAGCTAGGTCATCAGCGGAATAAGTTAAAATATAACTGGTCTGTTCTTCATAAGCCCTTTCAGTTGTTGACATGTACTGTTTTGACAACCTAATCAATATCGATAGGAAATTCTGTCTTACTAATATCAAATATTTGGTGACAAAGGTGAAGTAATGCATTAAAACATTGGTTTCCATTCTTAATACTAAAAGCAATTATCTTCTCGTTTCCTATAGAGATAAATGAAACACCTGGGAAGCTAATATTTAAGCTACAACCAATTAAAAAGAAATAACTGGCTGTGCAAATGTATATTTAGAAGTACAAACCGAGCATCAAAATATCCTTCCTTTAGGCAGTTCAAATGACTTCCATATGAATACAAAGGCTGAATGCATGCTTAACAATAATGATACAGAAATATTTCATCACAGCAGATGTAAAATATATCATCACGTCACCCAGGTTCATGCCATTTTCAGATACATCTATCGTCAGACACTGATCAACTTCATGCAATGCTAGTTTAAATTTTACCCTCACAAGAGATGCATTACAAAATGCAGGCAGACACACATCCAAATGTTTAGCCCAATTTTAATATGTTTTAAATAAAGCTTTTTGTATATGCAATGCATGTATCTGTTCAGAAACAAAGTCAATACTATACCTGGTTATTTCTTCTTTAAGTTTACATGGATCTTCAGCATAGAATTTAATACCAAAATACAAAGTATATGGAGGTCCGGCTAAAATAAGAAATAGAAATTAAATTTCACTAAAATCATCAAATAGTCAAAGTTACAGTATAATATTATACAGCTATTTACAATTACACTCCAAAAATGTCTAAAGAAACAAGAAGACATAAGATAGAAACAGCAAAGTTCAGAACTGTGACAGTAGGACCTTGACACATACACACACAGATAGAAGACACGGCCAAATACACCAGAATGTTGCTGGTTCTTATATCTGGTTGGTAAGGTTATAGACAATTTTTATTATTTATGTTTTTCCCATTTTCTATAATATATATGTAATTTTTCATAGTGAAGAAAGAAAAAAAATAAATGGTTTAAAAAACCACCCACTTATCATTTCATTAAAAAAAATAGTTTTTAAACCTATCTGCAAAAAGCTGAAAACAACTTAAATGCTCAGGAGCAGGTGGACTATTTAAGTCAGCCCCAGCCACCGGACATATACCATGCAAATGCTCAAACAGACAGAAAGGCATCTGCATGTGCTGATGTGGAAAAGACCAACAAAACAATCTAAATTCCCTTTTGTGAAAAAGGGATATTTGGGTTTTTTTTTTTTTTTTTTTAATCTAAATTCCCTTTTGTGAAAAAGGGATATTTGGGTTTTTGTTTTTTTTTTTCCCTGGAAGAGCAAAAAAAAAAAAAAAAATTACTAAATGGCAAACTCTGGGAAGAAGGGCTGGAAATGTTCTATCCTTAAACTAAGTCATCAGAATTTTCTTATGATAACTCTTACCTTTTTTTTATGGGAAAAAAGTCATCAGTGAGGCTACATAATAAAATTAGGGACAATATTTGTTTCATTCTTAAACACTGCTGAATCTAAAAATGTGTTCTCACGTATTTAAGAAAACCTTTCTCATCTAATTCATTTACCAAAGAAGAACTATGCCTACAAACTTTTTTTTTTTTTTAAATCAGAAACAAAGCTTGGAATTGTATGTACATGGACAAATAAAAAATAAATACATACTCATATTGTGCAAGAGGACACAAACCCCTTGGGTGCCAAACACATTATATTATGTTTTTACTAGGAAATATTTTTATTTCTGAGGGTATCAATCTAATCTGTACTGTTTCCAAAACTGCGTATCTCCAAGCCGTGCAGTAACTAGATCTAATACACTTTGTTTTTAAAAGGATTTGTTACCTGGTATACCAACTGGTAGTTACGGGTGTTAATTGTTTTGCAACAAAAGCTCTCCCACGCATTAAAAAGAAAAGATGTGAAGCATGCATCTCAGTAAAAGTCTTCCATACTGTCTAAACTGACATAAAGTAACCCCAGTCTTGCTATTCTTAACTGAATAAAGTCACAAATTTAGAAACTGGGGAAAAGAAATTAAACAGAACAAGAATAAAGGTATCATGTATTTATAACATATGAACTATGTTACTATTTATTAGTATTACATACACATACTTATGTGTGCAACACACTGGAACCCTGTTCCTGGCAAGTGGGAGACAATCAAGATGAGGATCCTGCCTCTCCCCTCATCTATGACTTCCTGTGTAAGACACTCCTTATGCTACAGCTTTTTTAAAAACTAAACTTTAAAAGAAAACTGCTAGAATTTCTTATTATTGGAGTTGATTCCTTATGTTTAATTTTTATGTTTATTTAATCACTGTGTTTGTATTTCTAACAAATACACCTCTATCCCTGAACATAGATGTCAGGGAGGCACAGACTATTAAATATTTAGAAGAGCCAGGAAGTCCACCCTCAGCTTATCCGTCTGTGTCAATCAAGCACCATGTTCCTGAGCAGATGGGTCTGTCTGTGCCCACAGGCAGCTGGGGTTAGTACCTAGGGGGCGGGGAGGAGCACAGATGCTGTCGAGATGGTACACAAAGAGAAGAGGCCTTCTTCAGGCCCCAGAGTTGCTTCTATTCTCTGGAACATGACAGATTATACCCTATTCACCAAGCCCGCACATTTCAAATATTCAGTATGAACAGTTAAACAAAAATGTTAAAAGTACACAATTAAAAACATTTGGTTTTGGCTAATTTTCTCTAAGTTCTTCTGGCCCAAACTAGCCTTTCATTTCCCATTCACATATAAAATGGCTGTGTTCTAAATATAAGGCATCATTACCATTTGGTTACATTTCATAAGGTACAACGCTTCATAAACATTTGATTCTCAACAATAGCAACTTGGTAACATATGCAAGGCATGTGAAACTCCAAGGAGTTAAACAACTTGCCTAAAATCACTGGGAAGAAAAAAAAGTTTGCTAATATCTAGAGCTCAGCGCTTTGGGGTGCACTATTCTATCTATATAGCTTCTCAGGGAAACACAAAATAGTAACACCTTTAGAGTAAGATAATACTCTCATATGCATCATGGTTTCAGAGAGCAATCAAAGGCTATAGAAATGAACATTTGGACAAGGATATGTTCAGCCAGATACTTTTTGGCTTCCTATTCTAAGACTACAAAAAAGTAAGGTGCTGATAATTCAAATTACAAAATTATTGTCCTGAATCCACGGCATGCCATGGACTCAACGTTTAAGAAACTCTTATGTAAAATAAAGTTAATATTGTTTCACTTTAACAAAAAATACAGAAGCCAAAAACTAGGAATCCTCTATCTTTTATGTAGACTAATTTTGAGGTCTTTGATACGGAGTTTCTCATTAACTCAAGGAGAAATAAATCAAGATTAACTACAAGCATTCTGGTAACTAGCAAATGTTCTGTCGTTTTTATAGATTCTCTTTCTGACTAATCTATCAGAGATTTGATAGCCATTTTCCTTCACTATCAAATAATTTCATAAGAAAAAATGGAAGGATTCTTCAGTCACTAACATTTCTTCAATTATAACACCAGTTGTTTTACTCTTACTATGCATCAAAATTTTTTTTTTTTTTTTTTTTTTTTGGAGGCAGGGTCTCACTCTATCGCCCAGGCTGGAGTGCAATAGTGGGATCTCAGCTCACTGCAACCTCTGCCTCCTGGGTTTTAAGCCATACTCTCTGCCTCAGCTTCCTGAGTAGCTGGGATTACAGGCACTCACTACCACATCCGGCTAAATTTTGTATTTTTAGCAGAGACTGGGTTTCACCATGTTGGCCATGCTGGTCTTGAACTCCTGACCTCAGGTGATCCACCTACCTCAGCCTCCCAAATTGCTGGGATTATAGGTGTAAGCCACAACGTCCAGCCTACATCAAATTTTTAATATTGCATTTTTAGAATGAAAAAGTGACTGCATTATAGACTGATACTTAAATAAAATATTTCATACCATGTAAATAAGTAGACACTTTAAATGTGCTTAGGAACACTTTAATAATGCACCTTAAAATAATTAATATTTTTTCATCACCTTGATAGAAATATCAACTTTTTTTCCTATAAAAGAAACCTGTGAGTTTATTTTAAAATAATCAGCTGGGTGCGGTGGCTCACGCCTGTAATCCTAGCACTTTGGAAGGCTGAGGTGGGTGGATCACCTGAGGTCAGGAATTTGAGACCAGCCTGGCCAACATGGAGAAACCCCATCTCTACTAAAAATATTAAAAAAAAAAAAAAAATTACTCAGGCATGGTGGTGGGCGCCTGTAATCCCAGCTACTTATAAGGCTGAGGCAGAAGAATTGCTTGAACGCAGGAGGCAGAGATTGCGGTGAGCTGAGATCACACCATTGCACTCCAGCCTGGGTGCCAGAGCAAGATACCATCTCAAAAAAAAAAAAATCATTCCTGAAATTTTTCTGGTTTTCCAATTGGTATTTTTTTAATCAGTTCAAATACACTAGAGCTGTAACTTGTAAACTCCAGTGGTTTCCACTACAGAGGTGGAAATGCAGTGAGAAACAACAATGATGCTGACGTTCATAGAAACAGGACTTTCTGATGGCTTTGCAGCCCAGGTTTCCAGTTCCTTTTGGAAACAGAGCTACGTTCCTGCCCTTGGATCCATGAAGCATCGCACAACCAATACTACCGCAGGAAACAAGCTGACACACACAGAAAATACAGACTCAGAATGGGGGTAATGAATGCCAGAAGAATCCACTCCGTTTTGATTAGCAATAATTCACACAGTTCAGCAAAATGCTTTAATGGGGAACAGAGTTTCAGTTTAGGGAGATTAAAACGTTTTGGAGATGGACAGTGATGACGGGTGCACAACAATGTAAATGTACCTAATGCTTCTGAATTGCACACAAAAATGGTTAAAAGAATCCATTTTATATGTTATGTATATTTTATTTCAATTGAAACAGACAATTTTTTTTTAAAAAAAGAGTATTCTTTTGCACACTTAAGGAGCCTCTGTGTTTGTGCTTATAAATAAAAACTTGGGTTCTGGCAATTAAGATTAAGGAATATATACTTAATTATATTGTGTTTCCTTATAATATTCGTATTGATAAAACCAAAAAGCTAGTTCCCAAAAATGGTCTCTCTCTGAAGACCACTTTTCAGGTCACAAAAGCACCTCTTACTGGCTTAGGAAACTGAGTGGTCTGAATGGCAAAACCATGCCATAACCCAAGAAACTCAAGTTCTTTAAAAGCTTGGACATTATGACCTATCCCTGCAGTCCCCCTCCCACCCATTAATGTCTATTTGCCTTTTTGGTTTTAAGGTCAAATTTTAAAGACAAGCATACAGAAAAACCACAGACAAAATCAAGGGAAGGCCTGCGTCTAGGACAAATTCAATACCAAGATCCACTCAGAGACTGATTAAATTTAATATGAGTTTGGAGGAGGCCTAGCAATGCACACAATACACACATTCCCATATTCTGGCACTCGAGTACTAGTACTCACTTCTCCAGTACTTAAGCCCACTTCTGCATCCAACTAACCACGGACTTTGTCATTGCTTTCAAGCCACCCTTTAACAAAGCAAAAGTTAAATACCTACTGTTGATCAGTTCTTTGTGCTCAGCAAGAGTTTTTGCAGGATCCAGCCAATACTGTGTGAGGAAGAAAAGGACAATTAAAGAAATTAGTTGCTTTTCATTAGCTTTTACTTCAAGAATATTTGCAAAATGTTACTTAAACAACACTTTAAAACTTGGCAAGTTAAACACTTCCCTCACATACACACACAAACATACATAAGAGTTTTCTGCAGCAAGAACAGTAAAAGAAAAAACAGGCCAGTCATGTTGGCACCCACCTGAAATCTGAGCAGGGGAAGAAGGACTGCTTGAGGCCAGGAGCTTAAGAACACCCTGGCCAATATGGCATGACCCCATCTTTAAAGAATAACATTAAATTAAACATAAAATACAAAGAGAAAGATGATGTTGATATTGGAAGCGAAGCAAAGAAGAACAGCAGTACTTGCTGGGTCCCTGGTTGAATTATCATACTGATTATAATGTGACATCCAAATGCTTATGAGTGACTTCTGACTACTTTTGGTGGGAAAATAATGGCCTCAAAAAAATGTCCTCCAAGTCTCTTTCCAAAGTTTCCATCATTCCAAGCACTACTCCCCTCAGAGCCATGTCTCCTCCTAATACGTCCTCACCATCTTCGCTTCCAGTCTCATCCCTACAGGTATTGTTGCTAGGCATTAGGAAGAAAGCAATCAAATCCTCATTAAGGATCCAGGAGAGCAGTTCAGCACAGTGGCTAGGGCCTAAATCCCAGGGCAGACTCACAGGGACTCTGTTCTGACTCTCCCCATGTCATTGCCATGTAACTTGGGACAAGTGACTGGACACCACTGAACCTTCCTCATAAGGTTGCTGTGCAGATTAAATAAATTAATCCAGGTAAAGTCTTTAAAATAGCCCCTAGCTCAGGCTACACACGCCAAGAATGACTAGGTCACCTTTAATAACTGCCTTTGGCCAGTCTAAGATACCTGTTTATTAATTCAAATTAACAGTTAATGAATAGAATTTCAAGTGCTGACAGGAGAATTTGGGGCCCTGGGGAGAGGCCTTTCTTTAAATCTCACAATTATGAAGTAGAATTAACGAAGGAAAGAGATAAGGTAAGCTTCTAGCTTCGTCTCTCCATCTGTGGGAAGAGCAGGGCAGAAGCCAAAGAAGCACAGAGGGCACTGGAGTTCCCACAAAAGCAGAGTCAAAGGGATAAGGGCTGCCCTGGAGTGTCAGGGGAGGGCAGAGATGGAATTACACCCCTCCTAGCTAGATGTTGGCGACTCCCAGGGCCAAGCCACTCAGTTTCCATTTCCTCATGTTCCTTAATGAAGAAGGGGCAATTCCCACCACAGTGAGGTAGGAGCTGACCCACCTTGAGCCACGTTCCTCCCAACACTCATGTGCTGGCCTAGGTCCTCACTTTCCTTCCCCTCAGTTGAGGGCAGAATACTTGTTCTGCTATGTAACGGCAGTAGTAATTATAAATGGCAATTATAATGCTTTATGCAATCTCCTTACCTTTTATTCCTAATTATGAATAACAATTATTCATACTATGAATACTATGACTATGAATATGACTGTTGTAGTCATTTTACTGTAAAGTTTTATTACTATACTAAACTCTATTCATGCATACATAAGCTTCACTATTTGCTACTCATAGCAGTTTCCATTTTTTGACTTTTTTTAAAAAAAGTAGAGTAACCAACATATCTAAGTGCAGCAACTAAAAACATAATGTTCATTATTCTGGTCTTCACCATTTCTTATTTTTCAAAGGTCTAGAATCGCTCACTTTTAAAACAGAAAATGTATTTGAAGCAGAGGATGTGTCAGTGAAATGCTCTTGGAGCCCACAGCAACTAAAAATGAGGCTTTGGTGTTAAAATTATGATTCCCAGGGAAACTGTAGTTCATTCAAGTAGAGTAAAATCAACCCAAACGGTAAGCTGTGTGTGGGACACAACGCGGACCCATCCCTTTACATATATAAAGCTGTGGGTTCTTCATGAAATGGAAACATGAGGTGAAGGAACGGTTTCTTGCCATTCATTTTAAACAAAAAGGTTTTACTATCCCCAGAATTTTTCAATGAAGAGAAACCCAAGGAAAACAAACACAAATACTCATTAATACTTGCATTCGGTTTCCACTGCTACCATAACAAATTACCACAAGCTTAGAGGCTACAATAACACCCCTTTATTATCTCAGAGTGCTGAAAGTTAGTGTCTTTCTTTGCTTCAAATTTCACAAGACTAAAATCAAGATGTCAGCCTGCTGGGGTCTTGGAGAGTTGGTTGGCTAGGGGACCGTATTCCCCAGAGCACAGTAAGGGAGGGGGCTTATAGATGGGTCATTAGAGGCTCCCAGTTTCTCCAGGTGTCAAGGCACATGTAACATTGGAATTAATTTCAGGCCCTACACCACACTTACATATGAGGTGTCAATATGTGCCTGTGGCAAGAAGGGAAAAAAGGAGCCTCTGGTCTTACTACTCTCTGTCTAATCTTGTTCTGAAACTAGTAAGAGGCAGAAATCAGAGAGTTTTTAATTTCTCCTCCTATCATCAACCCAAAAGACAACCTTTGCAATTTTTTTTTTCAGATTTTTCAATTCGATTCATTTTGTTTTGTTTTGTCTTTCTTTTCCTGTCTCCAGAATGCTTTTTAGTCTTTAAAGCCAGGTAAAGAAAATAGGAAGAAAAAATTTTAATTACATGTAATGGCAAAAAAAATTTAATCTCTTAAAATTTTTACATTAATCATAATCTGTACTATTTTAAAATAAATCTCTTTCCTTGAGAGTGATTAAATTTGTGAGGTGAAAAAGGTAAAATGACAGTTTCAAGTAAAGTTAGAAATCACAATTCTGCAGCACAAAGCAGCAGCAGCAAGACTCAGTCAAAGGCTATTCAATCAACTCGCTGCACATTTGCTATGCTAAGCGTCACCCTAGAGCCAGCCACGCACAAATCTCATTTGATCGAAATGGAAACCAGGGGTTACAGGGGTCAGACAATGATAAATGCCCAAGAAGATAAACAATAAACACAAGTCACCAGGTTTCAGAAGCCAAGATCTTGAAATATAAAACCCACTTACGTTCAACCAAGGGAAAGATGTGACCTTGGAACCAAAGCAGTCACACTATGATGGCACTTGTCACCATTCATTATCAACAAGCAATCAAACACAGCACATGGAAGATCACAGTGAAACACATCAGCCTGTTACTCTATAGCTTAAGAGAAAAAAAGGACACAAAAATTTGCCAATGAACACAATGTCCCTGTTTTAAGGAATACATCCAGAATATGGGTCATGGAGTGCCAATATTCTGAAGGCAGACTCTAAAACTAGGATATCATTCTTTCATTCATCCATCACTTATGGATATCCACTATACATGTTCTTTACATGACATGTCAGACACTATCCTGAGTAGTATGAGAACACAAAGTTGAATGAGACCCGTGACTAACCTCGCACTCACAGCCTAGCAGGAGACACACAGCCATGTAATTATAATACAATGTGGTGAGACAATAATTAATTGTATAAGATGAATACATACGACAAAATAAAATCATGTACAAGGAAAATTAACTGCAGGGTGAGTATACAATGGCTTTATTGGAAAAAAATCATTAAATAGCACGTTCAAAAACAAAACTTTCTCAAAATACATAAATGAGGGATAACAGAGCCTTAACTCTGTATAAAGTACATGTCTATCAGCTCAACTACTCTTAAAGCAAGTGGATAAATTTCTAAGTAATAACACAGAATGTAACACTCCAAGTCCTTTACAATTGAACACTCTATTGAAGTCAGTGTTGCCTAATAGCTAACAAATACACAGCTAAGCAATCAATATTCATGGAAAACTTCCAGAAAGAGAAGTAGTCCATTCAGTCTTTCCACCTGCCCCAAGTGAGAGGCAAGAGGAGCAGAGAACTGAGAACTATGCAGTGTGGTGCCCTAAGAGACGGTTCTTCTGAAGTCTCCTAGAGTTCTAATAGAATAAACCCTAAAATTTTTTAAATAAAGGAAGGACAGCATGCAACAATAAAAGCCATGTTGCATCTTATTTCACACCAGGTCCAATGTTGATTCAGAATGGCTTCTCTGAATTGTACCCTGGTGTGCTGTCTCTTGCCTAGCCAGATGGTCACGAGAAACAATAGCCCTATCTCTCATTCTCTCTTCAACATTTAAGCTGTCCATTCTCTGGGATAATCACTCAATCACTTTCCCCTTCCCCACTCCCCTCTCTCTCCTATTTCAAACATATTATGCAGTCTGTATATGCTGACAAGCTGGATGAGATCCCATTTTGTAGAAAGGTAACAATGAACCCAAACAGACCCTGCTCTCTCATCCTGATTTTGTACAGTCAGCTCCTAACATATTATACCCTAAACACTCAATCACTAAGGAGTCATGGTGACAGTCCTCTCGGACTCTGCCCCTTTGCCAGAGTGGACGAGGTAAAGCAGCTCTAGAGCCTTACCACTTCAGGCCTGTCAATCTTAATCACAGCACTGATGTAACCCAGAGAGCAATGACAGACCCTTCTTACTCTCTGACAGTCCTGGCTAAATGCCCTTGGCTGCTTTTACCCACCTTGGCTGATAATGTCTCAATTTCATCAATTTCCTAGGTAGCAGTATCAGAACTAGGTTTCGAAACTCTAATACTGTCCAGCCAATCACTATCCTAACCTTCAAAAGATATATATTAAATTGAGGGTCCAACCTTTCATTTGTCAACTGTTCTTTTGGAGTCTCCTAGAGCTATAATAGTAGAACAAACCCTAAAAAATTTTTAAAAGAAAGGACAGCATGAAATAATGAGAGTTTGCTGCATCTTATTTCACTCGGGGTCCAATGTTGACTCTCCTTTGGAGAATTTAAGAATGTTACATTGACATTTAATAAAGTTTCCTGTAGGCCAAATAAAAGGACTTAAAAGCACACACAGTTTTCATTAATATAGCAAAACAGCCTCTTGATCTAAGAGAGTAAAACAGGATTGGCCATGTATCAGGGACAACACAGCCACAAAGATCCCAAAAGTGATACAACAGGTCATTCTTGGGGAGTTCTAGGACTCAACATAATTCACATACATGTTTCAAGGAATCCAGGACTTGGGTTATAGCTATTTGTGCTTTTCCCACAGACCCTGTAAACAGATCTAAGGCCCTCGAAGCAACATCAAGAAGATGTGATTTTAATTTGATCCTTCATGAGTCACAGAAGCCTTAGGACCTCAAGTAAAACCACCATAATAGAGCTATCTTGCAGTGGCGACAAAAACAAGGACCTGTCATTGGAGTGATCTACAGGGAGGGAGAGGTAATTACAACTGGCCCCATTTTTCAGCAAAAGCGAATTTCAAGGAATCTCTGTTGGACCATGTGGCTTCTCATAAAGTGTCACTGGCCCCGGGAATACTCCTCATTTCTCATCCATGGACCTGACACCACTCTAAGGTTACAGAAATGCAATAATAACAGCTAACATTTATTAAATTTTTACAATGTGACAGGCACTGTTGTGGACTTTACATGTATTTACTCTTTTAATCCTCTTAATAATTCTATGAATAACTACTATAATTGCCATTCCATAAATGAGGAAAATGAAACACTAAGTAAACAACTTGCCCAAAAGTACAGAACAGCAGCTCCAAGGAACTGAAGCCATTCCATCTTACATTCGGGCCCAGATACTTTCTAGAATATTGTCTGAGAAGTAATGGACAACTTAAATTTCAAGATTCTTACTCTCAACTAATACTCTTCTCCCAGCTCACTCTAATATTCAGACTCCACCAAGACACCCAATTCACTGACCCTACTACCTTTTCATTGTCCCTTGCTGATGCCCCCAACCCATGTCATTTCCCTCACTATTCATTATAATCACTCGCTTGCAAATGTCCTCAATTCCTTTACACATCCTGCTTCTAAAAACTCACCCATGGGTAACTCCAATTCCCTGTATTCTCCATGCTAGCACCCAAGGAACTGAACATAACTGGAGGCTCAACTTGCACAGTCATAGGTGGGCTTGCTTTACATGCATTAGCAACAACCCAAGGGAACCCTTACTATCACACAGAATCCCTATTACATTTTATTCCATCATTCTCCTTGTCCTTAAACATCTCCTTTCCCTTCCTCACTCTCAGCTGAAGATCTTCATTATTTCACTGAAAACGGAAACAATCAGAAGAGAAATGCGTATGCATCCTGGCCCCATCAACCAACCTGCCTGCATCTGAGCTTGTGTTCTGCCTTCTCTCCTTTTGCTGTGGAGGAACTGTCCATGTTCCACCTAGGCTCATCCCTTTCTCATCTATTCAGGAACATGGTTCCAGCAACTTTCTGTTCTCTTTCCTGTACCATGAAGGTTTCCCTTTTGACAGAATCATTCTTGGAAGAATGATGTCTTTATTTCTCCCATCTTCAAAACAAAACCAAAAAACTTTGACTCCCATACCTGTCCATTTAACTTCTGTGCTTTGAAATAATTCTCTGGATGAGAAAAAAAAAAAAAAAAGTTGTTCTGCACTCTCTCATCTCCTCGTGGTCCCATTTTAGTATTTACTGCAATGACCTCCACGTTGTTCCATCTAATGATAGACACAGTTTTCATCCATGTTCTTGAAATAGGTCACATGCTTCTACGACACCCCTCACTCTTGCTTCTCCCCCCGTCTTACTGGCCACATCTTCAAAATCTGTTTCTGGTTGCTAATAATTCCCTGACCAGGAAAGACTTGACTGCTTGAGCTCATACCTCACATCAAGGCTCATGGCCTTAAATACCATCTATACACTGACAACTTCCACATTAATAGCCAGACCAGAATTCCCTGCTAAATCCAACTGCCTACTTGGCATCTCCACTTAGATGCCTATTAGAATCTCAAATTTCAGATGTCCAAAAGAAAACTGATTATTCTACCCCCTTGGAAAAAAAAAATTATTCTCCTGCAGTCTTCACCATCTCAGTAAATAGCAAAGCACTTTTCCATTGGTTCCAATCGAAACCTCTTTCTCTTCTATCTCTTCTATCCACCTGCAAATCTTGTTGGCTCTATGTTCAAAATATAAACATAACAGGTCAAATTCTCACTACTCTCAGGTCCAAGCAGCCATCATCTTTCACCTGGATTTCTTCAACAACTCTTTTAATAGTATCCTTATGTCTGCCCTTGCAGTTAGAGAAAATCATTTAAACATGGGTCAAATCAGCTAACTCTTCAATATCTTACAGCAGTTTCCTTTCTCACTCAAAGTAAAACCCAAAATCCTTCTAATAACCTTTAAGGCCTTCCATGATCTGGCCCCACTCCCTCCACTTTCCACTATGTGTTTTTGGGATGAAGTAGAAAGAAGGACCTTAAGGAGAATATTGGCAGAAGCCTGAGGGCTTGCAGAGAGGCTGTCTCTAAAAGCCTCAATTAAAACAGAGAAAGCTATTGGAAACAGAAAAAAAAAATGTGGAATAAAACATGTACCGAATGAACTGGATGATTCAGATAAGCAGGTTTCCAGGTAAACTGCTGAAAGTGCTGATTGGCTTCATTTTGCTGCCTACGAATGAAATGTAAGAAGAGAGAAATAACTATTATCTCTCTATTAGATAACTATTAAAATATAAAGGAGCCAGGACTTTTTACTGAGTTTAAAAGTAAAACTTTCTCATTCCTAGTCCTATCAGAAGGCAAACAATGCTGCAATTAAGAAATGGCTTCTGGGCTAAGAACGAATGCAGCATGGTGTCAGGTAAACATGCTGTAACTGTAAAATCCTTTATTAGATGTAATATAATTTTTAAGATTTAACACCATGCCTCATGGACCCTTTCAAAACAAGATTCTCTAATAATCTTAAGATTAATTGTGTCCCAACAGCCTTACAGGGAATCTAAGGTACAGAAGAGCTTATTCCAGAGCAAGCTGTGGGGGCTGCCTTCGTCTAATAAAGTTAATTAAAGGTTGATTCGTAAGAAATCCACAAAAACTTTCAGAAGAATTATACCAGCTTGGACTGAAAGGGACAGGGATACTACAAACGGAAAAGAGGCCTTTGAACTCCCAATCTTCCTTAGGCAAAACCCAGGCCGAGAACACTACACCCCTGTAAATACACACTACTTTTTATTTAAAAAGCAAGCAAGCCCAGACAACAGAAACGAGAGCCTAGAAGACAGGGCCAATCGTTATAGTGAATAACTTCTAGGCAATAGGACCAAGTCCTAATTAGAGAAATGACCACATGTGTCTGGCTAGATTTCAAAACTAGTATTATGGACTAGTAATTGTTGTGTGCCTCCTGTTTTGCCCCTTTCTAACTGGAGGCATTTATACTGGTTATCTTATGCACGTTCCACAGGGGCGGGTAGGCAGGAAACATATATCTTATCACCTTAATTCACAATATCTTCAGATCAAAAGGGACTGTACTCAAGGAGTTAAACTTGAGGGAAAATGCTCAAAGAGTCTGATCTGAGGAGATGGTATATCTTTATTGATTGATTGATTGATTGAGTGAGATAGAGTCTCGCTCTGTCGCCCAGGCTGGAGTGCAGTGATGCGATCTCGGCTCACTGCAAGCTGGAGATGGTATATCTTAAGCTCAAGTCCCATGTCATAATAAATAAGAATATTGGGAGGCCTTGGGAGGGATGAGTGCATTTTATATGTAAAAAGAATATAAATAATTTTTGGCCAGAGGAATCTCATGTATTAAAACATGTCTTTAAATTAGTCAACACTATTCCTATCAAAAGGTATAATGTAGTATTTCTCCCCTTTAAATGTTACCTGGCCAAGAGTAAAAACAGTGTATGGTGTAGTGATGGAAGAGAAGGCTACAGAAGGATCTACAGATCACAGATAGCGCCCAGATCATAAAGAGTCTCATATGCATAACAGAATTTGAATTTAAGCAGAATACTATGAATAGTCACTGAAATCTTACAAGGAGGGGAGCAACTTGATAATATTTGCATTTTAATCTGATCACCTTAACAGCAAGTAAAAGGAGAGTAGGTTAAAGTAAAGCAAACCTGGAATCCAGAAGCCTAATCAGCCTACTCAGGTAATTCAGTAAAAACTTTGAGAGGTGCAAATTTGAGGGAATTTGAGTGGCAGGGGGCTGGGTGAGTGTTGCCTGGACTTTACTTCAAACCAATAGAATGTCACAGAAGTAACATTGTGTGGTGGCAGAAGTAACTGCCTGCCTTCTGAGACTTGGTCATGCACAGCGGCCACGCTCCTTCTGGTATCCTTCCCTCCCTTTGCCCTCTGGATGTTCACCCTTGCGAGGAAGCCAAGCAACAACACAGAGAGTCCACAAGTAGGAACTCCATTCCCAGTTGAAGCCCCGGCCAATGCCAACATCACCCAGTTCACACAAGACTGAGACTTCAGATGACTCCAGCCTCCAGCCTTCATGCTGCTCCAGCAGACACTAAGTAGAATAGACATGAGTGGGCTCTGCCAAGCCCTGCCAAAGTCACAGATCCACGAGCAAAATGTGTGTTGGCGTAATTTAAAGCCCCTACATTTTGAGATGGCTAGTTACACAACAATGAATAACAGGAACACTTCCCAATTTATCCAGACCTCTTTTATCTTCATTCTTGTATTCAACAAACTTGCTGTTCCTCCTGTATTTATACCATCTGTGAACGTGATGTGCATGCCCTTTATGTCTTCGTCCCAGGTACTGGCACAGATGTTCTAGAACATACCTAGAAACCTCCCTCCATCCATATCATTCAAGAAACCAGAGGTGACTCTGAAAAGTCATCCTAACTAACTTTCAATTTAGCAATCATTTTTCCATTTAGTCCACAAAGACATCATATAAACTTTTCTGTATATCTCTGACTTCCAAACATACTAATTTTATTCCTAATACAGTGGTCTGATGAAAGTTGCTTTTTTTGTTACTGAAAATACACTGGATTCCAGGGACCTACTATTATATGTCTTCAGAGCCCACCAATCATTTTATAAACATGCCTTCCCGCCAAGATATGCCTATCTCTAGTGGAGCTGCCCTACAATTGCATCTAACAGGCTGTTTCAAATCTCTTAGGACCAGGGCACACAATAACCAACGTGTTCAGATTTCTTCCTAAAATGAAAATAAACATGGTTTTAGGGATCACAGATTCCTTGAGAAAGTGCTGAATCCCGTGAGTGGACTCTAAGATAATCAATGTGGGCTGCTTAAGAAACCTTGGATCTCCGGGAAGTTTCAACTACATTTTGGGTAAGTGAAGTTGCAACACATTTTTAAAATGTGGATAAGTGAGGTATCACTGTATACAGACTGAGACCATTTCATCTTGAAATAAAATCCTAAGTTTGCCATGTCTTGAAACTGTAGTAATTTAAATTATTCAGGTGGTTAAGTTAGGGTTCATTTAAACTCTGTCCTAGAAGCTGAACATAAACACAGTTTTAGCTAACCAAGTAATCTGGCACAAAGGAGCTGAGTCAGCCCAGGGAGCTGCGAAGTAAGTAGGGTCCAGGTGCCCTGCTCAGCACCACCCACACAGTTGCACCAACTCCAGCATGCACCATCCACATGGTTAGCACAGCTGCACACTGCAGCCTTGCCCCTTCTCATCTTCAATTAGTCTCCTCTCCCTAAATGACCTTATTTGGTCTCATGACTTTAAAAACCAGAGACTCCTAGATGTGACTCCAGCCTATTCCTCTACTCCCCTAGTATCTCTAGGATGTCGAATGGACATTTTAAACCCAACATATGCAAATCAGAACTGACTTCACAGACTGAAAAACCAGCTCCCTATCACTCCCTATCACTCCTCATCTTGACATTTCCAATAAAAATGTACACAGAGCCTACAATAGCCTGCTGGGCCCTATGTTATGGGGGCCCTGCCCACCTTCCCACTTCATCACCCTCTTCCTTACAACTCTAGCATCACTGGACTCCTCTCAGTTCCAGAACACTTCGCATCTGTCTCTGCCTTAGGGCCCCCACGCCAACTGTTCCTCCTGCCTGCCATGCTCCTCCCCTTATCACTCCAGCCTCAGTGTAAATATCAAAGAGGTCTCTTCTAACCACCAGTGGTGTTTATGATATATATTGGTTTTCATCTATGCTCCTGGTTCGTAACTCTCATAGCCCTTGTTAGTCTTTTGTTGAAGTGTTGGGAATGTTAGGCCTCAAGACACAAAGTCTCTCTCCTGCCCTTTTTTCACCTGCCCCAAGCAGGACTCTAATCTTCCCCCACCTTTCTGACTGTGGGTCTTAAGACCTTCCCCTGTGTTCATGCAGATCACGGGGCAGTGGGGAACCCTCCCCAGAGAAGGTCTAGTCCTATACACCTGGAAAAGGAATGCTGACATCATGACACTTCCATAAAAACTCAAGAGGACTTGGGGTCCAGGGAGCTTCTAGGTAGCTGAACACATGCAGGTTCCCAGAGGGTGGCATGCCCAGGCTGGGCATGGAAGCTCCATGCCCCTTCCCCCATCCCTCACCCTATACATTTCTTCATTTATATATTCTGCAATATCCTTTATAATAAACTGGTAAATGTAAGTGTTTCCCTGAGTTTTGTAAGCTGCTCTAGCAAATTAATCAAACCCAAAGAGAAGGTCGTGGGAACTACAACTTGAAACCAGTCAGTTAAAAGTTCCAGAGGCCTCAGCCAGGAGCAGTGGCTCACGCCTGTAATTCCAGCATTCTGGGAGGCTAAGGTAGGAGGATTGCTCAAGCCCAGAAGTTTAAGACCAGCCTGGGCAACATAGTGAGATGCTACTATAGTCTCCAAAAGAAAAAGTAGCAGTAGTAGTGCCAGAGGCCTGGACTCATACTGGTGTCCAGGGGTGCAGAGAACAGTCTTGGGGACTGAGCCCCAACCTGTGGGATCTGATGCTATCTCCAGGTAGATAGTGTCCAAACTGAATTGGAGGACACCCAGCTGCTATCCACTGCTTGGTGTGTGGGGAGAAAATATCCACACATTTGGTCCCAGAAGTTTCTTCTACACTGATGATTGTGGTGATGTTAGAATAGAGGAAAAACATGGTTGGAGAGTTTTTCTCTACATACCACCCAATGGAAGGAGCCTCCACAAAACTCTAGCATATCATCATATTTTCAAAGCATATAGCACCTGATATTTGAGCATCTTTTTACAGTCTGCCTCACCCCTGGAAATAAAATCCTTGAGACCAGGGACCTTGGCTCTTACTCACCACTGTGCCACATTTCCTGAGACACAGTGACTGCCTCATAAGTACCTGCTATGTGACTAAATGGAGATGGGCAACAGCAAATGCTCATATTTCCTCACAGTCCCAGGTCAGGGTGTGCTGATGCGAGTAAAGATATAACTCTAAAAAATGTTAAACAAGACATTTCCTGAATATCCGCCATAAAATATCCTGCGACCCCCAAAACTGATGGGTAACGTGAAAGAATAAGCTCCTATAGATCATCAGCTTTTAAAGGCTCACTTCTGTTAATTCATAAGGCAGCTCTCAAAACTCATAGTCCAGAAGGGACTCTCCCACCACTCTCCCACCAACCAAAAAAGCACCTGCACAACTTTTTAACAATTCCAAGAACATCTCTCTTATTGGAACAGGTCCTAAAATGATAGACAAACTAGTCACTTAGCTTTCAGTACATAATGCAATAAATTTGCAATTTTATAAAATATAAGTAGAATAGAAAATATTCCATAAAATACATTTTATTAGTAGGCTACTGATATATCTCAATTAAATTGTTATTATATTCAAGGAGAAAACTCTCTTAAGATGCAGAATAAGGTTAAATCAAGGTTAATTTATCAGAGCTTTGTGTTGAAACTCTAAATTTAAAAACAAACTAGTTTTCTATGATAATCAAGAAAATGTCTAAAATCATTAACTCTAAAACCACTGTTTTCCCATTAGTCAATCAACTGTCTGAAATTCCTTCCTTTATGGCTCATTCTGATTTAACCAGGGAGAAGGACACTCTAATTTAATAAATGTTCATAGTAAAGAAATCAATAGTCCTTTCACTTATGTATATAACTAAGAAGGTATGGGTCACAGAAATTTCTCAGGTACTGCATTTATTGATAAGAACACCTAGCATACCTACATACCTGGTTTTATATATAAAAATATAAATGTATATGGATATATAGATATATACAAATATATACATGTATGTATATGTTGACAATTCCACCATTCCTGACAGTTTTGTTATTAAGTACTTTGTATCTTTATTGTTTTCAATTGCTGTCGTCGTTGTCATTTCATGGAAGCTTTTTTTTTAACATTTAAGTTCAGGGATACATGTGCAGGTTTGTTATACAGGTAAACTTGTGTCACGGCGGTCTGGTGTACAGATTAATTTTGTGACCCAGGTATGAAGCCTGGTACCCCTTAGTTATTTTTCCTGATCCTCTCCCTCCTTCCACCTTTCATAAGAGAAGGAGGGAGCAGGCAGACGTGGGAAGGAGAGGTGGAGGAACGCTCTTGTCAAGGCTCTCACCTCCCACTGACCTGCCCACACTGTCCAGGCAAGAGTTCTTTCATTCAGTAACATTACAGATCACTTGTTTTGCAGTGACAGAGGTGGGAATAAAGGGGTGAATAGGATGCTTCCCTTCAAAAAGTATCTGATCAAATGTTATTATTCAACAGGCACAAACAATGTTGTATTTGTAATATGTGATACAAGAAGGCCCAAAATATTTCTGGAGGGTCGGGGAAAGCTTCAGGAAGGAAGAAACATCAGGAACACCACACTCTGGGGATGGTAATGGTAAACAGGATTTAACCAAGGAAAAATGAAGGAAGGGAAGAGAACAAGAAGGGTGTTCAGGCAGGGGAGGCAGCACATACAATCCTCAGAGACACTATGGTACAGCTAAGGAGTTGCAGGTAGTTCAGTGAAGCTGTGGTGTACCTGAAGTACGCATTTGGATGGGGAACTGAAAAGTCATTTGGCAAGAAAAGGAGCTCAAGATAACCAAGGGCCGTGTATCTTAAAGGACTTTGTAAACCGTGTTTAGGAATTTTGATTTTCCCTTAGGGAGCCATTAAAGAATTTTAAGCCACAGAAGGAGACATCATCAAAGTCGCCTTTCTGAAAGAAAACTGCAATTGCAGTGGGGAAAACACTGGAGGGAGTAAGACCAAAGACAGGACAGCCAGTCAAAAAAGCTTTTATAAAAACCCAAGCTCATCTGGCACCAAAACCAAAATTCAGAGATGGAGACTGATTCTAGAGAGGTGAATGGGTGACCACAAGACCTGTTTATACTAGTTGTCCCAGCTTAGTTATTAACAATGTCCCTTTTTACTCTCAGAAGTATCCTGGATTAGTGAGTGAACTGTATGGTCACTCTAGGCATTAAGGAGTGAAACTGCCAGGACTTGGTGACTGGCTATGAGGAGAGGCGAGATGATGTAGTTGGGAATGACACCCAAGATTCTAGCTTGAGCAATCGGGTAGATGGTGTTGGCATTCACTAAGCTATTGTAACAAAGGTGCAGGCACCTCAGGGATGCTACGTGAGGACTTTCCAAAGGATACACGGGTAAACATAGTTTTAAGAACTCAATTTCCAGATTCTCAACTTCCACATACACTCTATTCCAAAACTGATCTACCGAAGAATAGACCCAAGATTACATTATGCTAATTCTCCTTTCCTACTGCACTCTCCTTTCAAAATTCTCCATTCCCAATTTACTGAAAGGCACCTTTCAGCCCTGTCAAGCTCCTATAGTGCATTGCCCAAGGGTATGAATAATCACAGGAGAAGAACAGAAAGACTAAAATACTGATATTAACAAAGTTGTCTTTAATAAAGACACCATAAATCAGAAAAAAATAGTTTTATGTCTTTTTCCATTTTATACATATTTCTGGCAAGGACTAGGCAAAGTGTTAGAAGCATGATATTTTGGCCTATACTTGGGTGGTTCTAAAATCAGATACATTGTACAGGAGGGCAGCACCAGGAGTAATTTTTGTTTAATGATCTTGCAACTTCCATACTCTAGTTATTGTCAGTTCCTTAAGAATAAGACAAATCAAAGTCTTGGTAAGTGAAAGCAGACTTATCTAGGTAACAAAATGCTTTGCCTTATCTGTCTTAGGAATAGAATTCCAAAATGAAATACTTTTCACAGAACTCAAGTTAACATTTTTATTTAAATTGACAAAATGACAGAAAGCAAGTTGGTTTGGCTAAGTGGTTTAAGAATGACTGGCTTTGTCCAAGAGTTTTATGTTGGAGATTTTTCATAAGCCAAATGAACTAAACCTGCAATTCCAAGATTATGATGAAAATATAAAGTATGTGATTAGATAAAAGCACTTTAATAAAAGTCTTACCTTGGCAAACATATGTTAAAATTAATGATTTTTAAATTTTTCTAAATCCCTTCTATTTAATATTTATTTAATATTGGATTAAATCAGGTGGCTCTAAAAAAGAAAATATTATAATTAATAATATTTTGCTAAGAGTTGGTAAAGCATTTCCTAGAAATTGTGGAGTTGATTACTATAATGATCAATTAACAAATTTTAAGTCAGGTGGTCTTGAATTCATTGTTTTCAACTACACTGAAGAAAAACCCAATTGAATGGTCTGAAAAAACACTGCTCTCAGATATATAAGAAAAAGGTAGAGTTGGAATCATTCCAGGAATATATTATAATGGACTAATTGGAAAGAAAAAATACCACTCATCTCATTAAAAGATGCATTTCCAATAAATACTTACATTTTATGTTTAATATTTTTTTTCCATAGGTTTTTGGGGAACAGGTTAGGTATTCAGTTACATGAGTAAGTTCTTTAGTGGTGATTTGTGACATTTTGGTGCACCCATCACCCAAGCAATATACACTGAAGCCAATTTGTAAACTTTTATCCCTCACCTGCTTCCTACCCCTTCCCTCCCGAGACTCCAAAGTCCATTGTATCATTCTTACGCCTTTGCATCCTCATAGCTTAGCCCCCACTTACGA
This sequence comes from Colobus angolensis palliatus, assembly GCF_000951035.1. Taxonomy (NCBI): domain Eukaryota; kingdom Metazoa; phylum Chordata; class Mammalia; order Primates; family Cercopithecidae; genus Colobus; species Colobus angolensis. The sequence goes on from NW_012118099.1 coordinate 1,775,373, forward strand.
GTGAGAACATACAATGTTTGCTTTTCCATTCCTGAGTTACTTCACTTAGAATAATAGTCTCCAATCCCATCGAGGTTGCTGTGAATGCCATTAATTCATTCCATTTTATGGCTGAGTAGTATTACATCATATACATATATATACACACATACATATATATACATACATATATACACACATATATACATACACACACACACACACCCCCCACAGTTTCTTTATCCACTCGTTAACTGATGGGCACTCGGGTTGGTTCCACATTTTTGCAATTCTGAATTGTGCTGCTATAAACATGCGTGTGCAAGTATCTTTTTTGTATGACTTCTTTTCCTCTGGGTGGATACCCAGTAGTGAAATTGCTGAATCAAATGGTAGTTCTACTTTTAATTCTTTATAAAGAATCTCCACACTGTTTTCCATAGTGGCTGTACTAGTTTACATTCCCACCAGCAGTGTAGAAGTGTTCCTTTTCATCACAACCATGCCAAAATCTATTATTTTTTGATGTTTTGATAATGGCTATTCTTGCAGGGGTAAGGTGGTATTGCATTGTGGTTTTGATGAGCATTTCCCTGATCATTAGTGATGTTGAGCATTTCTTCACATATTTGTTACCATTTGTATATCTTCTTTCGAGAATTGTCTACTCATGTCCTTAGTTCACTTTTTGATGGGATTATTTGTTTCTTTTTTATTTGAGTTCCTTGTAGATTCTGGATATTAGTCCCTTGTCAGATGTATAGATTGTGAAGATTTTCTCCCACTCTGTGGGCTGTTTACTCTGCTGACTGTTCCTTTTGCCATGCAAAAGCTCTTTAGTTTAATTAAGTCTCATCTATTTATCTTCATTTTTGTTGCATTTGCTTTTGGGTTCTTGGTCATGAAATCTTTGCCTAAGCCAATGTCTAGAAGGGTTTTTCCAATGTTATCTTCTAGAATTTTTATAGTTTCAAGTCTTAATGATTTAGGACTTAAATACAAGTCCTTGATCCATCTTGAGTCGATTTTTGTGTAAGGCAAGAGATAAGGATCCAGTTTCATTCTCCATCATGTGACTTGCCAATTATCCCAGCACCATTTGTTGAAAAGGGTGTCCTTTCCCCACTTTGTTTTTGTTTGCTTTGTCAAAGATCAGTTGGCTGTAAGTATTTGGGTTAATTTCTGGGTTCTCTATTCTATTCCATTCGTCTATGTCCCTATTTTTATACCAGTATCATGCTGTTTTGGTGACTATGGCGTTATAGTACAGTTTGAAATCAGGTAATGTGATGCTTCCAGCTATGTTCTTTTTGCTTAGTCTCGCTTTGGCTATGCAGGCTCTTTTTTGGTTCCATATGAACTTTAGGATTGTTTTTTCTAGTTCTGTGAAGAATGATGGTGGTATTTTGATGGAAGTTGCAATGAATTTGTAGATTGCTTTTGGCAGTATGGTCATCTTTACATTATTGAATCTACCCATCCATGAACATGAAATGTGTTTCCATTTGCTTTCAACTTTTCCCCGTTCATATTATGTTGGCTATGGGTTTGTCATAGATGGCTTTTATTACACTGAGGTATGTCCCCTGTATGCCAATTTTGCTGAGGGTTTTAATCAGGAAGAGATGCTGAATTTTGTCAAATGCTCTTTCTACATCTACTGAGATGATCGTGTGATTTTTGTTTTTAACTGTGTTTATGTGATGTTTCACATTTATTGACTTGTGTATGTTATAACCATCCCTGCATTCCTGGTATGCAACACACTTGATCGTGGTGAATTATCTTTTTTAGATGCTGTTGGATTTGGTAAACTAGTATTTTGTTAAGGATTTTTGCATATATGTTCATCAGGGATATTGGTCTGTAGTTTTCTTTGTTATACTGGCTTCATAGAAAGATTTAAGGAGGACTTCCTCTTTCTCTACCTTGTGGATAATTATTGACATTATTAAGTCAATATGATTGGTATTAATTCTTCTTTGAATGTTGGTAGAATTCAACTGTGAATCCACCTGGTCCTGGACTTTTTCTTGTTGGTAATTTTTTTATTACCATTTCAATCTCACTGCTTGTTAATGGTCTGTTCAGGGTTTCTAATTCTTCCTGATTTAAGCTAGGAGGATTGTCTCTTTCCAGGAATTTATCCATCTCCTCCATGTTTTCTAGTTTATGCAAGTAAAGGTGTTCATAGTAGCCTTGAATGATCTTTTGTATTTCGGTGGTGTCAGTTGTAATATCTCCTGTTTCATTTCTAATTGAGCTTATTTGGATCTTCCCTCTTCTTTTCTTGGTTAATCTTGCTAATGGTCTATCAATTTTATTTATCTTTTCAAAGAAGCAGCTGTTTGTTTCACTTATCTTTTGCATTTCTTTTTGTTTCAATTTCATTTAGTTCCGCTCTGACCTTGGTTATTTCCTTTATTCTGTTGGGTTTGGTTTGTTCTTGTTTCTCTAGTACCTTGAGGTGTGACTTTAGATTGTCCAGTTGTGCTCTTTCAGACTTTTTGATATAGGCATTTAAAGCTATGAACATTCCTCTGAGCACCACCTTTGCTGTATCCCAGAAGTTTTGATAGTTGTGTCACTATTATCGTTCAGTTTAAAGAATTTTTTCCACTATGGTCTGAGATAGTACTTGATATAATTTCAGTTTTCTTAAATTGATTCAGACTTGTTTTGTGGCCTATCATATGGTCTGTTTTGGAGAAAGTTCCATGTGCTGATGAATAAAACGTATATTCTGAAGTTGTTGGGTAGAATGTTCTGTAAATGAGCAGGCGTGGTGGCTCACACCTGTAATCCCAGCGCTCTGGGAGGCCAAGGCAGATGGATCACCTGAGGTCAGGAGTTTGAGACCAGTCTGGTCAACATGGTGAAACCCGTCTCTACTAAAGAAAGTTATGTAAATATCTGTTAAGTCCATTTGTTCCAGAGTATAGTTTAAATCCATTGTTTCTTTGCTGACTTTCTGTCTTGATGGCCTGTCTAGTGCTGTCAGTGCAGTACTGAAGTCCCTCACTATTACTGTGTTGCTCTCTATCTCATTATTTAGGTCTAGTAGTAATTGTTTTATAAATTTGGGAGCTCCAGTGTTAGGTGCATATATATTTAGGATTGTGATATTTTCCTGTTGGACAAGGGCTTTTATCATAATGTCCTACTTTGTCTTTAACTGCCCTTAAAGTTTGTTTTGTCTGATATACGCCTGCTTGCTTTTGGTGTCTATTTGCATGGAATATCTTTTTCCACCCCTTTACCTTAAGTTTATGTGAGTCTTTATGTGTTAGGTGAGTCTCTTGAAGTCACCAGATACCTGGTTGGTGAATTCTTATCCATTCTGCAATTCTGTATCTTTTAAGTGGAGCATTTAGGCCATTTACATTCAGCATTAGTATTGAGATATGAGGTACTATTCCATTCATTGTGCTATTTGTTGCCTGTATACCTTGTATTTTTTTTTTTTATTGTATTTTTGTTTTATAGGTCCTGTGAGACTTATGCTTTAAGGAGGTTCTGTTATTGATGTGCTTCCAGGATTTGTTTCAAGATTTAGAGCTCCTTTTAGCAGTTCTTATAGTGCTGGTTTGGGAGTGGCAAATTCTCTCAGCATTTGTTTGTCTGAAAAACACTATCTTTTCTTCATTTATGAAGCTTAGTTTCGCTGGAGACAAAATTCTTGGCTGATAATTGTTTTGTTTAAGGAGGCTGTAGATAGGGACCCAATCCCTTCTAGCTTGTAGGGTTTCTGCTGAGAAATCTGCTGTTAATCTGATAGGTTTTCCTTTATAGGTTACCTGGTGCTTTTGCCTCACAGCTATTAAGATTCTTTCCTTCATCTTAGCTTTAGATAACCTGATGACAATGTGCCTAGGTCATGGTCTTTTTGCAATTTCCCAGGTATTCTTTGAGCTCCTTCTATTTGTATGTTTAGGTCTTTAGCAATGCTAGGGAAGTTTTACTAGATTATTCCCCCAAATATGTTTTCCAAACTTTTAGATTCCTCTTCTTCCTCAGGAATGCCAATTATTCTTAGGTTTGGTCACTTATGTAATCTCAAATTTCTTGGCGAATTTGTTCATGTTTTAAATTCTTTTTTTCTTAGTCTTTGTTGGATTGGGTTAATTTGATAACTTTGTCTTTGAGATCTGAAGTTCTTTCTTCTGCTTATTTGAGTCTATTGCTGAGAATTTCAAGAACATTTTGCATTTCTCTAAGTGTGTCCTTTATTTCCTGAAGTTGTGATTGTTTTTTATTTATGCCATCTAGTTCACTGAAGATTTCTCCCCGCATTTCTTGTATCATTTTTTTGATTTCCTTAATTTGGACTTCACCTTTCTCTGGTGCCTCCTTAACTGGCTTAATAATCAACCTTCTAAATGCCTTTTCAGGTAAATCATGGACTTTTTCTTGGTTTGGATCCATTGCTGAGGAAAAAGTATGCTTTTTTGGGTGGTGCTGAAGAATCTTCTTTTGTCATATTACCAGAATTGTTTTTCTGGTTCCTTCTCCTTTGGGTAAACTATGTTAGAGAGAAGATCTGGAGCTCGAGGCTGCTGTGCAGATTCTTTTGTCCCATGGGTGTTCCCTTGATGTAGCACTCTCCCCCTTTTCCTAGGAATGTGGCTTCCTGAGAGCTGGGATGTAGTAACTGTTATTTCCCTTCTGGATCTAGCCACGCAGCAGGGCTACCAGACTCCAGGTTGGTACTAAGGGTTGTCTTCACAGAGTCCTGTGATGTGAACTGTCTTCATATCTCTCAGTCATGGATACCAGCACGGTATTTGCAGTGTCTCTGGGGTCCTGCAGGAGCAATCTGCTTCCTTCAAAGGGTCTATGGATTCTCTCAGCTTTCTTGGTATATTTCTGCAGTAATTCTGGAGCAAAATTTCACAGTGCAAGTCTCTACACACAGCACTATCTGTCCGAGTGGGAGCTGCAATCTAGTCCTGCCCCTATCTGTCATTTTCTCCAGAAAATATGTTTAATAATTATTAAAATGCATAGTATTTTGCTGTTTTAATTAATTATATAGTGACAACCATGGTAATAACAACTACTCTTAGGGTTCACTAACAATTAGATCCTTAACATCTCAGGAAATAAAGTTTTAAAATACCAATTATATGTATATTATGGATATATGTATTTTATTAATAAAAATATAATAACATTTTAGGGAGAAAGTAGAATAGGAATACAAGTTTAAAGACATAAAAGGAATAAAGAAAAGTTTCTGATTTTTAAAAAAGAGTTTGTTCATATATTTTTGTAAAGGTAGATGAAGAGTACAAAATTACTATGAAATATAAATTCACAAGATACACTTAAAAGGAATATGACAATTTGATTTTCCAGTGTCAATATTTATGATAAACCTAAGACCTGGATCTGCTAAAACTTACAAAATTTTAACTCTCAATCTAAAATTATACACAAGTACGGGTTTGTTTTTTGTTTTTTTTTAAAAAAACAATCGTAGACCTGGTATGGTGGCTCACACCTGTAATCCTAGCACTTTGGGAGGCTGAGGCAGGAGGATCACTCGAGCTCAGGAGTTTGAAACCAACCAGCTTAAGCAATATAGTGTGACCTCATCTCTAAAAGAAAAAAAAAAAATCTTGAAAATCACTGATCTCAGAAACATTTCTTATAAAAAGCAGATTTGGAGGGGAAGATGACTTCAGTTTTGAATATGTTACCTTTGAGATACATGAGAGGTATCTGAGTAGTGAATAGCAGCTAAAACATTACGTGGACCATACATTTGAAAGCACTAGTCTGTGTACTTTTTATAGATTCCTTCAATCATCACTACCACCCTATGAAGCTGGTACCATTACTAGCCTCACTTTATAAACAGAGGAACTGAGGTATAGAAAAGTTAGGGAGATTCACTCAGTGACACACAGCTCTCCAGGTGGACTGTGGTTTGAACCCATACAGTCTGAATCCAGATTTTGAATTTTAACACAGTGTAGTCCCTCCCGAAACATCTGGGTTGAAGATAGGAATTTGAGGCTCAGTCTTTTGATATAATTTAAACCATGGAACAGATGAGATTACCAAGGAAAAGTAACACACATTCGTCAGCAGGAAAATGAGAGCTTCGGTGCTGTGGGGCCCTCTATAGATGCTTCTGGCATTCCCTTCCAGGTCCTGGACTCTTGAAAAGCCACCCACTATCATTGTTTCCCAGATGCCCTTCATGTGTTGTTGTCAGCCCTCCCAGGATATTGTGCTTCTTATGATGTTCTTCATAAAGTCAAAGGGTTACCTGAGAGGAACTTTCTGCTTCTTGATCTTTCCCCTCTGTTCCTCCCACAGATGCTTGAAGACATCTCACATAGTAAGTTTCATTTTGTAATGATCCAGGACTACAATCTTCCTTTCTTTGCAACAAGATTCACATTATCACTTATACATGTTTTATCAATCATTATAGGGACTTTCCAAAACATACAATCACAGAACGTGAAACCTCGCACATGTTACAAAGTACAGCATCAGGATGAAAGAAAGAGGGCCACTACTGATGGCAGAGAGGACACACTTGAGTTTGCCTGCTAGAGCTCAATGGATGAGGACTTTTATTCAACACTCAGAGTACTTGGGGGCAGGGAAGAGAATACAAATATTAATACATACACAGTTTAGTTTAGATGCTTAAGGAAATTATCTCAGAGATAAACAGTACTAGCAAAGGTAGCACTAAATGTGTGGGCCTGAACAGAAAGCATAAGAGAATCAAGGACAAAATCCTGATGAATACCAACATTTTATGGAACAGGCAGTGGAATCATGATCGTAGAGAGGATGAATAGGAATAACTAGAGAAAACATGAAAAGAGAGAAACAAAAAGAATATAGTGCCAGAAGAACACAAAGAGATTTCAAGAATGGACAAGTTGTTAGTGTCAAAGCAAAAGAAAGGTCAAGTAAGATAAGGATTGATAGAGTCTCTTAGATTTAGCAACTGGCAAGGCAGGGCCAGTTTCAGTGATGTGACTGGGATCAAAGCTGCATGGTGATACACTTAGGAAACAATGGGATTTCAGAAGTGAATGTAAGGAATTTAGACAAAGTTTTCTGAAGATTATGTGCGGTGCAGAAGGAGCCAAAGATGGCAGCAGATAGAGGAGGACAAGGGAGGTGGGGAATGGGAGGTTCTAAATGGGAGAGACTTGAACACGCCGAACACTGACTAGAAAGAGGGAGTAGGTAGGGTAGAGAGACACCAAACAGAAAAAGCAAGGTGGTAAGACACGAAACATAAAAAGCAAGGTGGTAACAGGATGGGAAGTGTAAGAAGTAACTAGGTGTTTGGGGGTGGGGTGGTCAAGAAAGCGGGAAGTTTCTGATTGCTTTTATTGTCTTAGCAAAGCAAAAACAGAGTTCACTGGCAGAAGACAATGTCTGCATCTGTCTTCATCTGTGTGCTTCACACTTTCCCCCTCCTTTGACTTCTTAAGTAAAAGGGCAGCAGATCCAGCAGCCTAATTCTCAATGCCACGCTGATTTCCATATTCTGAGAAAAGCTGCAATTATATACAACTTCTGCCTTTCAAGGAGTAATCTGTAAAGGAGCCTCAAGTGCTAACATTAAAGTAAGACATAACTATAATTTCTGGGAATTTTCTGTAAGTCAGACCAAGGCCCTAATATAAGAGACCTACATCCCCACACACACCAGTCTGGATCAAGAACGAACCTGACTGGCACAAGCCAGAGTGGAACAGAAAATAGGCTCTATGCCCAGGCTAAGCACTTTCCCTTTCAAAACTAATCTTAAAACCAGAAGTAGTATTGAGATATCACATTTATATTCATTACTGCTTTCAATATCAACAAAACTCATCTTCAAAAATCTCCAAAGGCATTTAAGAATCTACAGTTTATTTAATTTTTTCTTTTCTTTCTTCTAGACTTTCTCCTTATTCCTTCATTCCACTAGTATCACCGGCAATATTTGCTCCCATCCTAGTTTCAACAGGAAAGCCCTTTTACATGTTTAATACCTTATCTACAAAAAGCTATCATGTGTTCTAATTTTGTCCTACATCAATCCTGAGAGTTGAGGAGAAAAAGCATTTTATTGTCAATTTACAGATAAGCATATCAAGATTCAGAAAAATTAAGTGATTTGACCATTTTTTAGGAGCAGACACAGGACTCAAATCTATCTTGTGACTCCAAAGGCAGTTATCTATTCCACCAGATCACAATCCATTTATAATAACTTCTGAAAGCCTAAAAGATGACTCAAGTTCCTTCCAGCCTCTGATTAATTTCAAATACACCAGTTCTTTAAAGGGAAGACTGTGCTGCTGCAATTTCAATTGTCTTGAAAGTCAGGATATTATAGTGGTTGAAAGGTCTTGGAGACACTCAGACCTAGGGTGGAATTCTGGTCCTAATACGTGCTGATTATGCGACCTTAGGAAAGGTGCTTAACCTTCTTAGTTTGCATTTCATCATCTCTAATAGAAAGATAATAATACTCTAGAGAACTGTTCTAAACATACAATTTCAACAAACAAAAATGTTTACAGTCTCTGGAGCACTGATTATGACGTTGGTAATGATGATGAACGATGATGAGTTCCAGGGTTCTATGTTCTCCTGGTCCTCTAGTGCAGACAACTTCTCTGTCATGCGAGGTCCCGAATGTACAGTAATTCAATCGACGTTCATGAAAACCATTACTTGGTTTTTAAGACAAAGATTTTTTTAACCATATCCTGTACTATTTTAACACAGGGTTTTTTTGTTTAAATCCTTATTTGTTTTAAGTAACTATCAGATATGCAGGGCTGCTTCTAATATACTTTTGATGAAACTGTTGCCAAGAGGAAGTACAAAATTTCATTACCTTATTCTCACAGCCTCCTACAATTAAAAGGTAATCAGACAATACATGTGAACATGCAAAGACTAAGCAATGTTTACAAATCACCTCTATTTTAGCTGAGTTCACTATTAGAATATAACAAAAAGAGGCAAAGAATACTTTTTTCATGTCATTTTACACACCTGATATTCTTATCCCATCAAAACAATATGACTTAAGAGCTTTCTCCTTCTAAATGTGTCATTTCTCCTAAAACCTGTACCATAAACACGATCATAAATGCCAAACCTTAGGAGTAAAAGAGGAAAAAATGTTCTTAATTTAAACCCTACAAAACTTTCAATAAACTAGCAATGCTAACTGCTACAGTAGGGGTCATTGTTTTGGAAATCTCTAGCTTTTCACATTTTTCCCTTGCAAAGTTAAAAAAAGGGTGAGGGGGAAGATAGAGACAGACAAGGTCTATATAACTTTAGCAAGACAGTCAATCTTTCCAGGGAAAGTCTGACATAGTAGGTAAGATCAGAAAACTGTAGTTTTCTCTGCTAGGAAAAAAATGTTATTTCAAAAATATGAATGTAGCACATGATACCTTCTTTAGCCTTCAATTTAATCTTTCTGTATAAATTTACAGTTCTGCTATATTTATTCGTGGTCTGTACAAGATAGAATTCAGTGGACTTCTAAACATGTCTGTTCCCCTTTTTTGCAACATGCCATAATGACCACTAGCCTTTAGAAAGTTATTCCTTTCTATGGAAAGCTATCCAACACACTCAATTTTTCATTCCAACCTTATGAAATCCTCCCATGACACAGAATAGATTAAGGAACTAGCTCAAGAAAAGAAACAAGTGACCACCATCAATAGCAGCAACACCACTCAGAAAATCATGTTCTTCACTGAATGTACCACAAAAGACCCAGTGGAGGATGGGAGAACAAATGAAGGAAGAGGAGAACATCTCTATTTCAACAGCAGTTGAATAGGACGAAAAATAAAAGGCAAGTCAAATAGGGTATTTCTGAGATAAGCATGTGAGCGTTCTGCATAATGAAGCCGTGCCTATCTGAAGCTAAGATCTTTCTCAGACTAAACCAAAAGTCACATTAATGAATATCCTTTCATCCTTCAAAATCGTCATCTCCAAAGTTTTTCCATTGTGATGAATTTCTTAGGAACTCTCTACTCCGGACTGGAAGACCTTCTGAATTAACCTTTGTGAACAACTGACATGAGAACTAAAAGCTAAGTTGTCTTTATTACTCTTATTTCATCAGGTTCATGAATAAAAAAACCTCTACTTATTTTATTTTGTAACAGCTCATCTCACTTATAAAACTTACGCACTTTTTTTTTTTTTAACACTGTATTTCTTCTCTAACCATTCCCTTTCTTAAAAGGCAATTAATATCTGTCACTTCAAGAGACTAGCCACTTGCCTTCTAACTCATATTAAATGACATATTCAGTCCTCCATGTGCACTGACGCTCTGCATTCATTCTCATAAGGTTGCAAATCTGGAAACCACATATGCCATCTGCAAAGAGGACAACACATCTACAGAAGCTGTGAATCCAGTAACTCTATAGACTTTTGGCAGAAGAGGAAAAAATGCAAAGAAATTATCAGGGGAAAACATGTTTGAGATTTTCAGTCTTTTTCAGTGACAAAGAACCTAACCACCTAAAACCGTATCAGGAAAAGCCAGAGACAGAGTGAAATTTATAACCAGAAAAATTTAACACAGTCACCGTACTCACCGTCTGATGGCTTCTGTCACAGTAACGTAGCCCAAAATAATCTATCTCCACAAGGTTTACGTGATGGAATACGTGGTCAAGGACAATGGAACCTTTCGTTGACTTCTGCAAAAATAATTCAGTTTTATATTTTTCAGCTGCCTTTTTGCTCCTAAATAGGACACAATCATGGTTCTCATCTTTTATTAGTTTCACTCACAATAGCAGCAATTGTATTAGACCATGGTTCCCTCTGTAAGTTGTGCCTCAATTACGAAGGAAAAAAAATGTGATTTAAAGCAAAGTGTATTATAGAAATTGCTTTGGAAAATACTTTTTAAATCATAGTGGGTTTTAAATTAATATAAGCTTCTTGCTTCTGGGATTATAAATTATCTTCAGAACGAAATTATTTTAATAAAGATAATCTTTTACATGAAGAACATCTAATAAATGCATCAAAAAAACACCTTGGTTAAAAATTCCACCATTCTTTCATTTTTAAAAGCAATTTTCACCTATAGCATTACTCTCACAATGAACACAGAAGATATATAAAATTAACAATAGTCAAAGCTTTTATCTTCACTCCTCAAATAATAAACCCATAGATTAAAGCTACTAAAGTTAATGTCCTCAAAAGCCCTTGTGAAGATATTTCACTTTATCTCTTTCACATAAGCACAGACACAAAACTTTTCTTTTGGCTGCTTTTTAAATACTGATAACTACCTAAAAAGCTAATCTCTTCTCTCCCCACCTACTACATATACAGATTATTTAAATTAAGATTCTTATCATCTAACATACTAAAAATCAAATATTCACACATGTAAGAAACACTTCATCAGCAAGCACTACTCCACACACCACATAAACTTATAAAATAATCCATTTTTATAGTATAGGTATAGATACAGCCTCTTCCTTTCTCTTGCCCCATCTTTGGCTGGTATAACAAGATAATAAAAGAAATCCCACAACAAGTCTCCCATTATGGTAATAAAGGAGGGCTTTTGTTCAGTTTCATCTGCCCTCAGAAAATTACCAGGATGCGTTTATTCATGTATGGTGAGCACTTAATACTGCACTGCTTTTAGAAAATGGATTGTTAGCATGAGGGAAATGTTTTTATTAAATTTATTATAAAATGGGCAATATGAGGTTATAAAAGTACACACCAGGAGAAGAAAGTTCTTGTTACAAATTCCATAGGTATTCTGTTTTCCTCTAAATTACTTTGGCAAACTTTAACTGGTTCCTTTTTCAAAATCCATTAAATAATTTATAAACAAAAAGCCCTTCCATGATGAATCTTTAGGTTATTGGACATTTTCTGCAATAATCACAATGCCATAGTGGCCTGTAAATGTCTCTGTGCTCATGTACCTGTGTATTTCTCTGGGGTAAAAATCTTGAAGTGAAATTATTCATCTGAAGGATACGTATACTCATAATTACAGTAGGCACTGCCAAAAAGACCATTACAATTCATTCGAAGAGAGTATATATTTTCCCCACACCCTTGCCAACATTTGGATTGCAAAAATGTTTTTTCAATCTGATTGAGCAAAAAAAGAGGGGAATAAAGGAATTGTTTTAATTTACATTTTCCTGACGTTAATAAAAGCAAGCACTCTTTCATGTGCTTACTAGCCAATTGCATTTCCTAGCCTTTGAGTTAGGCATTCCATAACCCAAAGTTTATGAGCAAATTCTCCTAAGTACTTCTAAATACTTGTAGAATTTTACTTATACTTAGCTCTTCATTTCATCTGGAAATTATTTCTGTTCTTGGGATAAGGGTCTAACTTTGCTTCCAAATGGATAGACAACTGCACCACCATTTCCCAAAAAAGCTATCATTTCCCTGTTGATTTGAAACAACTTTATCATCTATTAAATGAATCCCCAGTATTCTATCTCATGGGTTATTCCAGAACCAATACCCCCAAAATTTTAATGTATGTAGTTTAATTTGTTTGATATCCATTTTTCTTTTTCAAAACTATCTTTGCCAGTTCTTAAACATTTTTCTCCACTCAGGAACATTTAGAACCAGCTACCCAATTGAATAGATGATTGTGCTGGGGGTTTAACTGGATTTAAATGTAACTGACAGACCAGATGATGTGGTAGGGGGAGGTGTATACTATGATATTTACAGAGCGAAACCTCTATGGTTGTCTTTTACATCCTTCGAGGACATTTTACACTTTTTATGTGGGTTTTACAAAATTCTATTTAGGCTTTGTGGCAGGCAAATTTACCAAATGCCCTCCCACCCCCAAAGATGTCCTGCCCCGACTTCTGGAAACTGCACAATGAGAACAGCACCCCTATGATCATGTTATGCTATACGGCACAGTTGACAGTAAGACAGAGAGATCACTGAAGTAGACCTAATCACATGGGCTCTAAAAAGCATAGCACTTTCTCCAGCAGAAGGGAAAAGGAAGGGGAAAGTCAACTATATTCAAACCATGAGAAGGGTTCCACATGTCCCTGTCACTTGAATGACGGAGGGGCTGAGAAGAATGGGAATAGCCTCAGGACCTGAGGGGAACCCCCAGCTAACAGCCAGCAAAGAGATGGGAACCTCAGTCCTACAACCACGAAAGCGGGATTCTGCCAACAACTGACAAGGGTTTGGAAGTCGATTCTTCCCCATTGTCCTCAAATAAGGACAACAGCTGACTAACACCTTGATTTCAGTCTGGTAGGACGCGGCAGGGAAGCCAGCCATGACATCCTAAACTTCTGGCCTACAGAACTGTGAAATAATAAATGGCGGTACATTTAAACCACTAGGCTTGTGATAATCTGTTACGCAGCAATAGAAAACAACACAGGCGGATTCTTAGGTATTTTAGTTTCATTGCTGTTCTACTTTCTGACTGGCTATTGCTAATGCATTGGAAAGCCAACTAATTTTCCCTATTGGTCTTATTCCCAGCCATCTTGCTAAATTCTTGTTAGTTTGTCTATGGAGTCTTCTCAGATAATCACTTTTCGAAATGCTTTTTCAAAATACTCCTCCACATTTATTTCTTCTTTTCTTACTGCATTGGCTGGGACCTCAATAAAAGAATAACTAGTAGTTTTGAGAACATGCACCCTGTCGTCTTCCTGGCTGTAATGAAATTGCTCCTAAAATTTCACCACTAAGTATAATGGCTGGTGTATGGCCCTAACACATATCCTTAATCAAACAGATGGTTCCTTCAATTCTGCTTTTTTGGTCTTATTCTGTTTTGGCCTTTAATCAACGACTAATAGTTTTATCAACTTCTTTTTGGGAATAAAAGATGAGTGTATGATGTTTGTCCTTTCATCTGTGGGTTACATTAAAAGAGTTTCTAATGCCAAACCTTCTTAGAGAAATTCCCACTTTAGTCCTTTTTGTTCTGGGTACATATCAAACCCTCTGCCAATGTGCAAACAATTCCCCTATGTGAGTCTTGGTGGAGGCAGGAATCAGGCTCCCAGAATAACTGACAGCCAGGTCACAGGCATATGGTCTGTGGTTTCAGCCAAGGACTTTGACTTCTGAGCAAGAGTTTAGGATTAATTCACGGAGTGGTTCCCAATAGTAAGGGAGTATCCAATAGCAAAGACATCCAAAGATGGAATCAGCTGTGACAAGCAGTAGAAATGACTGATTCCTGAGCCAGATTTTCCAGCATTCTTATCTTTTTCCCGAGACAGGGTCTCACTCTGTCGCCCAGGCTGGAATGCAGTGGTGTGATCTTGGCTCACTGCAACCTCCAAGTAATCCTTCTGCCACAGCCTCCTGAGTAGCTGCGACTACAGGCATGCACCACCACACCTGGCTACAGCATTCCTGAGGTACAAAATAGGAACATTCAGGCAATCCACCACCTTCATTTTCTGAGTATGTATGTTTGGCTCAAGAGGCAGGCCAGCATCACAAGTAAAACTCGTGAGTAACAGTACAGAAAATTGGATCCAATTGTATACTAAAAATATCATGATGAATACAAAAAAGCTTATCCTTTTTTAAATACATCCCTGGTGTAAGTACATCAAGCAAGGATTCTTAAAGTAAATTCTGTCCAATGTAACTATGAAAAGAATTTACTGGAAAGATACTGAGTATCTCACAGGCTCTATAGACATCACACTAATGGTTACCCAGAGCTTTCTATGATTCTCATCTATCCACAGCCGCTAAGCTTGGAATACTCAATCTATCACTACAACCTTTCATAGTTCTTTTGCTCATGTTTGGGCTGTGGTTTTCACCTTCAATTGTTTCCCATTAGCCTTTCAGGAATTTTTCTTATCATTTCTGGTCCATTGAGACCAGATCGCACTGCTGCACCCCAGCCTGGGCGACAGAGTGAGACTGTCTCTTTGATCTAAAATTTTAGATCAAACTTTCTTACTTTCCAGGTTACTGTAGAAAGTGCACACACACGTTTCCTCTTACTTCAAAATATTTCTGGAATGCTGGCATATGAAGACAGTCTTCCATTTTGATCTAATCTCACTTATGGATCCTTTCTCCCATCTAGGCACAGAGAGAAACAGATGGAATAACTAGAGAAGGTAGAGTCACACAACTCCACCTAATTCTTCTATCCCAAACAGGTAAACAAGAAGTCGTTTGTGAACAAAGAAGAAACAATTATGCCTGAAATTACATATGACAATGAAATGATACAGATTTTAAAAATAAGTAAATCAAGTCTCTTTACTCAAACTATATTTGTGCTTCTATGTCCAGTAGAAATGTTAGGGTTTTCAAATAAAGATAACAGATTTATAAAGCATAAAAAGGATCTAATACTCTAATCACAAAGATTATACACAAAAGCAAGCTCAGAAATCCAGCTCAGAAGTTTAGAAAGTATATAGAAATTCTAAAATTTCATGCAGAGGAAGAAATCATCAAATTTGAAAATTTTTCAAAACAATCATTCCAAAACTACCAGAACATGCCAATCTTTTGTGACAATTCTGCATTTATATAGAATCTGGTGCTACAAATGCTTTGCAAATATTATCCTTTAGCATCTTTTGTTACCCTCTACAGAGGATACAAAGAAAGCATCCAATGTTATGCAACAAATCCAGTGCTGACCTTAAAAAAATACGACGTCTCATGATTCCCTCTATAGCTTTCTGTATAGTGCAGGTGTGTCTACACAGGCACCTGGAGCAGGGCCTGGAGAGTCTCAGAAATGCTGTATTTCTGTCACTACTTCAAGCAAACACGTCCATGAAAACCTCTTAACTTTTTATCTGTCATACTGTAATATGATAAGACTTAGAGAGCATGCATGCCAGAGGTAAATTAGCTACTGGGGTGGAGGTATGTATCACCAGCTGACACTTCTGTCCATTCTGCCCTAACTGACCTCTTCCAATAACCCTTTGCCCAATCAGTATTCCATTGTTATGCCTCCTGCCCTTACACTTACAGATAATTTCATTCTTCTTATGGGTACTTTGTAAAGACTGCCTATGGGCCAATATTTTACAGTTCAGGTATAAAGTCTTTAAGTCCAGAAGAAATCATCTTTGAATAAAGAAATTAAGAACTGACAGAGAACTGACATAAGAACCAAAGTACCATTAAAGTATATTTGTCCAGGAAGGGGCCAGTTCTAGGATTTTTTACAGGAAAAAAGGATATTATGAAACACATAACTTCATTCATTGAAATATTTATTTATTAATTGCCTAATACCAGCAAATACTTACTCTCTAGAAAATGGGAAAAGTACACTAATAAATGCCAGAAGAAAGGAGGATGAATATCTTTCAGAATTCCAGAATATAATGCAAAGTGATGTGATACGGGAAGTCTTTGACCAGCCTATTAGAACCCCTGAGAAGCCCTCGGGCTGTGAAGTGACTAAGAAACTTCTAAAAAGTGACAGAAAACTTTCTTGAGAAAGTGAGACAGGGAGAGATTTGGTTATCATCAAAAGTCCTTTTGCAGGTCGGGCGCGGTGGCTCACGCCTATGAATCCCCAGCACTCTGGGAGGCCGAGGCGGGTGCATCACGAGGTCAGGAGATCGAGACCATCCTGGCTAACATGGTGAAACCCTGTCTCTACTAAAAATAAAATTAAAAAAAACCTTAGCTAGGCATAGTGGCATGCACCTGTAATCCCAGCTACTCGGCAGGCTGAGGCAGGAGAATCACTTGAACCCGCGAGGAGGAGATTGCAGTGAGCTGAGATCATGCCATTGCACTGCAGCCTGGGTGACAGAGCGAGATTCCATCTCAAAAAAAAAGAAAAAAAAAAAATTTCTTTTGTGCCTCTGACAAAAATTATTGAAAAGCAAAGGCAACCAGGTAGAAATTAGTCATTTCCTTTTTTTGCTTTGGAGGCAGTTTGTTTGCCAATTTGGTTCATGCACCAAGAAGTGTTAGGTAAGGAATGCATAGAGGAGCATGGTGATGAGCTGTTAATTCTATGTTTACATATAAACAATTCATAATTCCCAACCCCTCCAAAAAAGTCTTTTTAATCTGAATTATTCCTAAGCCTTTTGAACAGGTAGACCAAACTATTATTACAGGCCATTATATACCAATGTGGAAGTTACGCACCCCCATTCCTCAACATGCTGAAAAGGGGCTTCATTTCTAAGGCAGGTGGCTAGTTTCATTTGAAATGTAATGAAACCTTGATTGTTAACCTTACTTCTTTCAATACTTTACAAAGGAAAAGATATGAAAGTCAGTCAGGCGTGGTGGCTCATGCCTGTAATCTCAGCACTTTGGGAGGCCGAGGCGGGTGGATCACCTGAGGTCAGGAGTTCCACACCTGCCTCACCAACGATGTGAAACCCTGTCTCTAAAAAGAAAAAGAAAAAAAAATTAGCTGAGCCTGATGGCAGGCGCCTGTGGTCCCAGTTACTCGGGAGGCTGAGACAGGAGAACTGCTTGAACCAGGGAGGCGGAAGTTGCAGTGAGCAGAGATCGCAACACTACACTCCAGACTGGGTGATGGAGCAAGACTCCATCACAAAAAAAAAGATATAAAAATGATATTTAGTGCCATTCCAGTTTTCTTCAGACCATTTCCAGAAGAAATCTCTGCCAAAATGGGGAATTCACGAGATACCACAAAATAAGGTACAATTATAACATGCCCAAGGACTTTCTGAAATCAATCAATAAATTCAAATTTAGTCTTTGATAATAATGGATCTCCACTAATAAGATGTTTGAGAGAATGAACTGGGTAACACCCCAAATATCAGGGAGGGATATCTGGAAATCTGAAAGAAATGCCTCCCATTTCAGGTTTCAGGAGGTCTCCCTGGGAGATCTTTCCTGCTCTATGTCATAGTCAAAATCCTTCTTACCCTTTAAGATCCAGTTAAAATGCCACCTTCTTCATAAAGCCTGTCCAAATTCTCTCAGCCTCATTATGACCTCTCCCTCCATCGAACCTACCAAGTCTCTTATTTTTGCCTGTCTCTGATACTTACACTCTTGCACTCTTAAGATGGTCATTTATTCCTTCTGTTAACTTTCCTACTTATGTTTGGAAAGCACATGCTGAGTATCACACACCACTTACTTTCTATGCAGTCCAATAACTCATTCTCAGTAAGAGCTGCCTAAAAGTTCACTGAATTAATACCAATGGCCAAAAAACATGGTGGTCTATAAATTAATAAATTAAACCTTTCTTCCTGTTTCTTATGAAGATTTCCATTTTTCTTGACCAATCAGACTTATGTAATTAAAGAAAACGCTGAAAACGCTGACCAGATCCATGTATTTTGTTATATCACCTGATACAGAGAGATTCAGTTTACTTTTAATTTTAAAATATACATCTGTTTCAGTGACATATAATTCCAATAGACTCAATATATTCTAAAGATAGCATAAGGAATAAATATCTTATTTTTAAAATGGATAAAACATCAAAAACTGAGGAAGCCATATATTACCTTTTTATACCTAAAACTTGCATACAAATTTTTATGCAATAAAAGAAATCTGACAGAAATTTGATTTTCCATTATCAAAAAAATAAAGAAGACTTGATATGAGACAGTTAAGAAGAAAATAAAAATAAAGGGAGCACCTGATTTTTTATAACTCATCAGCAAAACTTCATCTCAATGTAACAATATATTAATTTACTTTTAAAATGAGAGTAAATGCCTATGACATATTTCTGGATTGTGAATTGTATTCCACTTAACTCTCAGCAAATGAGATAGATTACTTTCATTACTGACATACTAGCAACATTCCAGAAAGAATAGAGCTACCAAAGGATTATAATCTTAGAGAAAGACTCACAAGTAGGACAAGTTTATTTGAAAATACCATCAGCGAGGCTTTCAACCAGAACAAAGAATATTTCAAATGAGTAACAACACCTTCGCAGATTAACATGACATTACAAACCAGAAAGGCAGGTTTCTGCCAGCTGCACAGAATGATAACTATTACATCTGAGACAAACAGCTTACTCCTTCACAAAGGGGAAATGAACCCTGCAAAAAATTCTTATAATGTTATGCCTTTAAAAATTCACTATATCTTCATCTAGTATTTTGACCACAATACATTCCCAGTTCTCTGGGAAAACTTAAAATTACATTAACTTTTTTAGCTTAGGCCATTATGATAAGGCAAAGTGGGGGCATGGAGGAGACATTCTTCAGGTACCAAAGGTAACTCCTTCCTAGAGGAGGCACTGTTCACCCCCATTGTCTGACCCTCATTGTTTCTGTCTAAGAGTTACCCTCACCCTCCAGATGAGGAAAATCCTCATGTAATCATTAAAAAATGAGTAAAATATATTTTTCTAGGTGCTATTAATATTTCTATTTTTCATATATAAAAGTTTGTTCACACTGATAAGCGTTTCTCAGCTATCTATTGCTTTATAACAAATAACTTCAAAACTCAGTGGCTTAAAGCAACAAGGTGCCCATAATCCTAAAATCTAGCCAGGGCTCAGAAGAGACAGCTGGTATCAGCTCCATCTGGTGTTGGCTGGAGAGATCCATCCTGGCTGAAGAACCCAGGATGGCTTCATTCACATATTGACACCTCACCTGAGATGGCTGGAATGGCTGGAAGCTGGCTGGGCCACTCACCCTCTAAAGCCTTTCTCTCTCCAGCAAGGTAATCTGACTTCATGACATGGTGACTTAGGGCTCCAAAAGACAAACAGCAGAAGCTGCCAAGTTTCTGAAGGCCTAGATCTGGCAGAGCATCACTCTTGCTACACTCTATTGATCAATGCAAGTCACTGGGTCAGTGCAGATGGAAAGGGAGCAAAAACAGACCCCATCTCTCGATAGGAGGAATGACATGAACATATAGTGAGTGACTGGAAGAATCACAGGTGGCCATCTTTGTTGATAACCTACCACATCTCTTCTCTCTAAACTTGTTATATGCTTTATGTTTTCCTTCGCTCATCTCTGTAATATTTCAAATTATAGCAAAAGAAAGAAATGACAGTAAATTATCTTGATCATCTATATAAAAAGAACTATACTAGATGATTTCCTGTACTTCATTTCATTTAATCTCTAAAAGAACTAGGGAAACTTGTCATTTTTTATTCCTGCTTTATAAATAAGCTCACAAAGGTTGGGAAAGAATAGCAGTTTGGCTAGAGTAACACAGAAAGAAAGGAAAAAGGCAGGACTCCAACCCAGAAACATCTAACTTAAAATCCTGAGCTCCTTCTAATACAGCAGTGGTTCTTGAAGCCTGGAGGGCCTAGAGACCCTTTCGATGGTCCATGAAGTCAGATCTATATTCCTAATGTTATTAGTTTGTTATTTATCATTTGTCCTTCTCTCACAATTATAGAGTTTTCTAGAGGTCACAAGGCATATCACAACAGATGATGCATAAAGTAGACATGACAATCCAGCTACTTTCTGTTAAGCTAGATATCAGAGTTGCCAAAATGTAATAAGGTCATTCTCCTAAAATTGTTATGTTTTGGACAATACATCTTTTTTGTGAAAATATAAAACTATTTTTGTTGACAAGTAATTTTTTAAATGGGTTTTTTGGATGATTTTAAAAATCTCTCCACTTTGATTTATAATAATGGTAAACAGATACAGAGATAACCCACATGAACAAAAGTTCTTCCAGGTCCTCAATAATTTTAGAGTGTAAGGAGATCCTAAGACTTAAAAGCTTGAGAATTACTCTACTATACTAAAAAACAAAGGAATGTTCTTGATGACATATATTGTGAAATAGGCAATTCTGATTCTTAAATACCTGGAAAGCCAGTCCTTCCTCCTTTTATAGATGAGGAAACTCAGATCTGAGAGATGAGTGACTTGCCCACAGGTCACGGGGATGGCTAACTAAAGCTCTAGAAATTAATCAATGCAGCATAATTGCCACTAACCAAGCACTTGCCTTCTCTTTTTTCCTACCAATTTTGTTAGGAGTTCACAAAAATCCGTCAGTAACAAAATAAAACCAAAAGAAAAAAAACAAGCAGTCCACAAGGAAAGTCAGAGATTAAATAAAGTGTAATGGCATTCTTTGGCAATAGAAATCAGAATTCCCAGAGTAGAGAGTTATTTTCAAGACCAATTTAAAGAATATTCTTGGGTTTCACCACTGTCTAGGATCCCTGAGTCACCATGAAAGAAGTCTAACTACTCTACTGGAAAAACCATGCAGAGAGACCTTGAGATTACATAAGAAGTAGGACTCAAGCCCAACCTTTCAGACACCCTGCTAAGACATCAGGCCTGTGAACGAACACATTTTTGGCCCTCCAGATCACTCCAACTAGCCTAATCAATACCAACAAGTGTTCACAGTCAACACCACATGGAGAGAAGTTGCCCAGCAAAGCCTTGCTCACTGTCCTGACCTACAAGCCATAAGATATAATAACTGTTGTTTCAAGCCACTAAATGTTGGGTAGTTTGTTACAGAACTACACAACCACAGATAAGCAGATTAAGACTCAAATGTTCTCAGTCAAGAAATATGGACTCTCACAAGGAAGAGTTAAAGCAGATACCAAACATTAGTAATTCCTGTCTTCCTACCCGTTTCGAAACAGGTAACATATATATGTTACATAGAAACACTTCAAGAATTTCCAGTTAAATGCTATTTCATACTCCCCTTCAATCTCCCTATATTGTAACCCTTCCTTCAACCCTTGTTAATGGGTTACCATGAAGCATGTCCCTGGGTATTGTCACATTAGTTTGTTATAGGAAACAGAGCAACAACACCTCAATAGCAATGACCACACCTGGTACCCACATCTTTGGTTTCTAAATATCATTCTCCACTCCTTGGAAAATAGACTAATTCCAAGACTGAGACAGGAAAGTACAAGGCCTGAAATAACTTACTGCACCAAAAATGAAAACAGTGTTCAAATAATGATGGAGGCATTTCAAAAGAACATTTCGAAAGCTAGGAGCCAGCCTGACAGGACTCTCTCACTAATCAAATCTGGGACAATCTGAACAAAAAAAATAAATGATAGTATCAGATTACAACCCCTATGAGAAAAATCCATGAGTTCAAGTGAATATAAATATATGTATGAATAAATAAAAAGAAGAGAAATGTGTCCTTACAATAAAATGCCAGCTAATAAATGTAGAAGGAATGATAGAATAAGAAAACTATCATCGCAAGTACAACTGATTTGGTCAAGAATCATCAGTGGATGCTAAAATGAGTATGTGAAGGTCAAAGGCAGAATAGAATTTACACTCGAAAGGATGAACCAACAATAACAAAAAATATAGCATCACTTCCAAGTTTTTCCTGCTAAAAAACAGATAAGATGAAATTAATAATGAAGAAGCATCAGATAAGCCAAAAATGAGGAACATTGTACAAAATACTGGGCCTATTCTCTTCAAAAACAGTATGGTTATCAAAGTATCAAGTAACTGTTCTGCACTGAAGGAGACTTAAAACATAAGAAAATGCAATAAATAATTCTAGATTGGATTATTTTGCTCTAAAGGACAACCAACATTTGCCTGGGGTCTGTGGATTAGATGAGTGTGCTTTGCCTCATTCCCTGATGTTGAATAGTTGTGACGTGATTATGTAGTAGAGGATCCTTTTGGGGTATTAGGCATTAAAGCATTCAGGGGTAACTAGTCTCGTGTTTTCAATTTATTCACAAGTAGTTCAATAAGAGAAAAAAAAATCACAATAAAGCCTATGTGGTAAAACGTTAGCAACTGCATCTGTGAGTGAAGGATATAAAGAGTTGTTTGTATTATTCTTTTTTTATTTTTGAGACAGAGTCTCGCTCTGTCGCCCAGGTTGGAGTGCAGTGGCCGGATCTCAGCTCACTGCAAGCTCTGCCTCCTGGGTTTATACCATTCTCCTCCCTCAGCCTCCTGAGTAGCTAGGACTACAGGCACCCGCCACCTTGCCCGGCTAGCTTTTTGTTTTTTTTAGTAGAGACGGGGTTTCACCCTGTTAGCCAGGATGGTCTCGATCTCCTGACCTCGTGATCCACCCATCTCGGCCTCCCAAAGTGCTGGGATTACAGGCTTGAGCCACCGTGCCTGGCCTGTTTGTATTATTCTTACAGCTCTTCTGTAAGCTTGAAGTTATTTCAAAAGTTAAATGAAATCACTCATCCTCTCCTATTCAAGGCACCTTAGAAGTTCCAGGCCTTGCTCATTCTTCCACCCAATAGAACTCCCTTGGTCACCCTGCATCTTGCTCCCTTCTTTTCATCCTGCCCAACTCTCTCAGTCCTTTCTTCCTTTTTTCAGGGACCAGTGAAGGAAGAAAGCTCTGTGAGAAAAGAGGAAGGAGAAGGCTGTGACCCACTCTCTAGCAGTCATCTGCATTCCATCATACAACATAATCCAGGAATCTGCTGAAAGTATGGGTTTTATGACACATTATAACTTTCCCCCTTAACACAAAAGCCCCCTAAAGTGGCCCAAGAAGCATTTCACTAAAGTCATTTTAACATTTATAACTATTTTTACTTTTGTTATCACTAAAGTGTTCTACAAAAGGGTAATTCTTTAAAATTGCAATAACAGTGGGGCAGGGGGTTGGCTAATGTCCTCCTGCTAACAGCCTGTTTCCGATTCTCCAAGAATAGCCTGGGAACTTAAGTTATGCCACATGAGAGATAAAAGCTCTAGAGATAGGCTGAAGGAGAGTATGGACAAAACAAGCTACTTTCTCATTATTTATTTCCACTGACATATTTCACACAGAGGTCACAAACAGAAGCCCACTTTTTATTCAGTGGCTGACGTAGTGATCAGGAAATGTTACATTCTGCCTCTTCCAGCAGCCCAAAGCACATGGCAAAAATCAGCAGGAACATCCCTGTAGCTTCCCTGCTAAGTGGGAAACGGGTTCTCCAGCTTACAGGTGTCTTCCACTCCCTGTGGTCTAAAACTCTGCTACTTCATCCATTTAAGGGAACTCCCCAACCCATGAATGTGTCTGAGCTGGCGCCCCCACCATGAGGGGCCAAAGGTAAGTGACCTCAAGTTTCCTGAAAGCTTAAAAGAAAGGGTAATGAGATTATAGGCCACAGAGATTTCAGGGTGTTCACATCTTGCCTGGTCAGTGGACAGTATGTACGAAATTCATAATTATGAGCTGGTTTACATCAGGATGCCAGATGGAGAGACAATTCAAAAAGCTTGGGATCACACAAGAGAGAATATGACAAGAGTCAGAGAAGTTACAAGAGGAAAGACGTTGCCAGATCAGGACTGGAAAACCAATGGGCACTGGGGTTGGGGTAGAAGTGAAAACGCCACGAGAAAATGACATTCGCAAGATATATTCCTGACCTGCTTTTCTTCTCACCTTTCCTGCGGTAGCACAATGACCAAGGTGAGCATTCTGTGTAAAGGATGCATTCCTTAAGGCATTTCACAATCCAGTACTCATTTCCCCACAGGAATCACAGGAAAGCAGAGGGATGCTCTTTTACAGCACACAAATCTGCAACTGCCTTAATACTGCTTTATTTGATGGAAAAACATACTGCATTATTATCTACATTATTTGGCAAAATGCTCTCTCCTAAATTAATAACAGCATAGCTTATTACCATGGCAGTTGCTGAGCTATTTTAATAATGTTTATCACATCTAACTTCTGCTTCAAGTTACTCATTTGGGGAGCATTTCTGCCCTGGCCTTAATGTACCACAACCAAAAGAATACTTAGAGAATACTTTTTTCCCAAATAAAAAGGGCTTTTTAAAATATAATAGTAAATGTTCAAATAATAGCACAGTAGGTGCCAAAATTTGCTTCAAAAGTTCCAATGCATAGGTGTATTTAACCTATACTAACTGAAGATGGTGCATACTACTTTTTGCCAGCCAAGGCAGCCCCATGATATGGTTGTAGCAGAAACACTGTTTATAACTCACTTAGCCTCCCAACTTTAAACTTGTGTAATTTTTGAAAAAATTTCTCTAATCTGGAGGAAATTCTAAGTTTAAAAGGTAAAGGGAGGCTTCATTAATATTTTTATGTCATAGTTCAACATTACCTAAGTCATAATCATATAAAATAATAAAACCAGTAACAATAACATCTATTGGCACATATTATACTTTACGTATACTAACTCATTTAATTCTGAGAGCAGCCCTCTGAGTTAGAGATAAGAATAACAGCTAAATACTATTTGCACGTAGCAGGCACTGTTCTAATAGCACTGCATCTTCTCAAAAATATGAAACTTATTTAACCCTCATAGCAAGTCAAGGAAGAAGGTATTATTTTCCTCATTTTAGAGACAAGGTCATTGGAAACCATAGGCTAAGTAACTTAGCCAAGAATATGCATACAGAGCCAGGATTAAAAAACAGACTAGCTCTAGAACCTGTGCTCTAACATGTACTCATACTTTACTGGGAGAACTACAGTTTGAGAATGAGGTCAAAGCTCTATCAAAACTGCTAAGAAGAACACTCTCAAATTCCCTATGTCAGAGCTAAAGGACCCACCTGGGTAAACCACAGATTTTAAAGTTCCCTAAAGCACCCTAGCCAGAAATCTAAGTTAGTTCTCCTTAGGAAGGCACTGGGGTTGATGCTTGGAAGAACTGTCTAATCCTACCGACCCTGTTCTTGAGAACTGTTCTTGAGAACCAAGCCTCCTTCCCATACCTCAGCTGATGGGTCCCAGTTTGATGGCTTATAGCCATCCACTATGACACACACACACACACACCCCACACCTGTCTTCCACTACTTGATGTTTTGCCACTGCTCCAGAGTGCTCTCAGCCTGCCTGATAAATAGGAACCCATCAAAAGACAAAGAAAAATTACAACCCATGTAGGGGGTCTCCGCCACTTGAATGAGGGAGACCAAGATGAATAACCACAACAAATAGTGTCTATGAAAAAGACAGAAGAGTGTTCCCATTTCTCCACATCCTCTCCAGCACCTGTTGTTTCCTGACTTTTTAATGATTGCCATTCTAACCGGCGTGGGTGGTATCTCACTGTGGTTTTGATTTGCACTTCACTGATGGCCAATGATGATGAGCATTTTTTCATGTGCCTGTTGGCTGCATAAATGTCTTCTTTTGCAAAATGTCTGTTCATCTCCTTCGCCCACTTTTTGACGGGGTTGATTTTTTTCTTGTAAATTTGTTTAAGTTCTTTGTAGATTCTGGATATTAGCCCTTTATTACATGGGTAGATTGCAAAATTTTTCTCCCATTCTGTAGGTTGCCTGTTCACTCTGATGGTAGTTTCTTTTGCTGTGCAGAAGCTCTTTAGTTTAATTAGATCCCATTTGTCAATTTTGGCTTTTGTTGCCGTTGCTGTTGGTGGGACTATAAACTAGTTCAACCATTGTGGAAGACAGTGTGGCGATTCCTCAAGGATCTAGAACTAGAAATATCATTTGACCCAGCTATCCCATTACTGGATATATATCCAAAGGATTATAAATCATGATGCTATAAAGACACATGCACACATATGTTTATTGCGGCAGTATTCACAATAGCAGACTTGGAACCAACCCAAATGTCCATCAATGACAGACTGTATTAAGAAAATGTGGCACATATACACCATGGAATATTATGCAGCCATAAAAAAGGATGAGTTCATGTCCTTTGTAGGGACATGGGTGAAGCTGGAAACCATCATTCTGAGCAAACTATCACGAGGACAGAAAACCAAACACCACGTGTTCTCACTCACAGGTGGGAACTGAACAATGAAAACACTTGGAGACAGAATGGGGAACATCACACATCAGGGCCTGCCGTGAGGTCAGGGAAGCAGGAAGGGATAGCATTAGGAGAAATACCTAATGTAAATGATGAGTTAATGGGTGCAGCACACCAACATGGCACATGTATACATATGCAACAAACCTGCACCTTGTGCACATGTACCCTAGAACTTCAAGTATAATTTTTTTAAAAAAAGTTTATACACTGTGTTCTCAGAAGCTTTAAGTGCCTAAAATTTTTATACAAAGACGATTGTCAATTGTCAGAATTATACATTCTGCATAAAACAATAGAGAATTAAATGGAATTCCACCAATTCCATCCAATGTGAAATGCCAGGTAGTTTACTGTAGTCATTAAATACTTTATTGTAGAAAGTTTAAACTATAACAGTAGCCTTCCACAATTCCAATTTTATAAAAATATACGCATTTTTAACTACTGGAAAATATACATCAAAATAATAATAATGGTTATATCTAGTGATTAAAAAAAGAAAAAGACAGAAGAAAGTAAAAGGGGAAAGGTAATGGGACTTTCAAGAAGATACAATTAGAAGACAAGAAAGGCCTTTTAAAGCTATTTGATTTCTGAAATTAAAATTTCAATGGACAAGATGAAAAAAGGTATAGTCATTGCTAAAAATCCATTCGAGTTCTGAAAGATCAGACAGACATTGTAAGTAAAAATATCAGAGACATGGAAGATGTAACCAGAAGACAAAACATGCAGATAACAGGCTTTCCTGGAGGACAAACAACAACAAATAGGACATAACTGGAAAGGAGGGAAGAGGAAAGGAGGGACAAAACAAAAGAAAACCTCCCTGAGATGAAAGAAGGGATAATTCTCTAGACTGAAAGGGCTCCCAGCAAGCTTAAGCAGCAACAAGAAAAGACACATGCCTAGGCTTGGTAAAATATTTAAACTGACAACCCAAATTATCTGCAACCACTTATCTTACTATCTATACTAGTATGACTTTACTATTCAACTGTCTACATTAACATGACTTCACTATTTAAGGGAACTCTGACCCAAGAAGATGAAGTTACAAATAACTTTACTGTTTCTTTCAGAACTTACCAAAACCTTACTTATGTGACCAGGCAACTCAACTATTCCTTACTAAGTAAATACTCTCTACTCAGTCCCACAAATCTTATTTTATCAAAAACATTGTCTAATTATATATCCCTGCATTGAACAACGTATCTTAAACTAGACCCTAAAGTCTCATAAATTCCCCATCTTGGCCCTCCTTCCTCTGATATGGTCAATGTAATAGTCTCCCTTATTACAGTAAGCAATAAACTGGGTTTTGCTTTATTTAGAGGTTATTCTGCAACCTTTTCACGGAATCGGTAGTCAGAGACCAAAGATAAAAAGGAAACTATATAGTCAAACAAACTCAACAGTGGATTTATAGAGGAAAAAGAATCAGATTAGCATTAGATTTCTCAAATGCAACACTGGAAATTAGAGCACAATTAAACATTGACTCCTGAGAGAAAACTCCCAGCCAAGATGTTGATCACCTGTCAGGGCAAGCAAAAGGCCTTTTTTCAACATGCAAGAACTTAGAAGCTACTTAACCAATGAACCCAATCTGAAGAAATCTCTGAGGATATGCTCTAACTAGACAGAGTTCTAAAGATACGAAAGATTAAGAGAGGGAAAAGTAGCACAGTGTAACTAAATGAAGCTAACATGAGCAGGAATTTACAGTTCAGCAATTTTTTTAAGGAGAAGAGACATACAGGAAGAGAAAACTTAACAGATGAGAACAAAAAAATTCCAAACTATCTCAGTAAAACTAAGGGGAGATATTTATTTTTAATTTTTATAATCAATATAGAATTTTAGATTATAGCTGCTCTGAAAGTTTCTAGTGAGAAAGTAACCACTAGTAGGGTTTTTTAAAAGGTAGGAAATTCTGTGTTAATGATGAGGTGATAGAAAACTAAAGCAGAGGTCAGGAGTTTGAGACCAGCCTGGCCAACATGGTAAAACCTTGTCTCTACTAAATAAATACAAATGGCGCCTGCAATCCCAACACTTCAGGAGGCCGAGGCGGGTGGATCACAAGGTCAGGAGATCGAGACTATCCTGGCTAACATGGTGAAATCCCGTCTCTACTAAAAATACAAAAAATTAGCCAGGTGTGGTGGCACGCACCTGTAGTCCCAAGCCATTCAGGAAGCTGAGGCAGGAGAACCACTTGAACCCAGGGGCAGAAGTTGCAGTAAGCCGAGATCACACCACTGCACTCCAGCCTGGGTGACAGAGTGAGAGTCCATCTCAAAAAAAATAAAATAAAATAATTAAAGCAGTATGACTCAAAGACATCACCAAAAAAAGGGGAGGGGGAGAGAGAACTGAAGAGAAATTTGACCATAAAGTATAATAAACAGTAAATTTAAAACAAATGAAAAGGATAAAATACGTAAGTATTTGTGATACTAAATGTGTGGCAGATAAGCTACAACAATCTTTTTGAAAAGTAATGAAACAGTAGCTCTCATCATACTTGTAACTAGCTATCTCATTTAGGGAGAATCTATTCTATGGAAATAAAAGCGCCAGGTATACATACAAGGATGGCTGTTAGTGGTAAAAATAAAATCCCCTAATTTGGATGACCATCAATAGAAGAACTGTTGAATAAACTATAGTCATCCAAACTGTGAGAAATTATGAAATAATTTTAAAAAGAGAGTCAGGGCCAGGTGCGGTGGCTCAAGCCTGTAATCCTAGCACTTTGGGAGGACAAGGCGGGCAGATCATGAGGTCAGGAGATCGAGACCATCCTGGCTAACACGGTGAAAACTCTGTCTCCACTAAAAATACAAAAAATTAGCCGGGCGTAGTGGCACGCGCCTATAGTCCCAGTTACTCAGGAGGCTGAGGCAGGAGAACAGCATGAACCGGGAGGTGGAGCTTGCAGTCAGTGGAGATAACTCCACTACACCCCAGCCTGGGCGACAGAGCAAGACTCCGTGTCAAAAAAAGAAAAAAAAACAAAAACGGAGAGAGAGTCAGATAAATGTGTGTTGAACTCAAGTGATGTCCATAAAGTACTTCAGTTACAAAAGCAGAGTAGAGTTTTTAATGAGTGGTAAGAAACTATTGTTTTTCTTTATGCATCCCTGTATTGTTTTTAACTTATTAACAACAGCATGCTTTAGTAATTTCAAAAATGTCTTCAGAAAAGGTAGTGAGGAGGTCATTTCAAAGCCAAAGAACAGCATAGACCAACGTTCAGAGGTAGCTGAAGGGTGAGTTGGGGACGTGGGTTTCATCCAGCCCTGCTCCCAACTCACTGTGCAACCTCGGCAGGCTGCTTAACCACTCAGTTTCTCAGTTTCTTCATTTGTGAAATGGGATAACTGAACTCAATAAAGGTCATCCCCAGCTCTGGTATTCTATGAATATGTTAAGAAAACTACAGGCCGGGCACAGTGGCTCATGCCTGTAATCCCAAATACAGTGAATCAGAAGGCTGAGGTGAGAGGATTGCTTGAGGCCAGGAGTTTGAGATCAGCTAGGGCAACATATTAAGAGCCATCTCTAAAGAAATTTTTACAATTAGCCAAGTGTGGCGGCATACACCTGTACTCCCAGCTACTTGGGAGGTTGAGGCAGGAAGATTGCTTGAATACAGGAGTTCAAGGCCAGAGGAAGCTATGATCATACCACTGTACTCCAGCCTGGGAGAGAGAAAGAGACTCTATCTCTTAAAAAAATTTTTTTTAAATTAAACTCCACACCAAACCATTTGAAATCTTCCACTGACTGCCTCCCTTTCGAAACATTAACATCCCCAGGATCAGGTGGAGGGTCAGTGCCCCCGATCCACCTCAAAGGTACACCAAGCCCTGCATCCAGAAGGAAATTCCATCACAGGGTTATAACTGCCAGACCTACATACAACCACAACACACAAACAGTTCACCAGAGCCTTTTTGTCAGACTGGGCCCTCCCAGTTTCATGGCAGAGCCAATAAACCCCCTTTAGGGATTATGGGCTAAGGAGTAATTCAAAATAATTTTAGTAAGAAACACTTTTTTCATCTGAAATTTCTATAAAATATAAAAAGGAAAGGCTGCTATTAGAACAAAGTTCTACCAATGGGGCTTTTGTCTTTGTAAGCTCTCTCAACCCATCATGCCTCTGCAGTGTCTTGTTCCAGTGTGCTGCTATTTCATTTACCATTCCATACTTCAGCACTCCTAAAAAGGATGTTATGTGTGGCAGTTCACACTGCAAAATGCCAGTACTCTCCTGAACTCACCCACCCTCTTCTGTTTTCATTACTACTTCCTTTATTCCTTTCCCTGCTTGTCTCTACTTTCAAGAATCAATCAAATGACTATAGCCATTTACACATCTATACCATGTAAGTTCTACATTCAACCAAATCTTCATAGGCAGCAGAGCAATAACAGTCATTACAGAATCCTTTAATCATTTAACAAATTGAACTCAGGATTCATTCAAAAAACATTCACTGATCACCTACCATGCACACTGTGCTAGAGACTTAACACTTCATTTAACCCTCATGACTGTACTAGAGACCTTTAATACTGAAGTACTAAATCTTACAAACCTCACAATTGTATCCCCACAAGGCAAGAGTAACCTCAGTTTCACAAATAGGGAAAACAAGGCTGAGAAAACTCAGCTGAGTGACTTGCAAAAGCCAAGTGCTAAAACCCAGATAAAAGCCCTGGCCTTCTAAGTGCATAGTCTTTCCTGGACAAGACATTAAGACTCAAAATAATGAACAACATTTCTCACTAGGATGATTAGAAAAGGCTTTGTTTAAAAAATTCAAGATATTATATAGTCAAACAAGACTTCTATAAAGAAGAAACTCCTCGTGTTTCAATTCAACGATTCTAAGAAATAAGTATCTTCTAAAGCTACCTTTAAGTACGTAGCAATGTCAAAACTACCTATACCTACTCAGTAAGACACACTTGTTTCTCTTGTGATAAGAATTGCAACATAGACTGGGTGCGATGGCTCACACCTGTAATCCCAGCACTTCGGGATGCAAAGGTGGGAGAATCATTTGAGGCAAGGAGTTCAAGACCAGCCCAGGCAACATTGCAAGATCCCATCTCTACAAAAAAATTAAAAATTAGCCAGGCATGGTGACATGCACCTGTAGCCCTAACTACTCTGGAAGCTGGGTTGGGAAGATCATTTGAAAGCCCAAGAGTTCGAGGCTGCAGTGAGTTATGATCACACCATTGCACTCCAGCTTGGGTGACAGAGTGAGATCCTGTCTCAAAAAAAAAAAAAAAAAAAAAAAGGTATTATAAACTACAAACTTTAGCTACTAACAGAAGCACTGTGCCTACAGTAAACATCTCTCAAGTAACAGAAAGGGAGAGAGGGAGGGAAGTGGGCAAGCAGAACTGGGTTAGCAATGGGGTTTGGTTGTCCAGTCAAACCATTCTTCATGTTCACTGCAGTTTTACTGTACATTTTCACTACATGTTGCCTCCACTATGAATTCATTTTGTTTCTGTTCATCCCTTTTCATTTTGTTCTAATATGTGGGCATTAGAGTCCTCTAAAAAAGGTGTTATAAAATATTGGGGGAGAAGGCCAGGTGCGGTGGCTCACGCCTGTAATCCCAGCACTTTGGGAGGTTGAGGCAGGCGGATCACGAGGTCAGGAGATCGAGACCATCCTGGCTAACACAGTGAAACCCCGTCTCTACTAAAAATACAAAAAATTAGCCAAGCGTGGTGGCGGGCGCCTGTAGTCCCAGCTACTTGGGAGCCTGAGGCAGGAGAATCACTTGACCCCAGTAGGCAGAGGTTGCAGCGAGCCGAGATTGTGATGTACTCCAGCCTTGGCAACAGAGCAAGACTCCATCTCAAAAAAAATTAATAATAAAATTAAAAACTTTAAAAAACAATAATAATCTTGGGGGAGAAAGATGTGAGAAGTTAAAATAATTCTAGTTGCACTTGGCTTTCCCAAAGAAAGAATATTACAAATAAAGATCTGTATTCTCGAGCAGGAAGGGATGTGTATCTGATGGGTACATCAGACGTATCCACTTTTCCATGGTTATATCTAAACCGATTTTTAACAAATGAAGTGATTTAGCATATTGCTATATAAATAATAAAATAGATGTAACATAAGAAACTTGCCTCAGAGTTGATTAATAACCAGAGTGGAGGCTAGAATCCATTTCTCCTGACAGCTCACTCTTCATCAAGCTCGCTGATTTAAAACACCATTCAGGTGAACCCTCTGTAAGTAATCAATACGCACCTAGAAGTTTTGGTAAAATCAAATTTTTATTCAAATCATATTTTAATGTTGACACTTTTATTCCTGAAATGGCTGGACTTAATACTCAAATAACAAAGCTTCTAGTAAAACTTCTCAATTCCTTGCATTTTTTGGTTAGTTGATATATGAGAATGAGACACAAATGTGCTAAAAGAATTCTTTAAATACATAATGAATTATCTTATGTGAATCACTAACTTCTAAATCACAGGTTTTGAAAACTTAGGTTTTCTTGCATCATTCTTAAACCAAAGTTCATAGTTTTTCCATTCTAAGAAAGTTTAACCAAAATGTACAGTGAAATAGTGGCAAATGCATAGTGAAATGTTTCAAAGCAACTTGAACAATATGTGTTTAACTAGCCCTTAACCTGAGAGCTGTGCAGTCCAATATGGTAGCCACTAGCCATGTGTGGCTGCTAAGTCCTTGAAATGCAGCTGGTCCAAATTGAGATGTAGTATAAATATAAAATACACACTGGATTTTGAAGATGACATAAAAACAAAATTGCTAATTTTCTATTGATTACATGTTGAAATAATATTTTAGATACATTGAGTTAAACAAAACATGTTATTAATATTATCCTTTTTACTTTTTAAGTGCAACTAGCTGGAAATTTAAAAATTACATATTTGGTTCTTATCATATTTTTACTGAATAGCATCATAGTGAAGTTTTTCTTACCAAAGGAACACAACTGCTGATAGCTGGCTGCCTGAGTTGGAGAAAGGACACTACTAGCTCTGATTACTAATTCTCTTATTACAAATCCTCCCTATTTAGTCCTGGCTCTGCTATTAACTAGCTGGGTGACCTGGAACTGCCACTTAATCTCTCTGGCCCTAAATACTCATCCATAATCCTAGAGAACATCTAATACCAAGTCAACATTTTAAACAATGAAGATGCTGAGACCCTACATTTCCTGCCTTCCGGTTCCCTCTTGTTTCACTGCACAACAGCACCATACACACTTTCTAATTTTATCTGTTCAGTGGCCCCACAATACAACTCTAATCCCAGGGACTGCCCTGCAAATGAAATCCATGTCACTCTCTACAGGAAAAAGGGAGTGTGAATGGATCTGAGTACACCTAAGCCACTGTGGGAGAAATACTTTCAGCACCCCACCCCCTCTTCAGCTGAAGGTAGCAAACCATTCCCCACCGTGGGTGGCCCACAGGGTTATCTGCCACATCAAAAAGATAGGCTTTATGATACTCTATCAAGCATCCTTACAGGTCTCCACAAGGCTATGTGACTGTCAGCAAGTCTGCTGAATCACTTTCAAACTGGATGTCCTTATTTGCAAAACAAATCAATAATATCTGCCCAACTGCACCACAGACTGGTTTGAAAGATCAAATAAAATGTACTGGAGGCTTTAAAAGTATAAAGTATACTTTATACTTTTAAAGTATATTGTAGCAAGAATGGCTTCCTACCTTCAGCAGAAGAGGGGATGGGGTGCTGACAGTATTTTCCCCACAGTGGCTTAGGTGTACTCAGATCCAATCACACTCCCTTTTTCCTCTAGAGACTGACATGGGTTTCATTTGCAAGGGCGGTCCCTGGGATTAGAGCTGTATTGTTTACAAAGCACCATATGTATAGTTAAGGTCTCATTCTTACCATAAAATGCTAGCCTAACCTGTATACAGTGTCTCGGTTTTATGCTAACCAGGTTCTGCAGAACTGAAAGATGACAATAGGACACATTTTGGTAATTTGCTACATTCATTTCTTTTTTAGGGAAAAAATAAGGGTTGATGTACCTCTCACGTTGTCTTAAGTTTAAAAAAAAAAGCAGGATGCAAGGTATTAATGGCTTGTATTCATCCTGTATTTATTAAGTAGCAACCATTGTTCCAAGTTATTAAGATTATCAGATTCAATCAGAAGAATCCATACTGCAGATGAGAAACCTGAGGCATGGAGGGTAACTAGCCCAGTGCCTTAAACATGGTAAGTAGAAGAGGCAGAATTTGAACCCAGGCCATCTGGCTGTGGAGCCCATGTTTGCAACAGTGCTACCCTGCCTCTAGTATGCAGAGTATTCTATTCTATCTTTGGTATAGGTTTTAGAAAAAAAAGGATGATTATACTTCTGGGTCTATGTATCAATATATGTTAATATGCATATTTTCATATAAATTTAGAAGAAAATCATCAATAGTGATTACCTTTGGAGACAGCAGTTAGGAGGATGGAGTGCAGACAGGGTGAAGAGGGGCTTGCACTCTTCATTCTATAAACTTCAATACTGTTTCCATTTCCTGACCTTACGTATCTTGTTGAGGTCAACAGGCCATCTTCCATAACAGAAGTCATCTTGAAACATGTGAAGGAGCTACCTTTCTCTTCTTAAAAATCCTTACCCAAAATAGTAAGGAAGCCACAGATTCTCTGTCAAGCAAGCCTGAGCTCCAGTCTCAGTTCCCACTTCTTAATACTTACGCAAATTTGGAAATGGTTCTTAACTCTCTGTGCCCAGCTTCCTCTTCTAATGGAGGGGGATGGAGGGACAACTCCATCTTCCTCACAGGTTTTTTGTGAAGGTCAATTTGTGCCTAGAACCTGGTCCAGAACTGGTGCCCTGCTATCATTCCAACACATTACCTTCCAACCTATCCTCTCCTACAACCACCTAGTTCTGCTGGTTTTACATATAAACCAGTAGGGGAGTGTTGACCATGCTATACCAGACAAAAGGCCCCAAACTGGAGGTCAAACTCCACTTCCTTCTTTCCTTGTTTATAACATGCAGTGGGCACACAGCCTCAGGGATCTCCCAACTGAGTGTTCCCTGGGGTATCAGAGGGCTGGCATGCCCTGCTTCTCACTGATACCTTGTATATAGCATTGTCTGCCATCTGAACCACAGAAATATTTGGTGCTTAGGGCCAGAGCAGCTGAGGGTACCTGGTGAAGGATGCCCAAGTTGGGCCTTCTGAATACTATTGCTGCACCCCAATGAATGTCAGCAAAGTTCTCAGTCCCCACCCTGACACTGTATAAGCAGGACACAGCATCTTCGCAAGTCCAGCTGATGGAGTTGGGAGGCAAGGGCCCTCGGCCCCCGAAAGCAAGTGGCCACCAGTCCCTTAACCAACATGGGTGGCAGCAGCTGGAGGCTACCAACTCCATACGGGATATGCTGTCCATGACCCCCACAGAGTGCCCGCTTCTGAGTGCACATGAGAACTCCCTGGGTTTTTTCAATGCTAATCCCTCTGTGCTGTCCAAGTGACTCCCAACAACAGCCATGGGTTAGAATCATAGGAGCATTTCTCGTTAAGAAACAGGACTACTCCAAAAAGCTCCCCCTCAGACCCGATGAACTAGGAACAGGAAAAGAAACCGAAGGAAACTAAGGGATCTGGTGTGTGAACCAAGAAGGAAAGCAAAGGTTATCTGGACTTCCTCCTCTATCCTCAAGGAGGGAGTTCCAACATTACTGCAGAGTCCTGCCTCTATTGTTCCAATTCCAGAATCTTAAGGATAGTGAGAAGAATAAAACAGCCTTTTAGTTTTCAGTTCTCTATTCCTATCATTCCATCTTTCTTTTGTCTACTTTTTCTCCTTTTTAAGTCATTCTTGATGAAACATACACCCTTAGGTGGGTAGTACTATTTGTATTATTTGAAGTAATTATTTGGCTTGGGGACCACTTGGGACCTTGACTCCTCTTTTGTCTTTGTCACTGCCCATGTCACCATTAGTGGTATTTCAGAGTGTGAAAGGGTCTGCCATGAAATAAATGCTTATCAATTTTTATTTTTTAAAGACCATAATAAAACTCTGGCTGAAGAGAGATGCATGGCACCAATGCTCCTGAATGACACCCCAGAGTCTCTCTGGAGTCAGTCTTCTACTCTCCAACCTGGACAATGATTTTTCATCCCTGATTTTCTTTCTTTTCATTCTCTCCTTGTGCATTCTTTTTTTCTTAAGCCTTATATTTGACGGACACCAGGTTATATTTGAGTCCCCACTGCTAATTCTCAGAATAACAGAAGTTACCAACAATACAGTCACAATTAGCAACCGAAAATATGCACAGATATGGTGGAATTTTGGCTTTTTAAATAGTCTACCATATTTTCTAAAAAGCACATTATTCGTTTGTAGAATTGCTTATACTTTTTGTAGCTATTTATAAATGGTAAAAGGCTTTCTTCCTTTACTGTTTTGAAAGCAACACAACATACCATCAAGAGATTAGTGCCCAAGGTTTGCAGAAAGGTTTTCAGACACTCAGATCACACACAGCATGTGGTATGGAAACAAAGAGAAATGGTGGGTATTGATTTGTAAGCATAAATTGCATTTAAGATATTATAGAGTTCCCAATGCCTCTAAATGTGAAGATACTGCAATCATTAGTAGCTACTCTGCTGCTCAATAGCTCCCTTACTGCAGGACTACTGTTTTTCTCCATCAGTTTAAAATGGAGGCACCCAAAGGGCTTAGAGCAGATCACAGTTGGGGAAATGAGTCTCTGGCTGAGAAGCTGCACCCTGAGCAGGTTTCATTTCTCGGAGCAAGCTCCTAATTCCTTTCTGCTGCACCCCCCTCTAGGAAATATATTGGGGGTGGGAGAGGGAGATGTCAAAAAGCGGGGAAGGGAAAATAGCAGGAATGTGCATGTCAACTGCATGCTGACCTTACCAGCCAATTAAGGAGACGCTCGGTTGGTCTCCACAGGAAGCTGCAGCCAGTCTCCGATGGAAGGATAATGACTGTGACACCAAGACCCAGGAGAAGGAGCATGTGTGAATATTAAGTAAACACACATATTGACAGACAAGCAGAGACAATCCAGGATGCTATATTTGCAGCCCCTATTCTCAGAAATGGATAGGTTGGTCATGAGGAGAGAATGTGTCTTCTCAATTGCCTGACTCTCTGGTCTTCTTTTTTCTCCACTCTCTCCCTTCCACTCACACACACCCTGTATGAGTTGCAGTCTCTCTCTGTTACATACTGACAGCAGATCTAATGCCACTTTTCCAAGACACATGTCACCAGTTTTTTTTGCATAAATGCTTTTCTGGCAACCTGGCTGTCTGTCAGGGCCTCTGATTAGCCAGGAGGGATATCACATTGAATTATTCTATGTTCACACTTGATGTTGTTACCATCAGTTTCCCCCATAAATGTAAAGAAACAGCTTGCTCAGCACCAACTTTAGGTCATCTAAAGGACTGTAGCGTACTATCAAAAGCATAAACCAAAAATAAAATTTGAAGTTTCCCAAACTGATGGAATAGACCCTCCTCTCATCCAAAGGGACCCAATGAAACCTGAAACACTAGTTCAGACCATGATGGGAACAGGCAGGGGTGGGGGGGCAGTCAGATGTGCCTTATTATACTCTCCTCCCTTTGGAGTTCAGGCACACAACCAACCATTATTAATATTAAAATAAAGATCCTCAGACTGACAAAACTCTTTTTGTAGCAATAAGATACCAACTCCAAGCTGACTTTGGTATATAACATCACATACATCACATAACAAATAGCAGTCCCTAAAAGGAAATCAAAGTATTTTACCCCAAAATATATTTCTTTGACATATTTTGAAATAGCCTTGCAAAGCTTCTTTTGTGGGGGAAATGTACGTTCTGTATAGAATCTCCTTCCCAAGTCCTTTTCTGATCCTGAAGAGATTAGCTGAGAGTCTAGCACCTTTTACCTATCTAACTAGGAAATATTTGCCATCTATTGCCTCTAAAGATGGCCACATATGAGACTTCATCTACATAATACAAATCTTAGTCGCCACAACCCCTTATCTTAACCCGGACACTCCTTTCTATTGATCCCAGGTCTTTATATAATAATTAATCTCTGTCTACCAACTGCCAGTGAGAAAAGTCTTTAAATTCACCTATGACATGTAACCCCATCACTCCCTTTGTGCTGTCCCACCTTTCTGGGCCAAACCAATCTATACCTTACATGTATTAATTTACATCTTTGCCTGTGACTTCTATCTCCCTAAAATGTATAAAACCAAACTGTAACCCAACCACCTTGGGTGCATGTTCTCAGGACCACCTGAGGCTGTGTCATGGGTCATGATCTTTAATTTTCGCAAAATAAACCCCTCAATTGATTGAGACCTGTCTCAGACATGTTTTGGATTACAACAGTGAGTATAAGCAAATGAAAACTGAGATAAGCAGTCTAGGTATTTCACAGATGTCCTACCAAGCAAAGATCAAACTTTAGCAGAAAACACAACTTTAGGAAATGTTTCACAAAATACTGGCCTACACAAGGGTACAACCCCACCCTAAAAGTCATGTTCATTTTCACGAAGTCAGTATGGCCCAGGAATAACCACTCTGTCAAGTAGAGGAACGAAGCCTCCTGACTTTGCACTGATTGGGCGCTAAGGAGTCCTGGACACAGGATGTCTTGTGAGGTCCTGGCCAGAGCTTAGCACAGAGTACATGAGGGCAGGGGAGAGATTTCCATCGCCAAGAGGCACAAAACCAAAATCAACTGTGCTAGAGTCTGCATCTATTAACACCAAAGCACCAACTCACAGAGGGGCTCAGTGTTAAGGACCCTCCTTCTTGAACAGTCAGACACCTTTTAAGCCTCATAAGAGGAAGATTAATCTATTTAACAGAAAAAAAGTGAACCTAATATAGATGTATAAGCAGCAAATGTTTACTACTTTCTTTGAAATCTTACCAGATCTATATAGTTTAAGGAACTATAGAATATGAGAAAAAGCAGTCCAGTAGGTTGAATGCTTCTAGACATTCACGTCTATTAACTCAGGCCCTCAAACTGGCATTTTCCATAAGGCCATTTTACCAAATTATGTCAGTCAGACATTTTTACGACTAGGACAGGATTTCTGGGCACGAACGTGACCATGGATCTCCACCTGCAGTCATTGCCTGATACAAAGCATCTCCACTACCACAAGTGCCTCCTAACTGGTGTCCCCATATCTACTTCTGCTCCTGTCTCCACAGAGCAGCCAGAGAGAGAGAGAATTTTAAGATGCAAACTTAACATCTTCTGGCTTAAAATTCTTCAGTGGCATTCCAATATAACAGAAACAAAAATCAAATTATCTACCCCTTGATCTCCAAGCCCTCCCTTCGTGATCTAGTCATGACCCATCACAGCTGGTGTTTCTCTCCCCTCACTCTGAGGGTCCAGTCACATTGGACTTCCACTGATGCTTCACACCTGCTATCTCCTTTGTCTAGAAACAGTACCCTCCCCCAATCTTTTTTAATCCATCAGGCACCACCCTCACATGCCCTCACAGCTGTGTTTCATGAATCCCCACACTAGGCAAGGAAAGGCCTCCTGGAGGAAATGAGAATTAACAAATGAGGAGGGTTTGGATAAGTGGGATGAGAAGGGTCTTCCAAGAAAGACGGAAACACCAGTGAAGCCATAAAGGAAGATGAGAAAACAGTCACACATTAGTAGTTCAAGGAGCAGTGGCAAATCCAGAAACCACACATTTTAAGTTAATTTTAAGACCAAAGATAGATGGGGGTGGGGGGGTAGTGGAAATTGAACCTGTATAGACTTGTTTGAGAAAGTGCAGGTCAAAAAGCTTCAAAGTGGGCTGTTTAGGGTTAGGTGGAATAAGGCGCTTTCCTCTGCATGTCACTGGTAGGGGGCAGGAGGTGGGGGCGTGAGTTCAATTCCAGAGTGTGAAATATGAGGCCTGTGGCATTACTTCTTTCTAGTGTTCCAGAAGGCAGATTTCCTCATTTCCCCAACCCCTTTAAAAGGCTTCAAAGTGGGGTAACTCTTTACCCTGTACACATTACTGTGGTGGCCATTAGAGTTGTTGGTCAAATACTTCCAGTGGTACGATAGCACTTTCTTGGTCCCCTTGTGATTGGGTGGGGCCCTGTAATTAGGGCTTACCACTAAGTGGACCCAAAATGCAAGACCAAAAAGTTAGTCAAGGTGGGAGAGGCAAAAATACAGAAAGGAAATGATGACCACAACATCCAAAGGCTTAGTGGCTATGCCACTGGGATACAAGGTCAGAAAGCTAGAAAGAGAAAGATTTTTAGCTGCAGAAATAATGAGTAGGTGGTAGCTTTCAGAATTGACAAATGTCCTAGAGGTATTTGGGGTCAATTACATGTCTTTCAACTTTCTCAAGGCCATGTCTAAAAACAATTTCTCATCTCACAAGAGCAAAAGCACCTTTTCATTAGACTTCCCTTTTACAATCTGTTCATATACCTTGCTCATAAGACAACAAATACAACCTGTCTGTAGTTATTTCACAGTGCCATTGAGAACCCAAACAACACAGCTACCTGCCTGTCTGGAAACAATATGCATTGTAGACATTAATTATTATTCCTCAGTGTTTACCTTTTGAGCCTTTCATGTGCAGGTTTTGTAAGATGCAAGATTTCATCATTAATACTGATAATGCATGTGTACTGGGGCTTTTCAACCATATATAAATGAAATTTTATCAGCTTTTCCTCTGTAATTAATGAGATATCTAGCTACATGTAAGTTTCTCTGAAATCCCATAATTCGATCATTACAAAACCCAAATCAATTTGTTATAGTCAGCTTTGCCACAATTCAGTCTGATCTAACACCATCTACTATAAAATCTACCTGTACCACATTCCCTATGTCAAACATTTGTTGAATATCTATCATATATCAGGCACTGTGCTAAGCACTGTTGCAACAGTAATGCTACTAATAATTGTTAACATTTATTGAACACTTAAAATGTTCAGGCTCTTTGAGTAAAAAAGTTTGAACTCTTTCCATGCAGTATCTCAGTCATCACAAGATCCCCATAGACTGGTGAAACTCTTATCTCCTTTCATAGACAAAAGAATGGAGGCTCAGAGAAGCAAGGTGATTGACCTAGGGTCACACAGTAAGTGTGGGGACAGTATAACCCCCAAGTTCATATCCCCTGCTACACCATATACAAGGATCCTAATATCAATAAAGCATCTCCTGCCATCAAGAGTATTACAATACATAAGAAGGATAAGGGCATCCAAACAAAAGCCCTACCTGACCCACACTGTAAAACAAGTACTGGGGAAAAGATGCTAGGAAAATTGGGAGGAGAAAGTGAACTCTTCTAATAGGAGTGGTCAGGGCAGGCTTCTCACAGATGGAAGCCTTTGGGCCATTCCTTGGAAGTGGAAGTCAGGAGCAGGCATCCCTGGAGGATGGAACAGCAGAAACAAAGGTACCACTGACTGTAGGAAGGCACTAGGCACATGGAAAGACAAAAGAGGACCCCATTTGTCTGAGGGTGAGGTCTCTCCTGAATCCCTCACCTT
This sequence comes from Colobus angolensis palliatus, assembly GCF_000951035.1. NCBI lineage: Eukaryota > Metazoa > Chordata > Mammalia > Primates > Cercopithecidae > Colobus > Colobus angolensis. The sequence goes on from NW_012118099.1 coordinate 1,817,845, forward strand.
GCCTCCATCCCCTCAGGTCCAGGTCAGGCCTTCAACCTTCCTCCCATCCACAGCTCTGCCTCTCACCCTCCACAATGCCATGTGTCACCTTTTCTAAAACACAGCAGTGTTCCTTGCCTTAAAAACAATGCCCACAAAAACAGTCAAATTCCTCTGGCATGACATTCAAAGCTGATTTTACTAATCTCAGTCTTCTCAGACTCCTGAGTATCCCATCTCATCTGCTCTCCAGCCAAACCAAACCGCTTCCTTCCCATAATGGATCAGCTTCTTGGGATCCCCTCAAACCTTCAAGAGGCTACTTTCTTTGTGGGGAGCCCTTTCTCCCTGTCTGCTGGTGGCGCCCCACCAACCCTTCTCTTGGCACTGTCTAAGACTGCCTGCCCACCTGCCCAGGCTCCCTCCAGCATGGCTGGCTCCCTGCTGTTAACCTGAACAAGCCCAATACATGGTCACACCAGGTCGCTGCACCTGTGCTCCCTCACCAGGAAGGCCCTTCAAACCACCAGGTATCCTGTGATTTTTTTCCCCATTGTCTTGAGATCAGGGAGGCTTCTGCTACCAGCCTATATAAAAAAGAACACCTCCTGGCCAACACACACAAAAGCATACCTAGCCTTCCATTCTCTTCATAGCAGTTATAACTTAACACACACATACACACATTGTATATTTGTTAATGGCCTCCCTCACCCTATAGAACAGGGTTGGAAAACTACAACACATGGGCCAAATCTGAGTCACTGCCTAAGCATTTATTAGAACACACGTCCACTATTGTTTCACACATTGTATGTCGCAGAGTCCAAGAGCTGCAACAGAGACCTAATGGCCCACAAAGCCGAAAATATTTATTGCCTAATCATTTACAGCAAAGGTTTGCCAACTACTGCTCAAGAATGGTGATCTCCCTCTGTCTCCTGCCATGCTCACACGCTATCTCCAGACCATTTTGGCGCCTTCCGTAGCATGCAGTAGGCACTCAGAAAACATTTGTAAATAAAAGAAAGTGACAGGGTGGGGAGAGAATTAAGGGAGAAGAGCATATGAATGCAGGAGACACTGGACGGAAAAATCAACAGGCCTGGCGACTGGGTTTAGGTGCCAGTGAAGACAGCAGGAATTGCACAATAGGAGCTTTTCAAATGTGGCTGTGTTCCTTGGCCAAAGGATGAGATGCTAATCATCAAACCATAAACACAAGCCGTGAATCAGGGCTGGCTATCACACTACTGACGGGTTTAAAATAACAGTGTCAGGCTCCTTGACAAGGTCAGTCAAGACCAGACAGCACTGCCCCCATAAATAAACTGGCTCCATTGTTATAGGACTGAAGTATACCTTGGAGAGTCAAAGTTTTGGTAACCACAGATAACACACATAAATCTAAGTAGCTAACAATACAGTAACAAACAAATATATTTAAACAAGTGTTTATATATATATATACACATATATGTGTATATATGTGTGTGTGTGTGTGTGTGTGTGTGTATTTGGAGACAGAGTCTCATTCTGTTGCCCAGGCTCTTATCCAACTTGACCTCACTGTAGCATAGTGGTTCTTAAAACTTTAGGATGCATCAGAGCCAACTGATGGCCTTGCTGAAATAGACTGCTAAGCTCCACTGCCAGAGCTCCTAATTCAGCTGGTCTGGAGTGAGGCCCCAAAATGCACATGTTTAACAAGATCCCAGAGGATGTTGATGCTGCAGGTCCAGAGAACACATTTTGGGAACCACTGCTGTAGCATTTAACCATAACCCCTGCTTTGACTTTTATCATACTTCTTATCTGCCTCTCTGGCCAACAGTTTGAGAAGGGTGGGAAGTCTTACTTAGATTACTTCCTTCAATAAGGAAAGATTTTCTAGTTCTCATATAAAGACTGAATAGTAATAAAAACAGATCCCTGCTCTGTAGAGCATCAGTTTTTAAATGGATGTATAATAGTATATTAAGGCGTTATTTCTGCCTTTTATATTCACTAGTTCTGATATTACTACATGTACGTTTCTGCCAATTTTCTTTTGGTGATATGAATTTTGTTTATAAAAGATCCATTTAAAAAGGATGTATATTGTCTCCTATGTCTACTCCCTGGATAAAGATTCAATTTTGACAGCAAGCCCAAAACATTCACTCAGCCCTAATGTAAACATAAATATACTTCATACATAAGTATCCATTTACATATACCCTTGGACCTTTCCACCTACTGTTCACAATGTGGGGATTTTTCTTTCCCTCTATCAAGCAGCCACATGCCTTACTCCCTTACTTCGTTCAGATTTCTGCTCAAACATTACCTTCTCTGAAAGGTCCTCTCCAAGCACCACTCCATAATAGCAATCCTCCCCACACCCCATCTCTCCTATCCTTATCACCTACTTTGTTTTTTTTTACATTTATTGTATATTAATGTTTTCACTGTTTAATTGGTCTCCTTCCCATGAGAATGCAAGCTTCATGGGAACAGGGACTTTTCAGCTCATTGCTCTGTCTCCTGAGCCTGGTACGCAGGGCACTCAAATTTTAATTAAATTTGTTGAATGAATGCTTATCAACTTCCAAAAATCCCACATACAACTCAATGTGTTTGATTATAATGCCTTAACCTTCCTAAAACTGATACAAATGTTTCTTACTCCTCTCACAACCAATTCTTCAATGTATAAGTTTCCAAAAACATACTGTGTGTGCATGTATTGTATTTGGCACTATTGGTCCAAAAATTATTTCAGTAGCAGGGATCATCAAATGTAGCTTTAAAGTATCTGATGCTTTAACTGTCAACTGAAATATCACAGCAATAGGATCCTCTAGAACCAAGTTCATAACCTCACAAATGAGCAAGGCAGATGAACCATTAAAAATATCTTTGTTGATGGTTCACATCCATCAACCCCAAAAAGAAGTAATTTTAAAAATTAAAAGCTTGGCTAGGTGCAGTTGCTCAGGCCCATAATCCTGGCACTTTGGGAGGCTGAGGCAGGTGGATCACTTGAGTCCAGAAGTTCAAGACCAGCCTGCACAACATGGCAAAACCCTGTCACTATTCAAAACACACACACCCCCCAAAAGTTGTATAGTTCATCCATAACTATGTCTTAAATAACACTCTAAACATAGAGCCCTGTATCAAAAAGAAGAACCAAAAAAATCTTTTTGCACAGTAATCCCAAATTCTGTAAATAATCTTAGCTTATGAGAAGACAGTGTAACAGTATTAAAGGTGCAAATTAAATGTGGGGAAATTTCTTCAAATAACTATATTGAAAGCCAAATAAAACGATTTCCTCCCACAGAATGGATCAAGAGAATTCATGAAACGCTGTGCAATTAGAAACTGCAAAACTCTGTCAAAGAAATGTATTCTTGGGAGACACAAACTAAAAAATATTAAAAACTTCACTTTTTTAAAAAAGAAGTTAACAAATAACCATTTTTATAAAAGACAAGATACTGGGTAATGAGGAGAAATACTGTACACAACATGTATGATCAGACAACCATGATTACTGGACGTGATAACGTGCTCTCCCAAATGGCTCACCAATTTCCATTTCTGTCCTGTCTTTGCTTCTTCTCCCACTATTTACAGAAACATGAAATATATCTTATCACTGGTCTTTCCTGAAGAATGCTTTATTCATAGAAATTGTGCTCAGCACAATCCAGTATGGTGGGCTGGAGGTAACAGGCAGTCCTGACAAGTGGGTGTGCTGGTGGCAGATTTTACAGAGTTGCAAAAGCACCAGACACATTTTCCAGGCCCTTTTATCAGCTAGGTCAATTTTCCCACATGATGCGTTAGTTACCAGTTTAATCCAATACATGTGAAATGCATTAGAGCTGAGGGTCTATTGTTCTTTGTCAAGCAACAGCAGTCAGCAGCCAGCAGCCAGCAGCACGAGCAACTAACTGGCTCCATGGCCACCTGGGTTGAGGAAGTAAGCAGATCAGACCCAAAGGAGTGGACTTGGTAAGAGAGCACTACTGAGATTCTCGTAGGTCACTTTCATGCAGTCAGCTGGCAGACTGGCATACAAAGAAAGAAAATTCCATCATGCACAGATACTCAGGTTTTGTAGTAAATTGCTACACTTCTGAGGCATTCACTGCCAAGCACACATTTCAGTAGTCAATCTTGTCAGCATAAACAAATCCCTCATAACCTAGAAACTATACGAAGTACTTTGGATAGAACCGTTCGTAAACAGATTTCTTAGAGGATTTATATAATGTATAACTGACTTTAAATGAAAAGTGTCATATTCAGAATGTGGCCTACAAAAATAGATTCCATTTGGAAGCAATCAGCACACAAAGCACAAATAAGAATTTAGGAATGACAGACAGTTGGCTTTACAGACAGGTATATACACTTTCCATAACAGTTTTTTACATTAAGGGTTCTCAAGTGCTTTGAAGCATTAGTTGATTCCATTCTCCCAACAGCCCTGGAAAAACAATTGGTTGAATTTAGGTTCACAATTTCAAACACATCCAGGTTCCTAAGAGGCAGCTAAAAATGAGTTTCTCAGCCCATCTGTTGAAGAAGAAATACATAGTATGGAGGCAAGGTACCACAGCGATTAAGAATTCAGATTCTGGATCCAGACTGCCTGGGTTTGAATTTCAACTTTGGTACTTACTAGCTGTGTTACACTGGGGAAGCCATTTGTCCCATCTGTAAGATGGGAGTATTAACAACATCTACATCACAGGGCCACTGTGAGAACCGACATGATGTATGTAAAGCACTTAGTGAGTTCCCAGCACACAGCAAGTACTTACGTTTAGCTATGCTGTTGTTGGCATTGCCATCACCACCACCACATTCACCACCACTATCTTCACCATCATCACTACCACCACCACCATGACCACCATCATTTCAGAACAGAGCTTAGGTTCTGCAGCCAGACTAGGCTTTGAACTCAGTTTACAAAACAAAATCTTCACAAAATAATCTATCAAATGAGTAGGAGGATCTAGCAAGAATAAAATTCCAATTTTTTTCAACAAATAAATAGCAAGAGAGAGAGAGAAAACCACTGTTTCTGAAAACAGACTCAACCAATTACAATGCACAGCCCTCATTTATATTGATTCAAACTATTAAAAATACATAACCATTTATCACACTTGTGAAACAACTTGGAATGTTAAAATTGTCTGGATAAGCCAGGTATGGTGGCATGCACCTATAGTCCCACATACTTGGGAGGCCAAAACAAGAAGATCGCTTGAGTAGTATGCTATGACTGTGCCTGTGAATAGTCACTGTACTCCAGCCTGAGCAACATAGTAAGAACCAATCTCCTTTAAAAAATTGACTTGATATTTGATAATATTATAGGAATTATTAAACTTTCCATAGATAATAGGATTGCGGTTTAAAAAAAAAAAGTCTAAGTCCAATATCATAATCACTACTCACATGTGGCTATTTAGACTTTAATTAAACAAGAGTAAAAATTTAGGTCCCCAGACTCACTAGTCATATTTCAAGTACTCAACATCTACATGTGGCTCAATTCCTGTCATTACAGAAAATTCTGTAGAACATCCCTGGGATAGAGATACATAGTTACTAGAACATTTATTAATAAAAAGATACAATGACCAGGATTTGCTTCAAAATAAAATAGGAATGAGAGAAGCAGATGGAGGTATGGATGAGGCAAGACTGGTTTATAGTGTTTGTTGTACATGGGGGCTCACTGATCAACTCCGATAGTCAGTTTTAAGTGAACTTAGTTAGGCTATGCTCCTCCATTATTCAATCAAACACTAAGTGCTTCTGTGAAGATATTATGTCGATATGATTGAAGTCTATAAGCTGTTTACAACATTATCCTAGATAATTTGGGTGGGTCAGATTCAATCCATTACAAGGCCTGAAGGGCAGAATTGAGGCTTCTGGGAGAAGAAATTCTGTCTGTGTCCGCAGCTCAGCTCCTGTTCAGGAGTCCCAGCCTGCCCTCCTGAGGTGCTGCCCTATGGAAGTCAGACTTACTGGCCAGCCCACACAATCACAGAAGCCAAGTCCTTGCAATGAAACTGAATATATAGCACCTACTGGTTCTCTTTCTCTAGTAGAAGTAGACTGTACAGTACAGAAGTAGACTGTAGTGCTTGACTTTTATTTAAGAATGTCTATTTCACAAAGCCATTGTGACAAACAACTATAAATATCTTAACATAGTGCCTGCCACATAAGAAGTCTCAATAAATGGTAACTGTATTATATCCTCATTTATACGAATATAATCTTATTTTGCCGAAATTTACAAATCCTGAGACATGAGGCACTCACATATTATAATGACTTTGTATTATTGACCTATCTGGCCCAGCCTGACCACAAGCTCCCCTCGGGGCATGGGTGAAATGGCCCAGAGCATGTCCAGAGTTGGCCCCCAAGCATGGATTCTTGAATTAAAACTGAGCTGAATCAAATTAAATTGACACATACACAAAAAATCCATAACTGAGAAAAAAGTTTTATGCAATTACATTTGTAAGTCTTCAACCTAAATATGAAATAATAGGGAACTGACTATATAAAATCATGGTAAATATGGATAACAGATATACAGTGGCTGTTACATACTGTGTTTGAACACATATTTAATGACACTTAGACATGCTGAAGATATGTTAATTTTTTTAAGTAGGCTGCAGTATTCTGCACACAACAAGATCTCTTAAAATAAAAGGACATATTAGACTAGAAGGAAATATACAAAAATGTTAACCATGGTTGTCCCTGGGTACTGTGATTGTAGAATAATTTTCTGTTACTGGATTGCAATATATTATTTATACAGTGAAATGTACAAATCTTAAGAATACAGTTTCATGAGTTTCAACTCATCATCACCACAGAATGTTACCTAATGCCCTTTTACAGGGAGGGCGTGTGTGTGTGTGTGTGCGCGCGCGCGCATGCAGTGTTGCAGGATGTGCACAATGCTACAGGATGCATATATATATATGCATATATATACACACATGTATATAGATATATATGTATATCTACATATACACATAAACCCCCAGCAACCTGGGATGATTTTTATTTTCTTGTTATACTACTGCATTTTCCAAATTTTCCAATATAAACATCTATATATTTTATAATTTAGGAAGTTTTGATATTTTTTAATTTTTAAAATAATGAGTTGAAATGGGATATAGTTCATTGATTTCACTGATAAAGACAAGGCAGATCAATGCATTAATCTAATAGTCTTAGATTCCTAGAAAGACAAAGAACAAGACTGTTAGCCACACACTCCACAATTATTTTTGCTGTTTCCAAAATTGCCAGTGTTTTGGGATGCCACATCATTTAACACAGATATAACCATATGTTGTAATTTCATGAAACACATCTGGTAGAAAAAATTATTTAAAGTTAGGTACATTGTATACTCCTTTTATTTTTATTTTTTTTAATTTTTTTATTTTTTTTGAGACAGAGTCCCGCTCTGTCACCTAGGATGGAGTGCAGTAGTGCGATCTCAGCTCACTGCAACCTCTGCCTCCCAGGCTCAAGCGATTCTCCTGCCTCAGCCTCCTGAGTAGCTGGGATTACAGGCATGTACTAAACCACCTGGCTAATTTTTGTATTTTCAGTAGAGACGGGATTTCACAATGTTGGTCAGGATGGTCTCAAACTCCTGACTTCATGACTCACCCACCTTGGCCTCCCAAAGAGATGGAATTACAGGCGTGAGCCACCATGCCTAGCCTGTATACTCTTACCTAACAAAAGAAACCAAAAGTGAAAGAACTAATAAAATGCCTAGAGGTTACGAAAAACGAACAGAAGTCAAACTGTGAGAATAGATCATTCTGGTTCTCACCAAAAACATTAGCACCAGTAGTCCATAAACAGAAACATGGCAACCATGGACTACATTGCAGAAATGTACAAGACTATCAACCCTTTGTAATGTTATTTTATAGTCATAACCTAAAATAACCAAAACTAGGCTTCAGTAAAACAGAATTTGCATTTCACTATTTCCTTATTTCAGCAGTCAATACAAGTTTTAGCCACAGAAATCCCCTTAAGCTTCTTGGGCCATGGCTTTGAAAGAGGTGCTGCATGTCTACATGGGTTCTTAAGTCCCCAGTGCTTGTGACAGCTTTCTGAACATCCAGAAGGATCTGGGAGTAGGTGCCCAATACTTCGCATTTTGACACAGTCCAAATAACCAGCTGTATATCTGACCCTAAAAGCCAGTAAACAAACTGTGTCCTGAGCCACAACAGTGCTCAGTGCGCTAAGATCTACACAACATTCTGTGAGGAAACAGTAAACGTCAAAGCACTTGAAAGCTATAAGCAGTATCAGCTAACCACGCAAGTGGGCTAGAATAACCAATGGATCGATGTACACACACAGATACGCACACACAAGTATTTTCAGAATGTGATCCATCAGGGGATCCATGAGGTCAAAACTGTGCTTGTAATAATACCAAGAAGTTATGTGCCTGTTTCACTGTGTTGACATTTGCACTGATGGTGGAAAGCAATGGCAGTTAAAAAGATAAGGAAAATGCAGCAGAATTTTAAAGAACTGAGGAACGTTCTGGCAATTTCCCAATGTTGATCATTCATATCTACTCACTATAATGCAGAACTTAGGCTAGTGCTCACATTTTAATTACAGGTTTTTTCACTCCCCGACAAATTCCATATCCTATGGGCATGATTTTCCAAGTATCCCAGATCCACTACACAGACTCACCTAAGAACACACGTATGAAAATATGCTTTTAGATGTTCACGCAGCTTTTAATTATTTACCTGGTAACAGAATTCTCTTCTTCCTCCCTTCCACTGTCTGACTTTTGGGCTTCCATTTAGAACATAATTGAATATTTGTGGAATACAGCAGTGAGAAAGAATGGGAATTAGCAGAAAATTAGAGAAAAGCTTAAGCCTAAGCACCTGAGCAGCCACAGTAAAGAGGCGCCCCGGTATCTCCCAGCATCTGAAGACAAAGCTTCACCACTCTCCGGTCCAGCTACCCGGCCACAGGGGCCCTGACTCAACCCCTCCAATACACCCAACCTACAGCTCACTGCCAGATCCATCTTCCCAGGACCCAATCCTCATATCCTTCCTCTGATGGGAAACCCTGAAATGTTCCCTACTGCTTATCATATCTGCACTGTTTAGGTTAGCATTTGAGCTTCTCTACTATGTGACTCAACTCCCCAGTCCATGTTTATCTCCAACCTGCCTCCACTCCAGTCAAACCCAAATGCTCAAGATAAGTCAACATGTGCCCCGTCTATTACACTTTTCTCCATGTCACTCCCTCCACCTGAATTGCCCATCCTCATGGTATAGTCTCTGCCAGTTGAAGTCTGTACCCATCTTTCCAAGTCCTCCCCAAGTCTTCTCCTTCATGAAACCATCTGTGACACCTCCACCTTTGTCCATGTACCACATCATGCCTGTATTAAAGTTATGCAGTATATATGATTTTTCCTAGTAGCCTACAAACTCCTCAAAAGCCATGGCTTTTTATTTCTTTGTATCTCCAAGAACACAGTCCTCCAATTTCTAAATAATCATTTTCAGATACGATAAATAATAATGTAGCAAAACCTACTTTATGGAAAGCCATTTTGTTAGAAAGTTCGATTTTAAAACACAGTAATTCTCCATGTTTCTAATTGCAGACAAAAAAACCTAAGGCATCTGGGAAGTCCCCTGAATCACTCTGCAGGGGAAAGGGAAACACACACAGGGAAGCAGGTGGGAGAGGGGTGAGCTCAGGGAAAATCTGCAAAAAAGGCACTTCAGGGAGAGGAATGTGACCAGACACTAACGAAGTATTCAGGTGTTTTATAAAGAGAGAAAATGAACCTTAACAATAAACTCCCAAACATTAGGGATTCCATCTGTCCACTCAGAACCACATATGTGCACATCAAAACTGTATTTCAAGGAATTCCCAAACAAGCTATTTATTCATTGTACAAAATCTCACCAGAGCCTCATCCCATTCGATAATGTTACTACGCACAATGTTCACACCAAACACTAGGCTTGATGCTGAGGAGTTTCAAATGAAGAAGACATGACTAAGACGGGTTCAAACCATCAAGGGCTCTGGGGAGACAATGTACAGAGAATTCTGTCAAATAACTGCAAGTAAAAAGGAGAATGCGGAGCACAGACTGTCATGGACCCAACAGAGAGGAAACTCCCAGGGAAGCAGGAGTAGCCACAACTTCAAATGACACTGCAGAGGACAAATCTGGCATTGGAAGGCCAGTGATGACACAGAGGGGACAGTTTCAGTAGACTGGCAGGTGTGAGTGCCAGACTGAAGACAGTTTAAAAATGTTGAAGTCTGTCAAGATGGGAAAAGGGTGGAATAAGGACATTATTTTACAGGGATGCAAAGGTCAAGAAAACATACTTTTTTTTAGGATAGGAGACTTGAGCAAAGTCTCCTAGTACAGGAAGACAGGGCTCAGATAACCAACTGGAGAAGTGAATCCTGGAAAGGAGCAGGGCCTCTGCACTGAGACAAGGGCAAGAATAGAAGTGGAGGGAAGGATGTGCAAAGAGTTTGTGCAGCATTGCCTGTAGATCATTTGCTGAGACCGAGGAGGGGTGGGAAGACCAGGATACCAGGGAGCTCAAAGGCCTATAACAGCTGCTATAGGGACAAACAGAGAGCTGCCTAAGAATGAGTCAGAGTACTGCTGTGCAGATTTGAATCTCCGAATGAGACTGAAAAATTATGCTGACATCTGTTAGACAATTTTCTTTAGTAGTAATGAGATCAAAGAAGCAGAGAATGTAAATGGCTTCACATTCAGCACAAGAGCCACCCACCATGGGTGTGGTAAGAAAAGAGAGAAAAAGGAAGACACTGAAGGAGATGTCCGGAACAATATAGGGTCCAAAACTGAACGGAAAAGATAAATGAAACCTGGAGGAAGCTGATAGTAGGAAAACAGGCAAAGAAGTTGACATTTATGGACAGGACAGAGAGTTTTGGTCAAACAGGAATGATGAATTAAAAAATCTTGCGATGGGTTCAAACATCCTCCTTTAGCTCGGAGAAATTTGTTATTACTGATCGTCTGAAGCCTTCTTCTCTCATCTCATCAAAGTCATTCTCCGTCCAGCTTTGTTCCGTTGCTGGCGAGGAGCTGCATTCCTTTGGAGGATAAGAGGCGCTCTGAGTTTTAGAATTTTCAGCTTTTCTGCTCGGTTTCTCCCCATCTATGTAGTTTTATCTACCTTTGGTCTTTGACAATGGTGACATACAGATGGGGTTTTGGTGACGATGTCCTTTCTGTTTGTTAGTTTTCTAACAGTCAGGACTCTCAGCTGTAGGTCTGCTGGAGTTTGCTGGAGGTCTACTCCAGACCCTGTTTGCCTGGGTATCACCAGCGGAGGCTGAAGAACAGCAAATATTATAGAACGGCAAATGCTGCTGTCTGATCGTTCCTCTGGAAGCTTCCTCTCAGAGGCGCACTGGGCCGTATGAGATGCCTCTGAGGTGTCAGTTGGCCCCTACTGGGAGGTGCCTCCCATGTGAGAAGGCAGTCTGTCCATTCTCAGATCTCAAACTCTGAGTTGGGAGAACCACTATTCTCTTCAAAGCTGTCAGACAGGAGTTTAAGTCTGCAGAAGTTTCTGCTGCCTTTTGTTCAGCTATGCCCTGCCCCCAGAGGTGGAGTCTACAGAAGTAGGCAGGCCTCCTTGAGCTTTGGTGGGCGTCACCCAGTTCGAGCTTCCTGGCCGCTTTGTTTACCTACTCAAGCCTCAGCAATGGCGGGTGCCCCTCCCCCAGCCTCGGATTGACAAATGGGGTCTAATTAAACTAAAGAGCTTCTGCACAGCAAAAGAAACTACCATCAGAGTGAACAGGCAACATACAGAATGGGAGAACATTTTTGCAATCTACCCATCTGACAAAGGGCTAATATCCAGAATCTACAAAGAACTCAAACAAATTTACAAGAAAAAATCAAACAACCCCATCAAAAAGTGGGCAACGGATATGAACAGACACTTCTCAAAAGAAATGAAAAAATGCTCATCATCACTGGTCATCAGAAAAATGCAAATCAAAGCCACAATGAGATACCATCTTACACCAGTTAGAATGGCAATCATTAAAAAGTCAGGAAACAACAGATGCTGGAGAGGATTTGGAGATATAGGAACACTTTTACACTGTTGGTGGGACTGTAAACTAGTTCAACCATTGTGGAAGACAGTGTGGCGATTCCTCAAGGATCTAGAACTAGAAATATCATTTGACGCAGCCATCCCATTACTGGATATATACCCAAAGGATTATAAATCATGATGCTATAAAGACACATGCACACATATGTTTATTGCGGCAGTATTCACAATAGCAAAGACTTGGAACCAACCCAAATGTCCATCAATGATAGACTGGATTAAGAAAATGTGGCACATATACACCATAGAATATTATGCAGCCATAAAAAAGGATGAGTTCATGTCCTTTGTAGGGACATGGATGAAGCTGGAAACCATCATTCTGAGCAAACTATCGCAAGGACAGAAAACCAAACACACCGCGTGTTCTCACTCATAAGTGGGAACTGAACAATGAAAACACTTGGAGACAGAATGAGGAACATCACACACCTGGGCCTGTCGCGGGGTCGGGGAAGTGGGGAGAGATGACATTAGGAGATATACCTGATGTAAATGACAAGTTAATGGATGCAGCACACCAACATGGCACATGCATACATATGTAACAAACTTGCACGTTGTGCACATGGACCCTAGAACTTAAAGTATAATAATAAAAAGAAAAAAGAAAAAAAAATAAAGAAGTTACTCCTTCCATCCAACTATATGTTTATACCCATTAACCTATCTCTCTTCATTCTCTACAAGCTCCAAATACACCATACCGAGCCTCCAGTATCTAACATTCTACTCTCTACTTTCATGAGATCAACATTTTTAGCTCTCACATGAGTCAGAACATGTGGTGTGTGTCTTCCTGTGCCTGATTTACTTTACTCAGTGACCTCCAGTTCCATTCATGATGCTGCAAATGACAGGATTTCATTCTTTTTTATAGCTGAGTAATATTTTGTTGTGTATACATACCACATTTTCTCTATCCATTCATCCATTAGTGGACACTTAGGATGATTCTCTATCTTTGCTATTGTGAATAATTCAGCACTGCAAGAAACAGAGAGATACACATATCCTTTTAGTATACTGATTGCCTTTCTTTTGGATAAATATCCAGTAGTGGGACTGCTGGATCATATAGTAGTTCTATTTTTAGTCACTTGAGAAATCTCCAAGGAAGAGAAAAATCTCCAAGGAACTAGAAAAACCTCCAAGGAACTAAAAAAAACAAGAACAAACAAAACCCAAAATGAGTCAAAGGAAAGATATAATAAAGAACAGAGCAGAAATAAATGAAATTGAGACTAGAAAATACAAGGAGCAATGAAATAAGAAGTGGTTTTTAAAAAGATAAACAAAATAAATAAACTGCTAGCTACGCCAACCAAGAAAAAAGATGCAAATAAAATCAGAAACAGAAAAGGAAACATTACAACTTATACCACAGAAACACAAAGATTATCAGAGACTATTATGAACAACAATATGCTAACAAACTGGAAAACCTAGAGGAACTGGATAAATTCCTGGACACATACAACCCACCAAGACTGACATGGGAAGAAATAAGAACTCGAACAGACTAATGACAAGTAATGAGATTAGATTAGTAATAAAAAAATCTTCCAACAAAGAAAAGCCCAGGTCTGGATGGTTTTACTGCCAAATTCTAATAAGCGTATGAAGAACTAACACCAATTCTTAAACTATTTCAAAAACCAGAAGAGGAGGGAATTCTTCCTAACTCAGTCTATGAAGCCAGCATTATCCTGATGCCAAAAGCCGACAAGGACCCAGCAAAAAAAAAAAAAAGAGAGAGAGAGAGAGAGAGAGATAAAGCTACACAGGCCTATATCCCTGATGAACATAGGTGCAAAAAATCCCTAACAAAAGACAAAAATCCAAATCCAGCAACATATCAAAAAATAACATGCTGGCTGGACACAGTGGCTCATGCTTGTAATTCCAGCACTTTGGGAGGCCGAGGCAGGTGGATCACGAGGTCAGGAGATCAAGACCATCCTGGCTAACATGGTGAAACCCCATCTCTACTAAAAATACAAAAAATTAGCCGGGTGTGGTGGTGGGCACCTGTAGTCCCAGCTACTTGGGAGGCTGAGGCAGGAGAATGGCGTGAACCCAGGAGGTGGAGCTTGCAGTGAGCCGAGATCATGCCACTGCACTCCAGCCTGGGCGACAGAGCAAGACTCTGTCTCAAAAAAATAATAATAATAATAATAATAACAACAACAACAACAACAACATGCGATGATCAACTGGGGACATTTATCCCAGGCATGCAAGGATGATTCAATAAATGCAAATCAATAAATGTGATACATTCTGTCAACAGAATGAAAGAAAAGAACCATATGATTATCTCGGTAGATGCAGAGGAAGCATTTGATAAAACGTAACATTCTTTTATGATAAAAACTCTCAACAAACTAGGCATAGAAGACAGACACCTCAACATAATGAAGGCCATATGTGACAGACCCACAGCGCTAACATCATACTGAATGGGGAAAAGGTGAAAGCTATCTTTTTAAAAAACCAGTTTCTCATTTCATTGGTCCTTGTATTTTCTAGTCTCAATTTCATTTACTTCTGCTCTGATCTTTCTTTCCTTCGACTCATTTGGGTTCGGTTTGTTCTTGTTTTTCTAGTTCCTTGAAATATGTCATTAGGTTATATGAAATATTTCTACTTTTTTATGCAGATGTTTATTGCTGTAAGCTTCCCTCTTAGCACTGCTTTTGCTGTACCCATAGGTTTTGGTATGTCACGTTTGAAGAAATTTTTTAATTTCCTTCTTAATTTCCCCATTGACCCAGTGGTCACTCAGGAGCATGTTCTTCAATTTCCATGTATTTGTAGCATTTCCAAAGCTCCTCATGTTATTGATTTCTGGTTTTATTCCACTGTGGTCTAAGAAGATACATGATATAATTGCATTTTTTAAAAAATCTGTTGAGACGACTTCTGTTCAGGATAGACTATATGTAAAGCCACAAAAGAATCTGTATCTTAAGTGGAGTATTCAATCTGTTTATATTCAAGGTTATTATTAACATGTGAGAACTTATTCCTGTTGTTTTGTTGTTTTCCATTTTGTATATCTTTTATTCCTTTCTTCCTTTCTATTATTACAGTTTGGTGGTTTTCTGTAGTGGTAGCAGCTGTAGTTACAGTCGCTAAATCCTTTGTATTGTTGATGTGTGTTATCTTATATCTCACCGACCTTCAATATCACTACATTGAATACTTTTTAAAGCATTTCATAGATTTTCATAGGAATCTGTTGTGGAGAATTCTTGTGTTCCTTTGGAGGGGTCCTGTTTCCTTGATTTTCCATGTTAATTGTATTCTTATGTTGACATCTGCACATCTACAGTAACAGTTTCTTTTTCCAATTCTTTGGATTGGCTTTCATAGGGAAGGCTTTTTTCCTACAGATGTATCTATAGTGTTGGTTAGGTAAGGTATTATACTTTGGCTTTGATTCTGGATACATACAGCAGTGTAGTACCAATATGTTTACTTCAGCAGTAATCAGTAGCAGTAATGTCTGATTCCTCAGTGGCTTAGGTTGTTATTAGTCAAGATTATGGTAAGAACTTGCTAGGGACAAGGACACCAGCTAGACCAGTCCTCAGGCCTCAGTGGTGGCAGAGTGAACCAAGCATGCCTGTCTTTGGACACCTGGGTGGCATATGCAGGCACTAATGTTAGTGGGTCCAAGCAAGCTGATTCTTGGGCCTCCAGGCAGCTTGCTTAGGTGCTGGCAGTAGCGGACTGAGCAGGTCCTCAGGGCACTGGACAGCATGCATGACATGGATAATGGAAGCAGTGGTGGTAGAACAACATTTGGCTTCCAGACAGCATGTGCTGAGGTTAGTGGTGGTGGTGATGAGCTGAGCAGGCCAGTCCCCAGGCAGCACAAATAGGTGGGTGCCAGCGATGGTGGGGGTGGGGGTAGTAGGCTTGGTGGGCCCATTTTCAGACCCCAGGGAGGTGTGCGCAAATCCCAGCAGTGGTACACGTGGCAGGGTTATTCCCAGGTTTCCAAGAGGCATACTCGGGCAACAGAGAGGTCTGTTTCAGGTAGGATAGGCCTGTCTTCAGGCCCTGATAGTATGCATGGGTATAGGCTGTGGTGGGTGGGGTGGGGAACACTTGGGTCCCCAGATAGCACACTTAGGTGCTGGCAGCAGACAGACTGGATCTTTTGTGAGGCATCCTGATGGCGCACACACATGCCTGGGACAACAGATGGGACAAGACAATCCTGCATAGTTATGTTTGGGCACTGGGAGAGGTGGCACCAGGTGATGCGGGCCTGTCCTCATGAGCCCCCAGTGGTGTACATGGCAGCAGACTGTGGGCATCAGCATTTTTTAAAGTTTCCAGATACAGGCAACTTTGAAAATCATATATGTAGTAAAGAGCATGGACTCTGAAACCAGATGAGTTCAAAACCTAGATTTGATTTTGAGTTGTCTGACTTTGAGCAAATAATCTCATCTTCAAAACAAAGATAGTAAGAGTACTAACCCACAGGGGCTACTGTGAGCATTAATGTGTATATGAAAGTGCTTTACAATAGCACCTAGCACATAAGAACTCATTATACGTTCCTCATTATTCCAAATGGATGTTGGGGAGTTGCTAAGGCTTATGACAGCTACAGGGGAAAATAATGGATGTGACTTGTCAAAGGCCTAAATCTGTCAAGAATTAACAAAGTTGAGTGTATGGACAAAGTAAAATAATGCAATAAATAATAAAGGGAAAATAAACAACCTGGAACAGATAGTGTTAAGACAAGAAAGTACAGACTCAACTCCCTGGTAACACTGCAGATAGGCATAGAAAAATGAGGGAAGCTCTGTGGTCAGGAGAAAGTCAAAATTTAGTTAGATAAGGAAGGATGTGGAGGAATCATTTAATTCAGTTTTATATAATCCCCACCTTACCTCGCTTTCAAAATTTAACATAAGTTATCAGCCAAGTAATATTTTTCTGTGTTTTTTTCTGTGTTTTCCCATGCCAACTAGCTTCCCATTTACAAAAACCAACCAGAAAAGATTTTTCATGAATGAAAACAGCATTTCCTAATCTGGATTCATAAGTAACAGTCATTTCTCCACAGATTAACAGTATATACTTTATGATTCACAATTGATCTAGTTCAAACCTGACAATGTAGTCTTTGCAAACCATATGCCAAGACTCTACGAGAAAACCTATTTAATTTGCATTTTAACTACATCTTTTATTAGTCGCAGAGAACACTAATATTAATAATGACAGTATGTTACGTTCAAGTAAGAAAAATTATGTGTAACGCTGGAAAGAAGTATTTGATTTGATTTTTTTGAAGTTGCCAAAACAAACAAGAGGAAGGAGGAAAAAAATTGAAATAGGACCAGAAAAAGGCAGGAGGAATGAAACTCTGACCAACAAATGCCTTAGGTTGCAGTTTTGTTCTGTTTCTCTAAAATTTCACATGAAGACATGAACATAGATTTATATTCAAATTTCATTTGTCACTACCAAATATAATCTATTTCATTAACTTGCAAAATAAAATACATTATCGATAGAGTATTCTCACTTACTTGAAACTTGTAAGCCACTAGAAACTGAAAGCTATTTCAAAGATAGTTTCTATGCAACTAAAATGGTTGAAATTAAGCAACGCAGTGCATGCAGATCAAGGGTTTCAGGTGAATCCACTATGTTCAGATTTTTACCAAAATAATTTTTTTAATTAAGTATGAAATTTCTTCACAGACTAAAGATCCTTCTCATGAGAAAAAGAAATACCTACAACCTCCTTTCCACAAGCATGTTTCACACTTCAAAATGAGGTTTCACAGGCTTCTGGAGTGCTAAATGTGTTTATCTATCAGCACAAGTTGAGTTTCACAGCTGGAACACAATTTCCAATACGATGAGTTCATTTCTGGTTCCTCATTAGAAGTGAGGTTTGAGACCACTAAGAATGTGTAAAACAACACTCTTCCGAATCCTCTCCTGATACAACCACAAACTCTGCAGGAACTATGTTTTGCCAAAGACCACCACCCATGGAGAATTTCACTCCTTCACCTCTCCTCCATCAGTGATCCCCCTGGGATGCTCTTCTTACAGATAGACTGAGAGATCTTAGAGCTGGAAACAAAGCCATAACAAATACACATTCTATTTGCTTTTACTGCCTCAGAGAATCCTTACTTTCTACTTTTAAAAAGGTCGCGTTCCACTAGATCCTAGAGATCTAAAATGCCTCTGTCAGTCAAAGCAAAGTTTACTGTGGTCAAGTGATCAATGAAGCTTTGGCCTCTTGCATCTCATGGATCCAGTAAGTCCATGAACCCATCTTATGGTTATTTTGCAGTTTTTGAATGTATTATTACAGTAATAATACTTGAGTAGCTGGAATATGTTACTTGACAGATAACTTATGTTAAATTTTCAAAGCGGGGTAAGGTGGGGATTATATAAAATTGAATATTCCACCTGGCAGTAAATGTACTGCACATTGTGGAAGTATCACAATGGCTCCCTGACGACTGAATATGGGCTATTACCACAGACAGAATGACCAGCTGGAAGACTAAACTTACCCTCCCTGCCACAACAGAAAACCAAAAGAAATACTGCACCCATGGGAGAACTGTACAGGTTAATACTATCATCAAAAACTTGAAACTTAAGGATGGTAACTCATATTACATCACTATTTAACTTACCTCTTTGGTCTCTGCAGGAATAAGACAGATTGGAAAGCGACTGGATTATCACAAATCCATTCAGACAGTGACTGATGTGGCTGATTTACCAAATGAAGTACATTTTCTAGAGTGAATGTAGCCTGGAGTACCTGATATGAGGATGCTACGCTAGAAAGTGCTTTAATAATACGCAAGCAACACAAGAAAACATTTGCTTTTATTTCAAAAGATCAAAAATACACTCTTGCATTCTTGCCCAAAGCTGTAACAACTCTCCCCTCTGCCATAATCTACTCTCCACAGACCTTGATCATCTTAACATCCTACAGACTATCACATTGGTCTACTTCATTGATTACACTGTGCTGAATGCAACTGATGGAAAGGAGGCAAAAAATCCTATAGATAGCTCATTAACACACATGCAAGCTTGATGGTGAAAAAGAAAAATCAAGGGCTGCAACCTCAACATTTCTGGGGATCCAGTGGTCTGGAATATGTTGAAATATCACCTCCAAAGTGACGTACAAGTTGCTGCATCTTGAACTGCTTACTACTAAAATAAAATAGACACAGTATTTCACAGGCTGCTTGACATTTTAAAGACAATATATACCAGTCTAAGATATCCTGCTCTGACTCCTTGAATAGGTAACCTATAAGATGGCCGGTGCTGAGTAGGGCCCAGAGTGAGAGATGGTTCTGCAACAAAGACAGATGGCAGCACAAACTACTAGCCCACTTGGTCTTTTATGATGCAACAGATCCAATCAGTTGAACCCAATAGGATCCAGAGAATCACAGCACAAACTTCTGAGGTTCTGAAATAAAAGCCATACCCCTTTTCTGGAAATAACAATTGCCATTTTGAGAAATAGCTCCTAGCTTGCAACCAGGCTCTGGCAAAGCCTGATTAAAGGATTTCAAGCAACCATGTGACCTGAGCTGCCCATAATAATCTCAATGTTGCCTGACCCACCAAGCTACAAGGCTGGGTCTTTACAGAAACATTCTATCAAAAGCTAATGGTATAAACAGATTGGGCTCAAACAAATCTACAAGGCACAAGAAATTGCAAGAGCAGATGTCTCAGGTATCTCTAACACCTACGCCTGGTATACAACCACACCTATGGCTTCACAAAGATTTCCTTAAGACCAGCTGCCTGGAAAGGAAACTTGGATCTGGTTTAGAGACGGTCTGTATAATGTCTGGCACCAAGCAAAAGTGGACTTCTACAGCATGACATCTCCAATAATAAGCATCCCTGAAATGTGAAATCATCCCAACAGAACTGTAACTAGTAGATTTGCTTGTCCTTTTTACCTACACTGAGAAATGGCCAGAATTACGGCTCTACACTGAATAATGGGGTAAAGGTTAACATTCAATGTGGGTGGGTTGTTAAGGACTTGGAAGAAAATAGTATAGGAACAGAGGGTACAAGAACATCTAGGGGGAGCTATGTGGATGGACCACTGAGAATGAGCAGTGTGTAAAAATCATTTTTGTCCCCTGTAAATGTACACCAAAGGCATCCACTACAGATGGGCCTGTCAATAACCAGGTGGACAAAATTACATGGCTGTGGAAAAGTTATCCTTTTTCATCAGTCACACCGGTCTTCCTCAACAGGCCAAGAACAAGCGACCATGGTGGCAAGAGTGGAGGCTACATACGGACTCAGCAAAGGACTTCCCCTCATGAAAGCTAACCTGGCCTTTGCCAGCAGTGAGTGTCTAACTTCCCAATAGCAGAAGCCAATCCTCAGTCCAAGATGACAATATTCCCCTGGAAGATCAGACAGCCACTTGGCAGCAGATTGATTATATTGGATCCTTTCCATCAAGGGAGAGGTAAAGATTTATCCTCACTGTATATGTCCAGCTGTGAACTTACACACGTATATTACATATACACACATGAATTTATTTTTTTCTTCCTTACTCCATGTTTTTCAGGAACTGGTCATGGTGGTTAACTTTATAATTTAGTTTCTATGTTACAGATTAGTCCTATAGAACTCTGGATAAACTGGAGAAGATAATTTCACAAAGACTGTAACTGTCACCCAGAAAAGAATTTCTTAATCTAAGATCCTGATACGTACCCATGGTTGATCATTAGGAAATCTAGAATCCCCTTGCAATCATATGTGAAAAGGATCACCCAGCAGGACAGCAAAAGTTTAACAGACGGATGATACTGGGTAATGGCAAGGATGTACAGCAACTAGAATTCTCACAGATTGTTAGCTGGAGTGGAAACTAGTACATCGCCTTTAAAAAATAGCCGTCAGTACCTTCTAAAGCTCAACATACACCTACCGTATGACACAGCAATTCCACTTCTAGGTATACACACAAAAGAAATGAGTGCATTTGTCCAGCAAAAGATATGTACAAGAATGTTCAGGGCAGCTTTATTTGTGATAGCTAAATATTGTACATTCACAGTAGAATGGACAAATTATAGTATATTCACACAATGAATTACCACACAAAAGTTAAAGAAAAAAAGAACTTCTGCCACAGACAATAAAAGAATCACAAACTGCAATGCTAGGTGAAAGAAAACAGACACAAAAATATATATATTGTATTATTCCTTTTATACAATGTCAAAATAGGCAAAATTAGCCTACAGGGCTAAAACTCAGAATAGCAATTTACCTCTGGATAGGTACTGTTTGAAAAGGGACCCAAGGGAACATCCTAGAGTACTGAAAATATCCTACCTCTTGATCTGGATGGTGTTTACACAACTATATCTATATGCAAAAATTCATTCAGCTATGTATTTAAGATTTGTATACTTTATATTCTACTTCAATAAAACTGCTCCTGAAAGGTATACGTATATGCACACATGCCTTAGAAGAGCATCCAGGGGTGTGTTTTCTTTCCCAATTTCTCTAATAGGTCTGTGATCCAACAAAGGTAAAGAACACAAATAAGAAATTCACTAAATTTTCAGTTGAGTGCTTGCTTTCCAACTGAGAGAAACTGCCTAGCCAGAGGCACCCAATTATCCAATATAGTTGATTTCAAAAGCTTTTTCTTCCTAATGCTCCCCCTAAGCTTAATATGGTTGGAATAACAACTGTTGATAGAGTTTAGAATATGAAACAACTCACTTCCTGCTTCACATTCAAGGATACATGGAAGAATATCCTTGAAAGTCTTGATGAGTTTATTTTAAAGGTAAGTTATGTATTACTTTATTCTGAATGATTATGATACAGCATTTTTACTTTCCATCTCAACATACACGTTGCAAAGCAAAATTTTCATCAGAACTCTATAATTACTGATATGTATGTGTTTTTTTTATTTAAAAAATATTTTATTCAGGCTACAGATTCAATAGAAATCCAGGAATTTGTAAAAGTAACTATCAGGCCAGGCATGGTGGCTCATGCCTGTAACCCCAGCTACAGATTCAATAGAAATCCAATAATTTGTAAAAGTAATTATCAGGCCAGGCACCATAGCTCATGCTTGTAATCCCAGCACTTTGGGAGGCCGAGGCAGGGGGATCACTTGAGTACAGGCATTTGAGACCAGCCTGGGCAACATAGCAAGACCCTGTCTCTACAAATAATAAACTGACTGGGTGTGGTGGTATGCACCTGTGGTCCCATTTACTCAGGAGGCTGAGGCAGGAGGATCAATTGAGCCTGGGAGGCAGCAGTTGCAGTGAGCCATGATCATGCCACTGCCTTCAGCCTGGGCAACAGAGCAAGACCCTGTCTCAAAATAAATAAATAAAAATTAAAAGTAATTATCAGAGAAAATAAAAGAATCTAATCTAAAAAGTCTTATGTTAGCCTTTTTCCATCCTTCTTGATAAACCAAGTCATTGATATAAGCTATTTTAAATTATTGGTCTTGTTGGCAATACCAACCAAATGGCTAGTCTACCATTAGACAAAGGATCCCATTTTAAGTATATAAAACAATCATAGCATTAATTTTATTCAGTTTTCAAAGAGAAGATCTCACTCTGTCACCCAGGCTGGAGTGGAGTGGTGCAACCATAGCTCACAGCAGCCTCAAAATCTTGGCTTCAAGCAATCCTTCCACCTTAAGCCTCCCAACTGGTTGGGACTACAGGCTCATGCCAGTGTGCCCGGCTTAGAGCATTTTTTTTTTTTTTTTGAGATGGAGTCTCACCTTGTCACCCAGGCTGGAGTGCAGTGGCACAATCTCAGCTCACTGCAATCTCCAACTCCCAGGTTCAAGCGATTCTCCTGCCTCAGCCTCCCGAGTAACTGGGATTACAGGTACGCACTGCTGTGCCCAGCTAATTTTTGTATTTTTAGTAGAGACGAGATTTCACCATGTTGCCCAAGCTGGTCTTGAACTCCTGACCTTAGGTAATCCGCCCACCTCAGCCTCCCAAAGTGCTGGGATTACAGGCAAGAGCCACCATGCCCGGCCTTAGGACATTAATTTAAATAGTCAACCAAAACATTGGCCTCACTTTATCATTAACAGCAATTCCATAAAAGTTAATGTCAATGCACACAAAATTAAACCTTGAAGAACAACAGATAAAAGTCTTCTGTGCCAAACTAAAGTTCTCTAATCATTAACAATACTCTACTCTTCTCTTAAATACATTGACATCCTAAAGACAAATCATTTTTTAAGTAAATGCAATATAAATAATATCAAGTCTGATGACTCATCTCAAACCTGATCTAGTGGCTTATGGTATTTCCTAAAAGTAGCAAGTAGCTTTATATGTATTTTTATTTGATTATTCTTAAAAAAAAAAAAAAGGCAAGATTTCAGGAAACCTTTATTCTCGAAGATATTTTTGGTCAAGAAACCCTGCCTTTGAAATCTATTACTTAAGGAAGCCAATTCCTACCTAAGTCCTGACTTCTTATAATGCAATTGGCCATATCATTTCCATTAGCCACTTTTGAGGCTTGAAAATGTCCTGTACACAAGTTTCAGCTGGTCTGGTAAGAGCCCAGTGTGAGTGGGACATCCAGGGGCTAAACCCTGCAGCACCTCCTGGCCTAATCAAAGGAGGTTCTGCAGCTGGGTAATAAGAGTGGTAACTTTATTATAGAAGAATTTTATTCCTTTATGTTCCCCATATAACTTATAAAAGACAAGTTATTTCATATTACATATTTTCAATACAAACAATCCTGACTGGTAAAGTAAGAAACAAAAAAATCATGCCCAACACGTTCAGAGGCTGAGTTGGAAGGATTACTAAGACCAGCCTGGGGCAAATAGTGAGACCCTTGTCTCCACAAAAAAAAAAAAGAAAAAGAAAAAAGAAAAATCAGCCAAGTGTGATAGGTATCTTGTTTTCACCTTCCAGTTCTTCCACCCCAGTCTGTGTTATAAGGGAGATCTTTGACGTTTTTCTCAAGATCAGAGTATTCATATCATCATTTTTTTCCAATGATCTGCTCAGACATGGTCTGAAACTTATTTCACACATGTTGCAGGAATGTCTCCACCATCAATGTGAGATCCTGTACAATCCTGGGGTCAGTCTCAGCCACCTCACCAGTTCCAGCTTGGTAGTGATGTCTCAAACCATCAGTTACCATTTGATGGTCCTGATAGTTCAAATTTTTAAACAGGAAATTTACAGTTTATTAACCAGTTACATAATACAGCTGCATGCACATTCAGCAGTTTCTATTAAAACTGTATGTTAGTGTTTTCCCTACTTCAGACACTCACTTAAACACTGAAACCATTCATGCCACATTTTCAGGTAAGTTTTTAGAGTGGAGATTTCAAAAAATAGTCAATAATGAAGTTTACTTTTCAAAAAGCAGTAAATTCAGTATCAACTCTAGAAAAGGTAATGATCCTGTGCCAGTATTTTCATTCATTCATTCATTCATTCACTTATTTTTAGATGGAGTCTTGCTCTGTTGCCCAGGCTGAAGTGCAGTGGCACGATCTCAGCTCACTGCAAGCTCTGCCTCTCGGGTTCAAGCAATTCTTCAGCCTCAGCCTCCCCAGTAGCTGGGATAACAGGCACCTGCCATCATGCCCGGCAATTTTCTGTATTTTGGTAGAGACGGAATTTCACCATGCTGGCCAGGCTGGTCTCGAACTCCTGACCTCTGGTGATCCGTCCACCTCAGCCTCCCAAAGTGCTGGGATTATAGGCATGAGCCACCACGCCTAGCTGCCAATATTTTCATGCATATATTTCTTACGTGTAAAACATTTATTGTATTCACATTACAGTTACAATATTTAAATTTCAGTTTTATTGCCTTGATCTGGAATTGCTGTGAGTACTAATTTCTCACCAGTAATACTGGTATTACTGCCAAATTCCTACATGATAGACACCATGACTTGAGCACATTTTCACTGGAAGTAAGATAAATACTTGTATTCTAATGGAGAAACTCAATAGGGGGTAAGGGGCTTTCTTATTTCATGAGCATTTCACTCAAAAGAAAATCATGCTATAATTAAGCATTTTTTCCCTCCTATCAAACTAATGTCTAAAAAGTTTATCTGATTTCCTTAAAAGGCTTTCTCTAAATCCTAACAAAACATCTAAAACTCTTTTATCAGCCTTTAAGTGCTTATTTGTACTAAGTACTGCAAATAAACTTACAGCACAAATACTTCACAGTTCATAATTTCAATCTCTAAGAAGAATCTCTAAATCCAGCCTCATTTCTTAAATCGAACAAATACTGCAAAATAAATATGCAACATAAGTATTAGGTCTAAATGTAATTTATTACATATATCCTTATATTTGTAGAACCGTATGTGAGTATACAGTATTATTTGATGGGATAAAATGGGATAAAATAAATCTAAGATTAAGATAAATATCCTGGAAAATTAATGAAAGATACTTATTTCTCAGTTGCCAAGAACCTTGCCTGTCTTGTTTGACCGCTGTGTTTCCAAAGCCTAGTTCGGGTCCTGACATAAAGCAGATACTAAATAAACGCTTGTTGAATTATGAATATTCCAGACAAAAACTAGGGATCTTAATAGGCCTGAATTATACAGATTATAGCATACATTTTTATTCTTTTGATTGCTTCATTTTAGAGAGGGGGTCTCACTACATTGCCCAGGCTGGAGTGCAATGGCTACTCAAGGGCATGATCATAGCATACTACAGCCTCAAACTCCTGGGCTGTGATCCTCCACCTCAGCCTCTTGAGTAGCTGGGTCTCCAGGCACACCTAGCTTTCAAGAATATTATACTTCATTTTGTACCTCGTCCTCAAATACTGGGCATAGGGGAAAAGTATGTAAAGGTTTTAATAAAGTATTTCTGATTTAGTATCAAGTCCCCTAGACATTAAACACTGATTTTTTAAAAATCAACTTTGTTTTAGAATAGTTTTAGACTTGGAGAAAAGTTGCAGAGATAATATGGAGTTACTATATACCTGGCACCCAGTCTCCTCTATTAATGTTTCACATTACCGTGGTACCTTTGTTACAACTAAGGAACCAACACTGGCACATTACTATGAAGTGAGCTGCACATTTTATTCAGATTTCACTAGTTTTCTCCTAATGTCCAAGACCCTATCTAGGGTATCATATTACATTTCATCATCACATTTCCTTAACCTCTTCAGATCTGTGACATTTTCTTAGATTTCCCTTGAGTTTGATGACCTTGATGGTTTTGAGAAGTACTGGATTGAGAGATGCCCCTCAACGTGAGTGTATCTTACGGTTTTCTCCTAAAACTTGATTTAGAAAACATCACATTTCAAAATAATCAGCGCAAGGATGTCTGATAAGACAAAGTACAAGGTAAGAACACCGGCCTTTATCTCCCTCGTTATTCCACAACAAAAAAGTCCTATGCTGGGAAGACAGTAAACCACAGGTTTAAAATCAGTACTGCAGAGAATCTAAGCAATAGAAAACTAAACTTAGCAGGAGGACAATTCAAAAGGACCCCAGGTAAAGTGACCCAGACACAGACTAAGGAGCAAGGCGTTCTTGTCCCAGGCATCACTCAGCAGTTGGTTCAACACAGAAACTGTAGTGACTATTGTCCCTGCCACCTGCAACCAGAGCTTTCCTCTCCTCTCCTTTTTTATTCCCAGTTTTATTTGTTGTGATTCATTTGCCCATATTTGTAAATTGTCTCTAATCATTTTCAGAAAGAAAAAGAAAAATAAAGTATATAGTCAGGTCCCAGCAGGAAACAGCATTACCAGCAGAGTAACTGAGGAGAGTTAATCTAAGAGTTATCTACAAAGGCAAAGGCAGAGAAATCAACAAGAGACGGTGGAGTACCCCAAGGCTGGCAACAACAGGGAGCTGCTCCCAACACCACATTTGGAAGAGTAAGGGGTGGAAGGCACCACCAGGATCCAGGGAGAGCAGTGAAAGGACCATGTGACAGGAGCCGTGGCCTCTGCTGAGACACAGCCCACCTGCAGGGAGGACACTGGGAAATAAGCACTCCAACCTCACTTTTCCTCCTGCCTTCCAACCCTGCTTGTGCTTTCCATTGGCTAGAACCAGAGCAACAGAAGGCAAAGGACTTAATGTTGTCCACAGAGGTCAACATCTCAAGGCACAGAGCAGCACGGGTTAGGATGGACAATACAACCAGGGGGACAAATGAAAGGCGCACTGCAGGAGGAAGGGCAAGCCGAACCTGCACCTTTAATACAGCAATTTGCATTTTCATATTTGTGTGTCTTATCCTACTGTACTATGAACTCCTCAAAGGCAGCGACAGTACTTCACAGAGTCTGAGGTCACATACTCCTAGTAAGTCCTCGAGGTATATCTGAAAGAAGACATGGAACAGAGCCATCTCCACTATTGGTCAGGACAGAACTTGGGTCCTTTGCAGTGTGGCTCTGCGGCAGGGACAACACACGGAGGACACACCTTTGAGCCTGAGCCTAGCAGAGCACCAGAAACAGAGGCAGATGAGGATAGCCCTTTCCACATTAAAGAGAGGGACAATCAATACTTGCTCCAGAACTAGAGAGAGGCTCCTCTTTCAACAGCCAGACCAATCTCTCAGCTCTGCCCTGCAGGAAAGAGTTTGCACCTGTCGTCACAGGCAAGAACCTAACCCCTGGATCATCTTGCCCAATACTTTGTAAGCACCAGTGCTGGACCTCACATCTGCTCTTGACAGATGGAGACCAAAATAAAACCTGACATTTCACTCCATTTCTTCAAATAAGTTTTCTTAAGAGCCGATGTAACCTCTCGTCTCCAAGACCTTTAATAAAGCACTAGTGCTTCTATGTTTATATAAACACCCTGTCTTCCCTTATCACTCACTGCTTGCATAAACCTCCCTGGGAAATGTCTAAATCATCCCTGTGGAGGCCTCATCTCCTCTCCTTCCAGGTCTTGGTGCTCTTGCCATCTTCATGGAATTTCCCACTCTGCATCCCCCATCTGGCAGGGCTCCATGACCAGCTCCTTCCAGGACAGGGAGGTGTCTTCCTTGATTTCCTCCCAAGTGAACACCATCCTGGGCAACTCAGCAAGTACGTCACAAATTCACAAATCAAATGTGCTGTGCGCAAACGTCTCTGCATTTAATAAAAACATCAATTCCCTCCTCTTCTCAGAAAGACAATGAAAATATGAAAGGTTGAAGGATCACAGGAATGACATTTACATTTCATTATGGCTGTGCTGTCAATAAAGTCCTCAGTACCTGGCTGAACAAACTGAACTGCCTGCTCCACAAAATAAAGACCACCAAATACTATAACCGAAAATTGAATATTTGCAGTGCTGTGGCAATGAGCTACTATGTTTACCTTACCAGGAAGACAAAGCAAATGATTTAATATTTTTATAAAAATAAGGTGATCAACAATTGTATTGAACTTATCAAAATCGGTTTGTACAGAGACTATTTGGGGGGAAAATAACTTATAAAGCTTACAACACAAAATAATCGAAATGCAGCAAAGGAAACACATTTTTTCGTAGGATTTAAGTCTTTTGTTATATTATTATTAAACGTATTATCTTTAAAGATATGGGAAGTA
The DNA here is from genome assembly GCF_000951035.1 of Colobus angolensis palliatus. Classification (NCBI taxonomy): domain Eukaryota; kingdom Metazoa; phylum Chordata; class Mammalia; order Primates; family Cercopithecidae; genus Colobus; species Colobus angolensis. Next base: position 1,846,800 of record NW_012118099.1, read on the forward strand.
ACCCTTGAAAACAGACTGCCTTCTAATGCAGTCTTTATATTTACCTCATCTCTTTGCCCCTTACTTGTAAAACATTCCCTCATTACCTTGCACTTGAGAGCACCAAATCTCTTGTTTGAGGCCATTCTTTCCACAGTATGCGTGATACCACTCCCTCCCACCTCCTCTGATACCTACCCCGTCTGTTGTCCCCTCTCCTCTATTGTCACCTTGGTCCCATTAGCTTGCCCTTTCATACTAGCCAATATGTACCTTAGTCATTCAAATCCTTTTAAAAATAAAAGCCTCCAGGCCCCTATATAAGTCTTTCCAGCTACCACCCACTGCTTCCCTCCTCACTTGAGACTCCTGGTGTTCTAGCCTCCCTTCATCTCTAATTCCAGACACCTCCTTTCCTTGAGCCCAGGCCCAAAACCACCATTCTACTGTGTCTGTTCTCCCAAAGCCCACTACTTTCTTGGAGCTGCCACATCCACTACATACATTTCAGCCTGTATCTTAGTGGATGCCTCTGCTGCATCTGGCATCATTGACCTGTCCTCCCCACAACTATTACATGCTATTTGCTTTTCTGGTTCTTCTGGAGCTCTCTCACTTTTCCTGCTCACTGTCCTTTCTTCATTTTTTTCTGCCCACTCCTTCAATGTTGCTGTCCCTAATGGTTCTATCTTTTGTTACAGTCTTTTGTCTTTCACTCTGCCGTCTTACTCCTCTGTCTCCAATTATCGTCCACTCCCACAACCCTCCACCAGCCCCCATTCTCACTCTCTCCATTCTCTTCTTGGAGCAGAAAGTTGTGTCTACTTCCACGGTTCTAACACTTACCTTTCACTAAGGGATCCAGTCTTCTCTCCAGCTATAGATATTATATTTAAACGGCTGTTTGGTTTCCATAGCATTATCAGCTCAACACAAAGGTCCCTTAGCCACCACAAGTCTCTGGAGACAGCAACCTGAAGTCATCCTTTCTCATTTCCAACATCCAGTCATTACCAAACCTTACAAGTTTTACCTCCTAAATATTTTTGACATCAGTCCCTTCCTTTCCACACTGTCTCCCTCAGTACTAGTTCAATTTCTTATTATCTCTTGTGTGGACCACAGTAGTCTCCTAACAGAACTTCCTGCCTCTAGTTTAAGCACACTCATTTCACTTCCCTGACACAATCCCGCAAGATCTATTGAAAATACAAATGTCTTTATTACTAGCCTAGTTAAACCTTTACAAAGATCTTCCATTAATTGTGCATACAGCATGTAAAACTTCTTCCCTTCTAGGTCCCCTCTACTTCTCCCATCTTATATCCTACGTACTCTATACTTGGTCTTCACTCTCTCAATTACCACTTATTTACAGTAATAGAAACCATGTACTATGCTGGTTATTTTTTTCATTGACTTATTGAATATTTATAAAACTCTTAAGAGAGTTGTTTTATCTCCACTGTATAACCTAAGAAATGGTGAGAATGTACCAGGTTGCCACCAGGAACCAGGAGGAACGTGATGAGGGAGCTTACCACATGGGAGCCCCTACCTTCTAGGGTGATACAAGATGACAGTTGAACATAGTCCCCTTGGCACTATTTCAGACTGGAACAAAAGCCACTGACACATGGAGAAGGCTCACTGGCCTCCACACTCTATATTCACTCAGACAAGCACTCCAAGGCACCAACCTGCTTCTGGTGCTTCCCAACTCTGAAGCACCAGAAGGTCTGAAGAATTGTTTCCAGCTTTATGGAAATCCTCTGCTTCCGATTTTATCCACTTGTTTCTCTACACAACTGGTAACTTTTCTGTCTTCCAAAAAGTACTCAGTTGTTTTTTTGTTTGAGACAGGGTCTTACTCTGTTACCCGGGCTAAAGTGCAGTGGCACAAACACAGTTCACTGCAGCCTCAGCCTCCTGGGCTAAAGCAATCTTCCTGTCTTAGCCTCCTGAGTAACTGGGATAACAGGTGCACACCACCATGACTGGCTTTTTTTGTCTGTTTGTTTGTTTGTTTACACTTTATAAAGACAGGGTCTTGCCATGTTGTCCAGGCTGGTCTCAAACTCCTGGGCTCCAGTAATCCTCCTACCTTAGTATCCCAAAGTATTGGGATTACAGGTGTGAGCCACCACATATGGCCAAATTACTCACTTTTAATCGGTCGATGGTATTCTACATCTTTCTTGAATTTGAAAGAAATTTTTCTTTAAAAATATTGTTCCTGTCATTTTGATTTCTTTATAGCATTTTAAGCATATGATGGTAATGTGTTCAGTTTAAAATATTTATAAAACATCCTCCTAATCAAATTAGACATTTTGATTGATGACAACCAATTCAGTCATTCACTTCATCTATATTAAATAAAAATATACATGGATTTTAAGAAAAGTTCGATTTTCCAATTACAAATCCTCAACTTAAAAGTAATGAGGCCAGGCACTGTGCCTCATGCCTGTAATCTCAGCACTTTGGGAGGCCGAGGCGGGCAGATCACCCAAAGTCAGGAGTTCGAGGCCAACCTGGCCAACATGGCAAAACCCTACCTCTACTAAAAATACAGAAATTAGCCAGACATGGTGGCACATGCCTGTAGTCCCAGCTACTCAGGAGGCTGAGGCACAAGAATCACTTGAACCCGGGATGTGGTGGTTGTAGTGAGCCGAGACTGCACCACTGCAATCCAGCCTAGGTGACAGAATGAGACTCTGTCTCAAAAAAATAAGTAAATAATGCTACCAAAGTTTGTAAGCTGTTGTTCAGAACATGAAAATAACCTTACTCATTCATGCAATACTTTCCATGCACTAAGCACTATTTTAGGTGATGGAGATACTGTAAAAATAAAAGACAAGCTTCCCATATTATATAATTTACGTAACTTAATTTAGGAAAACTGTGGTATAAACAATACATATTATGTGTATATACCCTTGTGTGTATATTTACATTTCAGAACTTAATCAATGCCCTAGCAGTTGTTAGCTAGTATTTCTACTACTGTTATCAGGAGCCCACATTCCTGCTTACCATTTTAAATATCATTATTTACAAATACAAAAGATGTGTTAGTTAGCAAAGGAGCTATTAGAAATAATTTTCATTTGTGAAATGAGTGTTCTCCAAGACATGTGGTTGGTTAAAATACTGGACAGGCCCCACCATCTCTGCAAAAACAAGACCAAAACATCTGGTAGGACCAAAAATCTAAAGCTGCAGTACAGTACTTAAGATACGGAAACCTTTGGCCCACTTCTCTCCATTCCCCAGAGGACTCGGTTGCCTGATTTGAGCCACAGCTGGCCGGTCTTGCTGTCAGGACATCATTATTGTAACTGCATTGGAGGAACCTATTCATGCAACTCCCAGTCAGAATGTCCAAGGACAGAGAGTTTGACTTGTCCCAAGTGGCAAGACTGTCTGTGGCTCTTTACTGTTCCTGCTTGCTAACAGATGACTCTAAACGTGACAGAATTAAGACTAGAAATTGCTCACATTGTTAATTTACCAGCTGGGAGCAAAAGACTATAAAGGAAAAGATGAAGAACGCTCACCTCTTTCTAAATTCTGGAAGCTACCAAAATTGAACAAAAGAACCCAACAATGCTACAAGGCCAGATTGTGTTAAGTCAGTCTGCAACACTGCCCTCATGAACATTATATTCTAGTAGAGGAGATGGACAATACAGGGTGTGGTGGCATGAATCTGTAGTCCTAGCTACTCAGCAAGCTAAAATAGCAGGATGGCTTGAGCCCCGGAGTTTACGACCAGCCTAGACAACACAGCAAGATCCCACTTCTAAATATTTTTTTAAAAAAGACAATAAACAAGTAAACACATATCAACAGTGATAAGTATTCGGAAGTGTATTAGTCTGTTCTCATGCTGCTATGAAGAAATACTCATGACTGGGTAATTTACAAAGAAAAGAGATTTAATTGGCTCACAATTCTGCATGGCTAGGAAGTCCTCAGGAAACTTACAATTATGGCAGAAGGCACCTTTTCACAGGGTGAAAGGATAGAGAATGAGAGTCAGCAGGGGAAATGACAGATGCTTATTAAATCATCAGATTTCATGAATACTCACTCACTATCATGAGAACAGCATGGGGGAAACTAACCCCATGATCCAATCACCTCCACCTGGTCCCACCCTTGACATGGGGATTATTACAATTCAAGGTGAGATTTGGGTGGGGACAGGGAAGGCAATAAGCAAACTGTTACAGAAGGCTCTTTCTGAGAAGAGAGCTGAACTGAGAGCACTAATCATAAGAGGACAATCTTCCAGACACAGGTACAAAGACCTGAAAGCAGGAAAGTATAGGATACATTTCAGAAATGAAAGATCTAAGTGACTGATGATGGTAGGTAGAGGGGAAAGTGATCCAAAATGACAGTGGAAAGAGGAGAAAGAGCCAGATAATACCTGACAGGTCTGTCTTGATACGTGGCAATAAGGAGTTTGGATTTTATTCACAGTGTAATGGAAGCCACTGAAGAATGTTAAGAGCCTGACTCACTATGGTTACCATATAGAGAAATGAACTGTAATGCTCAAGGAGGTAGAGAAAACAGATAGGAGATTGTTACAGCAATTCAGGCAAGAGATGATAGTGCACGACTAAAGAGTGGAAGTAGAGATAGAGAGGGGTAGACAGATATTTTGAAAGTAAAAGTGACAGGGTTCAGCAGCTCTCAATTACTTAACCCTTAAAATACCTGACATATGACACTAATAGTTCCATATATTCTTTTTAAGAGTGATCGCTATTTAGCAACCAGGAATAACTATTTCTGTTCTTAAAAATGTATTCAGATATAAACTCAGGGCCCAGGAATACAGATCCCCACACTGCAGACTGAGCAGGAACTCCTGCTCTATACATCTACTCAATAAAAGAAGGCAAGTGAGGATGCTCCCATTTCTAATCTCCTGTCCGTGGCTCTGCTGGCTTGGAGCAAGCCTAATGAAGGTCACCAACAGTGAGGGATGGGACAGGACCCCAAAATGGTTAATAGATGACAGGACTAGAGGTTTCTACAATGTTCCCTTCAGGCCAGTCCCCTATCAACATGGTACCCCTTCTTTCTCCTCAGACTCCTTGAACCAATCTATCTGCCTCCCTTCCCACTGCCAGCACTGGCTCCTCTGGAATGGTTTCCTCTTTCCCTATAGCCCAACCTGAAATTGAATTCATTTTCACATAAATGTCAAAGGTACAGAAACCAACAGCCAACTACATCTATTTCCATTAAAGCAAAAATAGTTAATTTATCTAACACCTGTTAAGTGTCATGTGTTATTTTAGAGCTTTCAATGTATTAACTCATTTCATCCGCATAAAAATCCTATCCCCATTTTACGAAGACGAAACTGAGATACAAAGAAGTTACTAAACTTGCCCAGCCAGCAAGTGGCAGAGCCAGGGTCAGAACCCAGGCAGTCTGGCTGCAGTTCCCACTTTTGAGCTACACTGCCACTGGAGTCCAGCTTCAAAGTCATGTTCTTCAGGGAGACAATGAAACAACTGCAGTCAACATCAGAAAGGTCCAAGATGCAACTTAAAGATAGTATCCAACCCATATTTTAATGGAGAAATGTTCAAGTAGATATATTTTGTGGTTTCCACAGTGCCGAAATTACGCAAGTTTGTTTTCATCAAGTTTTGGAACACTTCCAGAAAATCAGATTAACATATGAAGAAGAGAAAACATTCATTTTTCATGAATATGTGGTAAAAGAGAGCAACTCATGTACACACTTGTCAGTTCTGTCAGAATGTAACCCTGCAGGGTAGGAAGCACCCACCTTCTGTGAGAACTTCCCACAAAGAGAATTATTAGTGTAGAATGAGTGCTCAATTCAGAAATAAATAGCATTCTTCAAATGTCAGAGGCATCCCCATGGAATAACTCAGGTCCCCAACAAGACTATTAAGCTGATGTTACAAACCGTAGCCATGAAGAAAGGAGTTCATCTATGCTGACAGTGATTGGGAGTGGAAACAAAAAGGCTAAGAACATTCTCATTATTCAACAGTTTTCTGACTTAATCTTCTAAGAATGAACAGAAGTTTAGAATTCAGAGCCATGGGACTCTCATCACCCAAAGCTGCAGATCAAAAAAAAAGAGCAAAAAGCAGTATTATAAGAAATATCTATAGTCAGGGGAATAAATACTCACTTGCTCAGAGGATCCGAAAAAAATACTACGGTCCCAGAGTGATCCCAGAGTGGTGAAGAACACCTGGGGATGACCACCTTGTCCCTTCCTAAACCCAACTCTCTTGAGGATACTGATCCACAAACCATAACAAGGTCTCTCTCTCTCTCTCTCTCTCTCTCACACACACACACACACACACACACACACACACACACACACCTTCCTCTGTTTAAAAAAAATAAAATAAAAGTTACCTAAAACAGAAAGTGTACATGAGATCCAGAGTCTCAAGCATAATGCAAAAAAATGTTCCAGTTTCAATGAAAATAGTCACACCAAGAACCAGGAAAATCCAAACTGAATGAGAAAAGGCAATCAATAGATGCCAACACCAAGACGGCAGAGATGTTACAATTATCTGATAAAGATTTTAATGCAGCCATGATAAAAATTCATAAAACAAAAATTCTTCAATGAGCAGTTATAAACATGCTAAATGAACTAGCGAGGAGAAATGTCACCATGCTCCTCAGGTCCTTGAGGTAGTTTCACTGCTGGCCCAGCCAGGACTGTGCAGTTCTGGGCTGGTGAAGGTTGGAAAGTTTGTTTTGGTGAAGAGAGCTCATGGATCCTAATTACGCTGTACACCACAATGACGATGATCTCCTGGTACCTGTTCACCGTAATTGGCCTTTGGCTTGATGGATCTAAACTGACTTCATGAATTAGAGTGGTCAAGAGCCAAAGACAGGAATCATCAAAGGAGAGCGACATCCCTGGAGAGTGAATAACTGACAATATCTGTGCCTCCAAGGGGTTAGGTTATGAAAAAGGGACAAGATAACCATCCCCAGGGCTTGGCTTTAATAATACCAAAAGCATAAATAACAACAAAAATTGATATACTGGATTTCATCAAACTTCATAATTGCTGCTAAGCAAAAAAAAAAAAAAAAACCCTAGAAAGAGGATTAAAAAGACAAGCTAATCAGAGAAAGTTTGCAAACTACATATCCAAACAGAGGACTAACATCTAGAATATGCAAAGAATTCGCAAAACTCAACAGCAGAAAAATGATCCATTTAGAACATCAGCGAAAACCATAAGAGGATATATGACACTTCACCAAAGTGGATACAGATGGCAAATAAGCACATAAAAAGATGTTCCACATAATTAGCCATTAGGGAAATGCAAATTAAAAGTACAATGAAATATCACTACATATCTAACAGGATAGCTAAAAAAATTTTTTAAATAGTGACATCACCAAATTCTGCAAAGGATGCAAAGAAACTTAGTAACTCATACATTGCTGGTGGGACTGTAAAATGGTATCGCCACTTTGGAAAACAGTTTGGCAGTTTCTTAAAAAATTAAACACATAACTACCATATGACCCAGCGTTTGCTCTTTTTGGCATTTAGCTCAGAGAAATGAAAATTTATTTTTAAACATAAAACGTGTACATGAGTGATCACAGCAGCTTTATTCATAAAGTCAAAATGATAAACAACCCACACACCCTTCAGCAGGTGCAGGAACATTACTCATCAATAAAAAAGGAACAAACTGTTGACACATGCTACAAACCCTGGATCTGCTGGCACATGGAACAAACCCTGGAACTATGCTAAGTTAAAAAGCAACCCAAAACCCATTGATATGACATTCTTGAAATAAAATTATAGAAATAGAGAATAGATTCTTGGTTGCCAGAGTTTAAGAGTTTAAGAGGTGAAAGAGGCAAAGAAGAGAGTATGTCTATAAAAGTGAAACATGTGGCTGAGTGCAGTGACTCATTCCTCTAATCCCAGCACTCTGGGAGGCTGAAGCAGGAGGATCACGTGAACCCAGGAGTTGAAGACTAACCTAGGCAACATAGGGAGACCCCGTCTCTATAAAACATAAAAAAATTAGCCAGGCACTGTGTCACACACCTGTGGTCCCAGCTCCTCAGGAGGCTGAGGTGAGAAGATCACTCAAGCCCTGGGGGGTCAAGGCTGCAATAAACCATGATCATGCCACTGTACTTCAGCCTGGGTGACAAAGCAAGATACTGTTTGTTTGTTTGTTTGGGGAAAAAAAAGACAAGATGTGGAATCTTTGAGATGAAGGAAATGCTCTGTACCCTGAGTATATCGATTATCAATATCCTACTTGTGATTAACTAAATATGGTTTTGTAAGAAGTTACCATTAAGGGAAACTGGGCAAAGCGACACAGGATCTCTCTGTATTATTTCCTAAAACTGTATGTGAATTATCTCAAAATAAAAAGTTTAATTTAAAAGAAATGAAAGGTTATTGGCCCACTGAACCCTGACTGCAGCAAACAGCAAGTACTTGGAAGTGACCTTTAAGTATGCTCCAGATTTTCATTTACTGGCCATTTTCAGCTCTACCATTTCATCCATGATTCATGAGTCCCAGCAATCCAACCAATTTTATTCAATAAAAAGGGGGCATCCTGTAGTTTTGCCAAGACCAATTATTTCCATGGTGACCCTCAACATAATATTAACTATCAGACCTAGAAAACACCACGGCCTGGAGTGGACCACTTTCTCTGCTGCCACTCTCTTTGTTCTCTTGTACCTGTTTAGAGTAAGGTGCAAAAATAACTCAAACCCCACTCTGCCCAGTATCACTACCTTCCCAGAGCTGCCTTCCAGAAACTAACATCTTCATACAAATCAGGAAGAGAAAAAAAAAATCACACTGATAACCCCCCATCTTTTACACTGCAACAAACCCAGTTGTTGGGGAACAAAAAAGGATACTACTCTACAGCATATTTGGACAAGAAGAATTCACCTGTGACTTAATTCATATTTGGATGACTCTGAATGTACAAACACCAGGTCCAAAAACAAACAAGATGCAACTTTCACTTTCCACCTACAAAGTACAGTCCTTAAAACAGATACAAGGATTCATGTTTCCATCCACATGGAGAAATTTATTTCAACATAAAAAGGTGAAAATCTATCCTAAATTGAAAGCTCTCTAGAGACAGAAAATTCACAATCTATCCTGATACTTCCGGTATTTCCCAACCTCTGTCAGGCCACACTACCATCTGCATCCCATCTTGGTAAAAATTATGTCTTTTCCTCTAACAATTGTAGGAATTGGTCTACACAGCTTGCAAAATTTTAGTCACTTCTAAGAATGCAAGTTGGCCGGGCGCGGAGGCTCAAGCCTGTAATCCCAGCACTTTGGGAGGCCGAGACGGGCGGATCACGAGGTCAGGAGTTCGAGACCATCCTGGCTAACACGGTGAAACCCTGTCTCTACTAAAAAATACAAAAAGCTAGCCGGGCGAGGTGGCTGGTGCCTGTAGTCCCAGCTACTGGGGAGGCTGAGGCAGGAGAATGGCATAAACCCAGGAGGCGGAGCTTGCAGTGAGCTGACATCCGGCCACTGCACTCCAGCCTGGGCGACAGAGCCAGACTCCCTCTCAAAAAAAAAGAATGCAAGTTACCTGGATCAGAGAGTAGTTTCTCTAGCCCTGTGGTCTACTCTTTAATTTATAAGTCTTTTATATCCATCAGAATTGAGGAGTTCCACAGCTGATATAATCTTAAAAAGCAAAAAATTCAGGATGATCGGGATATAAATTATATCTTAACAATACAGATTAACAGCCATAAGAAATATAGAGTTTCCCAGATATTGTTTCCTCGATAAATTAACAACAAAATTTGTAACACAGAGAAGACACATCACACAATCATTTAACTCATGCAAATCAAGGTAGATCCACTGGGGTAGAAGGCTGTGGAGAAGACAGAGAAACTCCAGAAGTCATCCTTGTTCCCTCAGTTTCCCTGATGCTTTTTTGAGATGCACTTGGAAACACTGAGTCTTCTTCTAGTCCTTCAAGTACATTTTTTGTGCATATCCTCTAAAACAAACTTCTTCACTGGATGCTCAACTGAACATACAGTCATTATTCCAGGAAAGAGGAAACATGGGCTGTTTGAATGGCTGGTAGGGTGGCCTCCATGGTGGAACCTTTCTAAAAGGCTTAAGTCTAGTTCTACCCCACACTATTTTTGTATCAAGGGCTGAGTTTGGAAGCCACTGCACTGTGATGTGTTCTCCAGCAGTCCGTATCCACTCTCCCGTGAATTAGGTACACGCAGATGTCTATGAACGTGCAGGGGTATACAGATGTGCACACACATGAACACCTTTACAAAGGTGGTGGAGTACCCTGAGCTAATACCATTCTCTCGGTGGATACTCATTCCAAGAGACGCGCACCCTGGGAAAGTCAAGCTAGCCCGCCGGCTTTCAGTGGGCATCAATGAAGGCAGAAGAGCAAACATATGTCCCCTCAAATATTTAGAATTTTAGCTTAAAATTAATAACTACAAGTTTTTAAACACTTCCTTTTATGTACTAAACCTATAAAACAATTAGTAGTCCCCAAAATTTTCCCCACATAGGCTGAACATCTAAAATCCCTTCATTACAATATAGTCTTGTATCCCACAACAAAGCCTGAGCATAACATCAAAACACTTATGAAAATAAGAGTAGAGGTCTAAAATCATCCTTCCTAAGGGCAAATGTTGATGAAACAAAAGGTAAGGAACACAAAGGCCAGTCTGAATGTTAAAGAAATGCCAGGGAAGAGGAGAAAGGTTATTAGCAGGAGACCACGTCTGTGACAGCACTCTGATCATCCTGGAGTTTGGCCATAAGGGAGAAAACACTAAAATGCTTACATGCCTAATCCCCTCCTGCTTTCTCATCTGCAAAAGGAAGATGAAATCTCACCAACAGCAAACTGCATAAAAAAACGATCAACTCTTAACATGAAACCTCAGCCACTCTGAGAAGTCCTGGCTAGCATTTACCAAACTCAGACTTTGATCTAAGGCTTACCCGAAGGCACAATACATTCCCCAGCAGTAATAGAGAGTTGTCAAGACAACCGCTTAATGGAACATGTCAAATCTAGAATCAAGCACTTTTTGCCAAAATATGATTAGTTATATGTAATTCTATAAGACATAAGAAAGGCAGTATGAGTCACCTTTTACTCAAAGCACTGACCTAGTCAAATTTAAGACGACTATTTTAAGGAAATTAAAAGCCATACAATTTCTCTATTTTATTATCTGAGGTAGGAACTCAAAACTTAAGAGTCAAAAGGAATCTACTGTTCTGAGCAGATTAATCATTGTTACCCACAGGAGAAGTGCTAGGTCATCAGATGTCTCCCTGCTCTTGGAGAGTTTAGTCCTAGTCCCAGAGAACAGCTGCAGGAGCGAAGGGCCGCACAGCAGCAGGAGCAGTCAGAGGGTCTGACACCAAATTAAGAAACTCATGCTACTGAATCCTGAGAAAAACTAGTCAGATTTAGAAAGAACTGAAAACAAAGATCAGAGAGAAAAGCATACAAAGGTATCAACCTATTTATAAATAATGCTTCCTTTCCCCCACTTGTTCAATAAAACCATTTTATTAAAATGTTTTAAATTAAAACAAAATAGTACTTAGTTGTTGTAACTTTACTCTGTTAAATATTCTACAGAATATAACATATTCTACAGAATATAACATATTCTACAGAATATATGTTATATATTCTACAAAATGTTAAAATAACTCTAAAGATAGATAGGAATTGACCACAGATGCTACTTTTTGTCATCCATAACACTACTGCTTAAAAATCCTTTAACCAATAGATAAACTTGTGGGAAAATACTTGAATTTACCAGTTACAGGGGAAGATTTAGTTCTTCAAGTCCCTAGCAAATAACTTCAAAAACAGAAAAACTAAGTCTTTAATGTACATTCTTCCAAGCTTTCAAGAACAGTAAGTCTCTGACTACATAATGTATTACAAAGCACAGGGGGGGAGAAAAATGAAATGTCCCCAATTACATGATGCTTGTATAACTTCAGTACCAAAAAGAGAAACCCACCCTCTACACATAACACCCCTCCACCCCCACACATACACACAATTCAACCAAAGGGAAAGGAGAGAAGCACATGTCTCAGTCACCCAGAAGCCACTGATAGTTAGAAACCACACCACCCCTCAACCGGACCATTCTTACATTCCCTCTGGTTGCAGGCCAGTATATGTCAACGATCCTTCACAAATCCTTTACCCAAAACTCATGGGGCCAGATGTGTTTCAATTAAAAAATTTTTAATTTCACAAAGGCACCTTCTGGGGATATCCAATATATTTCACATACCATCAGAGAGTCTGAGGTGGCTATGATATTCTGCTGTAAAAATGCATGAATAGTTACACTAAATGTGATCAAGACTATAAAACAGCTTCACAACAGAGCCAGGTAGTTTACTCAGATAAAAACAAGTCTGGTCAGGTTTTTAAATCAAATGAGATATTAAAAAATTCAAATCAGAACTTTTGGATTGCAGAATTGTAAGGAATTATTAAACTGTTATAGAGCACTCTGTAAATAATAATGGTAATTGCTTATAATTCATTGACTGCCTACTATGAAAGATTATATGTTTGGCTACATTAACCCTTTCTACCACTCTGTTAGGTTTTGTAAATGAAGCTCAGAAAGGTTAAGTGAGTCACCCAAAGCCAGTTACTGAAAGCACCAGGATTTGAACCAAGATCTGTTTATATTCCATCCAGTGTGCAATTCTAATAGGTTCTTGATTGCAAGCTACAGAAAGCATACCTAGCAAATCTAAGCAAAGAAACAATTTTCTGGAAGCGTATTAATATCCCACAGAATGGATGGGAAATCTAGAAAACCAAGCTCACAAAGTGAGCCAAATCCAAATAAGGCTGAGTTGCAGGAGCAATGACAAAGGTCAAGTCCTGAGGCTGGGATGCTGCCTTGACACTGCGAGAGCAGGACACACATCACCACGGCCGCTGGGCTCCCACAGCCAGACACAGCTGAGAAAACTTTCTGAACTCTTCCCCCATCTTCGTAAGAATCAAAGTCCCACAGGCTTCCATAATGTGAAAATGATAGTATGTTCCACCAATTCTACACTGAGGACGGGCCCCTCCCGAAGTGAAGGAGGACCAGAAGACTGGGTAACCTCCCCCTTTCAGGTGACAAATACCTACTGCAGCCACTCTAATTCTAAAAATCTCTGCAAATCATAGTCAATGGCATGTAATAAAGTAGGATTTCTTCCAGGAATGGAAGTATTTTTTCATTTTAAGCAATTTATAATATGGTAGTGCATATCAGTTAGTCAAATTTTTATTTAAAAAATCAATTACCACTTTTAAAAGGTATGTGATATAACTTACCATCCATTCTGGCTTTTAAAATTCTTGATAAATCAGAAAGAGAAAGTTCTTTCGTTTACCCTACTTTTTTTTAACCACAATCTAAACATATTTTAAAGAGCAATATTTCAATTAGCCACCACATTTCTTCACATCATTCAAAAGTTCTAACCTAAGTTCAGGCTCAAGAAAAAAAAAAGTTCTAACCAACAATGGTTAGAAAAGAAAGGAAGCAAGTGTCAGAAACTAGAAGCAAACCTGCTTTTATCTGGCAGATGATATGACTATACCTGCAATGAGGACAAAGACTGCAGCCCAGAGCGGAGGCTCACATCCATCCTTGGGAATGGCCCATGGTAAATCCTGCATGTGTGAATCAAGCACCTGGGTACTCTTGGGGAAATTCTGACCAGTAGAAAAATTCAAACTTAGCTACTCAAACTGTGGTGTTAACTGTTTCATTAGTAAAGCAGAAATATCTCTTCCAGGAGAATTATGACATCTTCTGATTGTTTTGGTCTTTGGAGGATTCAGCAAAGAGACAGGAGAGGGCACTGTCACTTGATGTGGGAGGGTTGGGGGAACAGTCCCAGCAACAGGACATCAGAAGGGGAAGTAGGGAGCAGCTAAAGGATACAGTATATAGGAAGCAGGTGAGTCTGATACCCAGTGGTGGAATTTTTCTTCCTGGCTTCTAACTCTTCCCATATTTCTAGTTACTCTCCAACCTCTTACTGGGCAATCATTGCATCTATTATTTGTCATGTTATCCTCAAACCTGAGAAATAAATCTGGTTACATTTAGCCCAGACTTGAATAGGAACTGAGTGGAAAAGGAAATATGCTTTGGAGCAAAGAAGTTGTGAGAAGCCAGCAATGACCCTTCGAGAAGCTGGAAAGGAAAGTATAAGGCAAGAGGTAATAAATGCCAATCAAGACAAGTCAAGGCTGTCCCCAGAGGATCCTCAGAAGTAAGTGTGTGTGAAAGGTTAGATGAACACTCTCCAGTCACACAGGACGTGCATTCCATTTAATGTAACTTAGGCACTGAAAGAAACGATGGCTCCCAAAGGCTGGGATGAATAGTCAAGAAATCTCAAAGGAGTCAACTAAAGATTAAGTGGAACCAATAATGAAGTTTAGCAAAATACAGAAATGCAAGATAAACTATTTTCTTTAGCTTTCTTATAAACCAGCAATAAACTGCTTTTTTAAAAGAATGAAATAAAAATATCATTTAAAATGCAACCAAAAAATGTGACATTGCAGAATAACCTTAAAAAGATGTAAGATTTTAATGACAAAAGACTGGAAAACTGTACTGAAAGAAAAATTTGAATAAATGGAGAGGCAGAGCATGTTGTTGGATGCAGAAGCTAAATCTGGAGTTCTTTCAGGTTTAACACAATCAGATTGAAATCCTATTGCCAATTTTTATAATGGCAAAAATTAAGTCTTACTCTAAAGAAAAAGGATACAAGGGACCTACTAATAAATTAAACAGCAATACAAAGAAATGATGAGGATGGGTGCTGACCAAATCAAAGAATAAAACATGTTATAAATTAATTGTATTCAGACAACTTTTGGTACACTAACAGACCAATCAATAAAACAGGGGCGGCGGAGAAGCTGAAATAAATCTAACGTATAAAACCTTAAAATTTTAACAATATAGTCAACAAACTATATTGGGACAAAAAGTTATCTGTCAATAAATAAACAATTTCCATCTGTATATACCAAGATAAATTCTAGATAGGTTAAAAATTAAGTGTAAAAAAAATAAAGATAGCCATAAAAATGAAGTACTCATATCTTTTATATCAAAAACCCTGAAAATATTACACTAAGTAAAAGAGCTCAATCACAAAAGACAACATATACGATTCCATTTACATGAAGTGCCCAGAATAGGCAAATCTAGACAGACAGGAAATAGGGTAGAAGTTGCTGGTGGGGAGAATGGGGGTGACAGCCAGAAGATACAGGGTTTCTTTTCAAGGTGATAAAACAAGTTATAAATTGACTGTGGTGATGGCTGCTCAATTCCACTAGTATACCAAAAAGCACTAACCTGTACACCTTCAGGGGGCAGACTGAATGATACGTGAACTCTATCTCGACAAACCTGTCAACAAAAGATGATAATATAGATGACTACTCTGAATAGGGAGGGATTTTAACTCAAAAACATTAAGAATCCATTAAAAATCATAGATTTAATTACATTAAAATTAGAACTACTTTAACCTGAGTTTAAAGGCAAAAAATATATAATATTTGCACTTAACAAGGCAGATCAAAGGCTAACTTCACTATTTTTTTTTAATGCAAAGATGACTCTGTTGTGACCAATCATCAGTAAAATCTCCACTTCAGAGCCTGAGAACTTCTGCTGCAGCCGAACATGCATTTTTCCTTCTCATGGAAGCAGATGGGAGCAGAAGGTACATACTATCTGGGAAGATAGTTTAGACACGGGCATATTCAAACCAAAGAAGATGAGTACCTGTCAAAATCATGCCTGAAGCTTCTTTTGAGGAAGGGAGGGAGGCAGAGAGGGAGGGGAAGAGAAAGAAAAAGAAACAAAGAAAAAGAAACGGAAGGAAGGAAGGAAAGGATGGAAGGGAAGGAAAGGATAGAAAGGATGGAAAGGAAGGAAAATAATGGAATCATAATGGAATTTTGCCTCAGTTTTAGAGATATAATTTTTCTCCTAGGCCTCAATATCTGCTGGGAAAGATAATACAAAGAGAGCTAAGCAGCCCCATCCATTTGTTAGGGTTGCCAAGTGCTGATCACTGCATGAGCAATTCAGGCTCAGAGGCCCATGGTCCCACTTCAGGAAGACACTGGAAGTAGCACAAGTGATCCTTGAATATGGTTTCAGCTTTATCTTTTGTAAGGAGCAGGCGAAGCCCTTGCCAGCAGAAGCCTCCTGCCACCAGAGCCTGCTAGGTACTCCCTCCTCAGCCTACAGCCTGACAATGTGACCCCGATCCAGACCAAAAGGACCAGAGGGAAAGTAAGTCCAATGGGGAAGTGGTGCTTCCAGGAAAAATGCTCCCCTCTGATAAAAAGAGACATAGCTGTATCAATCGGGGCCCTGGAAAGAAACACATAGATTCAACTTGGGAAGTTTGGAGAAAGTTTAATAAAGGGCATAAAAAAGTATGGGCATAGTATGGAAAGCCATTACAGAGAGGACAGAATCCCAGAGTTGGTAACAAGTTTTTAATCAACACTAGGCAACCATTTTTAAAAAGGCCAAGAAAATCACAGAAAAGCCAATCCAGAGCTCTACGTCGTTAAGCCTCTGAACCAATTCTGAACTGCCAGCCTTCATACTGGTTATTCTCAGAGAAAAGTAAATCCCATTACCTAAAGCCAAAAGCACAATCAATTAAAAAATCCTTTAACCAGTCTGTCTTGTAATCCACTAAAATTATCTTCTTATTGAAATTAGAATTTTAGTTCAAGTCAGAAGAGATAGCCCCAAATCTGGAACATCCTAAGAGCGACTCCAATAGACCAAAGGAAACAAAAATCAAATGGAAATCGAAATTGGTCATATCCAACCTCCCCAATGTATTTTGTACATGCGGATTTGTATCTCTCAAATATTCAAATACATACCACTAGAGATAATAAGGTTCCAGTCTCACAAGCTCCTGGTGGGTGTTCAAATTGGTAGGATGTTTCTGGAAATAATGTGGGCAAGATGTACTGAATTACTTGAAACCAGGACATTACTCCTTTCTTCCTCTGAGGTTTACTGTTTCAGAAATAGTTGTGAGCTCACTGTTAGCCAAATAATTAAATTTCTAATATAGCTTAATTAGTCTATTCAACTACTCTTATTTCTAGCTACTTTAAAAATTCAACCCTAGCATTTTATCTTTTTAAAGGTATAATGGAATGAAGTGATGCACTGCATCCTATCAGCCTGTTAGTCATGTCTTTAATAAGCACAGCTGTTTGTACTTAGACATAACAAAGGCATTATCACCCACTGAGGGGCATCATATGCTGAATCCCAGAAATGTACAGTGAAGAAATAAGCAGCCTTTGAAGTGCTAACCTCATAAACCCAGCCTATAAAATGGCTCAAACCTTACATAAAATACTCTTACAGCAAATTACTCGTGTCTAATGCTAAATCGTTTCCAATGGGACATCAAACCTTCATTAATAAATTTTCATTGGCTTAAAAATTAATAATGTTGATTTCCATATATTTTAGAACATTTCATATTTATAGTAATTATTTTAAGGAAGACAAAAAGAATTCTAATTTCCTCTATATGGCCCAATACTGATTAAAAAAGGATGTCCGGAGAATGAGATTTTCTGGGTAACAGAATATTTCAATTTGTTTTAATTCAACATATTATTGGATTTAACCATTAGGCTCTGATCTGTAAAAGATGTAAGATATTGGAATGAGCACTAACTTCAGGACAGACTATAGAAAAAAGTTTTAAATGAATCGCTTGTATCAACTTTCTTTTTAATCCTATATTTAGGATAATAAATACAGGACACAGCTCAAAATTTAGGTTATAGATTCAATCACTTTGACTGGATATTAAAGAAAGATAGTACATACATGACAGTGGAAGACTGAATAGATGGAAAGGCTTAATGGGAATAGAAAGCCATTCTCTGGCAATAAAGGCAAAAGCTATCCAGTGAAGAGGAAAACAGACCAGATGGTGATGGTCGATCCTTTCCCTTCTGCTATCCATCCCCACTCCCATGGACCTCACCACTGACAGAGTTCCTATCTGTGGGTCCCTGCTTTAGCTGGGTTGCTGCCTTCAGCTTTGTCAGTAAGTGCTGCTACCTTTGGGCACTGATTCAACGCCTCTATTGCTTCAAAGTGAAGCTCTCTGAATCTGGGGGCGGGCACGCTCCCTGGCCTCTCCAGTCAGACGGAGCCTGAGAATTCTGCTCAAAACAGTTCCCAGAGGGATACTGGTGCCAGCACCAGTTCCATCATGGCCAGATCCAGCTTCAGCCAGGACGTAAGGCAGGTGCATGAACTCCTCCTATCTGAGAGACCATGTCCAATAGAGCTGCCCTCCCAGACCCTGTGCAAACCACCATTCCAGCTTCCCATCGATTTCAGTATCTATAAGGTAAAGAACTGCCACTAAAGAACTGCATGGAATGGGCCGGGCGCGGTGGCTCACACCTGAAATCCCAGCACTTTGGGAGGCCAAGGCAGGTGGATTACAAGTTCAGGATATCCAGACCATCCTGGCTAACACGGTGAAACCTTGTCTCTACTAAAAATACAAAAAAAGTTAGCCAGGTGTGCTGGCGGGCGCCTGTAGTACCAGCTGCTTGGGAGGCTGAGGCAGGAGAATGGCGACAATCTGGGAGGCAGAGCTTGCAGTGAGCCAAGATCACGCCACTGCACTCCAGCCTGGAAGACAGAGAGAGACTCCGTCCCCCACAAAAAAAAAAAAAAGAATTGCATAGAATGGACTGGTAATAGATTTTCTTACCTGGCAGCAATAATTTAAAGTAATTGTGTTAAATAATTTGCAAATTTTCCTTTGAGCTGCAAAGTAATATTTACAGCTATCACAAGATCTCCAAAGTGCAAACTTCGAAAGTTTCTACATTTTCAAATATACATTATCTGTAAAAGAGACTGTATATGAAACAGGTTAATTGTCCATTTTATTAAAATGCTAAGGCACTAGTATACAATCATATTAAAGAGAAAAAAAAAGCCTTACATTTATGCAGAACTCATGACATACACTTGCTATCTTCCTCACTTAGAAAGAAATGTAAAAGTTACCCACCAAGTTTTTAATGACAATAAAAGAAAAAGGAAGTAAAGCATCTCAATCTTCTATCACTGTAGAAGGACTGACAGAAATTTTAAGGCACCAAATCCCAAAAGTTCCTCTCTAGGGGCCATGGCACAGAGAAGACTTAGAAATTCAAGTTGTTTCAGCAGAAATTCACACATCATTAAATTAATTCAAAACCCAACGAGGCGGCAAACTAACAATTTACCCTTATGGTATCTGGTTACAAGCAGCAATTTTTCACAAAAATACATCTATCTTCTCCCATCATTTAAAAGGGCAAGCAGTTAAGGTCAGAGTTTAAAAGTGCAATGCAAAGCTGACACCAGCCAGAGTCAGCCTGAAATACACAGAGCTTTAAAGGAAGTGCCGTGAGGCAGCAGAGAAGGAATCTGGAAAGAGATCAAGCAGACCTACCACCTGGCCCAGGTCATTTGGCTCTCAGGCTCCTCTATGCATCTGACTCAGCTGACGGAGGTTTTGAACTTGATCCAAACTCAGACCCCACTCAGACCACCTTGAATTAGAATTTCTAGTTGGTCAGTTTCAAAGCTCCCCCAGGTGACTGTAATGTGCATTCAGGGGTCAGAACCACTGAACTGAAGAGAGGGAGAGAGAATGGGAGGGTCAGGATTAGGGATAGACAGCCTGTGTATAAAAACCTCAAATGCGAAGGCTGCCTTGACACAAGACGCTGCTCCGTGCCCCACCTTGGCAGTGGATGGCTCTCTCAAAGATCTGGTACAGGCTTCTCATCCACCTGCTCAACTATTACAAGTAGGGATAGTTCAGGGGTTCTTTTTTCTCCCCGCACTCTACCTCTATCATTATTTGGTTTGCAAAACAAACTGTCATTAATTTTCAAAATGGAAACTTGGTTGGTAACTGGTCTCTGAGCCAGCCCAGCAGGAGACAGCCTCAAGGGAGTTTCCAAGCCCATTAACTCTCCCCTTTAGCCCCCTGCTATGAGCTCCCAGATGTAAATACACACTTAAGAGTAAATTATTGGTTTACAGGCCTCTAAAGCAGTTGGTTCTTAAATTAATTTAATGAGCTGTGAACTTATGCTAAAGTAATTTCTGATCCCAGGAGAGAAACTGTTGGACATGGAAAAAAAAAAATCTATGGCTTAGCAGAAGATTCAGGTAACAACAATAGGGGGAAAAAATGATCATTTAAAAAGCAGATCTCTAATATTTTCCAACACAAGACAATTATTTCATTCAAAATTTTTACTCCTCTGTATTAGATCTGTACTGGCATTTAAAATACTTTTTTAAGTATTAGGGACTTTATAATCCTGACACTGTATTAATAAGCATTTAATATTGTTAAATAAAAATCATAGGAGGCCATTGTTTTGGACTAAGCTCCTACACTAGGCCCCAACAGACCAGACTGAAAAATCAAAATGGAGTCATCCATGCTAAAGTTCCAGGTCACCAAACCAAATGGAGTTGTTATCCGGCCTTTTCAGAAATTAGGAGAGACAGAAAACTGCCAGTTTCTCAAAGAGGCCAGTTTCAATCTTCCACTGGCATAATAACGAAGTTCCCTCTGTTTTCATCCTTAACCCAAAGTAACCAGATGTTAACCAGTTATTTTTTCTATTATTCTATCTCTCTGTCCTACTTTACAAGGAAAGTAACTTTGAAATGACCAACCTTCTTGTTGTTTCTGCCTTCTTTAGCACTTTTCCTGTCTATAAGACAACTTCCTCTGCCCCACTCAGTGAAGTATGTACTCCATTTATGGAGGTGTTGCCCAATTCTAGAATTGCAAATAAAGCTAACAGACCTTTAAACTAAATTTGTTATAATTTCATCTTTTGACAATGTAATACACGTTATCTCACTTGATCCTCACAACAATGCTAGAATTAGGAGATGTTACCCACCACCTCTCTACAAAAGAGGAGCCTGAAGGAAACTCGGAGGCTACACAACCAGGGCGGTTTCACACAGTAAGGAGGGATGGTGTGAAGGTACAAAGCCAGCTCTACCAATGCCAAACTTCTAAAAACTAAGCTCTAGTAAATAAATTCTGCATGTCTCAATGCCTACACAATATGAAAAATGTTAGAAAACCATTTCACACTTCAGGAAAAAGAAGCAAGATGGCCAAACAGGAACAGCTCCAGTCTGCAGCTCCCAGCATGTTCAATACAAAGACAGGTGATTTCTGCATTTCCAACTGAAGTACCTGGTTCATCTCACTGGGACTGGCTGGACAGTGGGTGCAGCCCACGGAGGGCAAGCCAAAGCAGGGCGGGGCATCGCCTCACCCAGGAAACACAAGGAGTCAGGGGATTTCCCTTTCCTAGCCAAGGGAAGCTGTGACAGACTGTAGCTGGAAAATGGGGACACTGCCACCCAAATGCTGTGCTTTTCCAACGGTTTTAGCAAATGGTACAGCAGGAGATTATATCCTGTGCCTGGCTCAGTGGGTCTCATGCCCATGAAGCCCTGCTCACTGCTAGTGCAGCAGTCCAAGATTGAGCTGTGAGGCAGCAGCCTGGCTGGGGGAGGGACATCCCCCCATTGCTAAGGCTTGAGTAGGTAAACAAAACAGCCAGAAACCTCAAACTGGGTGGAGCCCACCGCAGCTCAATGAGGCCCACCTGCCTCTGTAGACTCCACCACTGGGGGCAGGTTATAGCTGAACAAAAGGCAGCAGAAACTTCTGGAGGCTTAAACGTGCCTGTCTGACAGCTCTGAAGAGAGCAATGGTTCCCCAGCATAGCGTTTGAGCGCTGAGAATGGACAGGCTCCCTCCTCAAGTGGGTTCCTGACCCCCACGTAGTCTAACTTGGAGACACCTCCCAGTAAGGGCTGACTGAAACCTCATACAGCCAGATGCCCCTCTGAGACAAAGAATCCAGAGGAAGGGTCAGGCAGCAATATTTGCTGTTCTGCAACATTTGCTGTTCTGCAGCCTCCGCTGGTGATACCTGGCAAACAGGGTCTGGAGTGGACCTCCAGCAAACTCCAACAGACCTACAGCTGAGGGACCTGTTAGAAGGAAAACTAACAAACAGAAAGGAATAGCATCAACATCAACAAAAAGACATCCACACCAAAACCCCATCTGTAGGTCACCATCATCAAAGACCAAAGGTAGATAAAACCACAAAGATGGGGAGAAACAAGAGCAGAAAAGCTGAAAACTCTAAAAACCAGAGCTCCTTGCAGCTCCTTGCCAGTAACAGAACAAAGCTGGAATGGAGAATGACTGTGACAAGCTGACAGAAGTAGGCTTCAGAAGGTCGGTAATAACAAACTTCTCCAAGCTAAAGGAGGATGTTCGAACCCACTAAAAGGAAGCTAAAAACCTTGAAAAAAGATGAGACGAATGGCTAACTAAACAGTGTAGAGAAGACTTTAAATGACCTGATGGAGCTGAAAACCATGGCATGAGAACTACGTGATACATGCAGAAGCTTCAGTAGCTGATTTGATCAAGTGGAAGAAAGGGTATCAGTGATTGAAGATGAAATTAATGAAATGAAGCAAGAAGAGAAGTATAGCGAAAAGAGAGTAAAAAGAAATGAACAAAGCCTCCAAGAAATATGGGACTATGTGAAAAGACCAAATCTACTTTTGGTTGGTGTACCTGAAAGTAATGGGGAGAATGGATCCAAGTTGGAAAAAACCCTTCAGGATATTATCCAGGAGAACTTCCCCAACCTAGCAAGGCAGGTCAATGTTCAAATTCAGGAAATACAGAGAACATCACAAAGATACTCCTCAAGAAGAGCAACTCCAAGACACATAATTATCATATTCACCAAGGTTGAAACGAAGGCAGAAATAAATGTTAAGGGCAGTCAGAGAGAAAGGTCAGGTTACCCACAAAGGGAAGCCCATCAGACTAATAGCAGATCTCTCAGCAGAACCTCTCCAAGCCAGAAGAGAGTGGGGGCCAATATTCGACATTCTTAAACAAAAGAATTTTCAACCCAGAATGTCATATCCAGCCAAGCTAAGTTTCATAAGTGAAGGAG
This sequence comes from Colobus angolensis palliatus, assembly GCF_000951035.1. Lineage (NCBI taxonomy): Eukaryota > Metazoa > Chordata > Mammalia > Primates > Cercopithecidae > Colobus > Colobus angolensis. Next base: position 1,870,064 of record NW_012118099.1, read on the forward strand.
AAATAAAATCCTTTACAGACAAGCAAATGCTGAGCGATTTTGTAACCACCAGGCCTGCCTTGCAGGAGTGAAGGAACAACCGGTACCAGTCACTGCAAAAACATGCCAAACTGTAAAGACCATCGATGCTAGGAAGAAACTGCATCAACTAATGGAAAAATAACGAGCTAACATCATAATGACAGGATCAAATTCACACATAACAATATTAACCTTAAATGTAAATGAGCTAAATGCCCCAATTAAAAGACACAGACTGGCAAATTTGATAAAGAGCCAAGAACCATCAGTGTGCTGTATTCAGGAGACCCATCTCACATGCAAAGATGCACATAAGCTCAAAACACAGGGATGGAGGAAGATCTACCAAGCAAATGGAAAGCAAAAAAAAGCAGGGGTTGCAATCCTAGTCTCTGATAAAACAGACTTTAAACCAGCAAAGATCAAAAGAGACAAAGAAGGCCATTACATAATGGTAAAGGGATCAATTCAACAAGCAGAGCTAACTATCCTAAATATATACGCACCCAATACAGGAGCACCCAGATTCATGAAGCAAGTCCTTAGAGACCTAAAAGAGATGTAGACTCCCACATAATAATACCGGGAGACTTTAACACCCCAGTGTCAATATTAGATCAATGAGACAGAAGGTTACCAAGGACATTCAGGACTTGAACTCAGCTCTGCTCCAAGCCGACCTAATAGACATCTACAGAACTCTCCACCCCAAATCAACAGAATATACATTTTTCTCAGCACCACATCACATTTATTCCAAAATTGACCACATAATTGGAAGTAAAGCACTCCTCAACAAAATGTAAAAGAACAGAAATCACAACAAACTGTCTCTCAGACCACAGTGCAATCAAATTAGAACTCAGGATTAAGAAACCCACTCAAAACCACTCAACTACATGGAAAGTGAACAACCTGCTCCTGAATGACTACTGGGTGTCTAATGAAATGAAGGCAGAAATAAAGATGTTTCCTGAAACCAATGAGAACAAAAACACAACATACCAGAATCTCTGGGACACATTTAAAGCAGTGTGTAGAGGGCAAGTTATAGCACTGACTGCCAATAAGAGAAAGCAGGAAAGATCCAAAAATGACACCCTAACATCACAATTAAAAGAACTAGGGAAGCAAGAGCAAACAAATTCAAAAGCCAGCAGAAGGCAAGAAATAACTAAGATCAGAGCAGAACTGAAGGAGATAGAGACACAAAAAACCCTTCAAAAAATCAATGAATCCAGGAGCTGGTTTTTGAAAAGATTAACAAATTGATAAACCACTAGCAAGACTAATAAGGAAGAAAAGAGAGAAGAATCAAATAGATGCAATAAAAAATGATAAAAGGGATATCACCACTGATTGCACAGAAATACAAACTACCATCAGAGATTACTATACACACCTCTACACAAATAAACTAGAAAATCTAGAAGAAATGGATAAATTCCTGGACACATACACCCTCCCATGAGTAAACCAGGAAGAAGCTGAATCCCTGAATAAAACAATAACTGGCTCTGAAATTGAAGCAATAATTAATAGCCTACCAACCAAAAAAGTCCAGGACCAGACAGATTCACAGCCTAATTCTACCAGAGGTACAAAGAGGAGCTGGTACCATTCCTTCTGAAACTATTCCAATCAATAGAAAAAGAGGGAATCCTCCCTAACTCATTTTATGAGGCCAGCATCATCCTGATACCAAAGCCTGGCGGAAACACAACAAAAAAAGAGAATTTTAGACCAATATCCTTGATAAACATTGATGCAAAAATCCTCAATAAAATATGGGCAAACCGAATCCAGCAACACATCACAAAGCTTATCCACCAAGATCAAGTTGGCTTCATCCCTGGGATGCAAGGCTGGTTCAACAAATGCAAATCGATAAATGTAAGCCATCACATAAACAAAACCAAAGACAAAAACCACATGATTATCTCAATAGATGCAGAAAAGGCCTTCAACAAAATTCAACAGCCCTTCATGCTAAAAACTCTCAATAAACTAGGTATTGATGGAACGTATCTCAAAATAATAAGAGCTATTTATGAAAAACCCACAGCCAATATCATAATCAATGGGCAAAAACTGGCACAAGACAGGGATGCCCTCTCTCACCACTCCTATTCAACACAGTGTTGGAAGTTCTGGCCAAGGCAGTCAGGCAAGACAAAGAAATAAAGGGCATTTGATTAGGAAAAGAGGAAGTCAAATTGTCCCTGTTTGCAGACCACATGATTGTACATTTAGAAAACCCCATCATCTCAGCCCAAAATCTTCTTAAGCTGATAAGCAACTTCAGCAAAGTCTCAGAGTACAAAACCAGTGTGCAAAAATCACAAGCATTCCTATACACCAATAACAGACAGAGATCCAAATCAAGAGTGAACTCCCATTCACAATTGCTTCACAGAGAATAAAATACCTAGGAATCCAACTAACAAGGGATATGAAGGACCTCTTCAAGAAGAACTACAAACCACTGCTCAACGAAATAAAAGAGGACACTAACAAATGGAAGAACATTCCATGCTCATGGATAGGAAGAATCAGTATCATAAAAATGGCCATACTGCCCAAGGTAATTTATAGATTCAATGCCATCCCCATCACGCTACCAATTACTTTCTTCACAGAATTGGAAAAAACTACTTTAAAGTTCATATGGAACCAAAAAAGAGCCCACACTGCCAAGACAATCCTAAGAAAAATGAACAAAGCTGGAGGCATCATGCTACCTGACTTCAAACTATACTACAAGGCTACGGTAACCAAAACAGCATGGTACTGGTACCAAAACAGAGATATAGACCAATGGAAAAAACAGAGGCCTCAGAAATAACACCACACATCTACAACCATCTGATCTTTGAAAAACCTGACAAAAACAAGAAATGGGGAAAGGATTCCCTATTTAATAAATGGTGCTGGGAAACCTGGTAGCCATATGTAGAAAGTTGAAATTGTATCCCTTCCTTACATCTTTTACAGTAATTAATTCAAGATGGATTAAAGACTTAAATGTTAGACCTAAAACCATAAAAACCCCAGAAGAAAACGGAGGCAATACCATTCAGGCCATAGGCATGAAGGACTTCATGACTAAAACGCCAAAAGCAACGGCAACAAAAGCCAAAATAGACAAATGGGATCTAACTAAACTGAAGAGCTTCTGCATGGCAAAAGAAAATGCCATCAGAGTGAACAGGCAACATACAGAATGGTAGAAAATTTTTGCAATCTACTCATCTGACAAAGGGCTAATATCCAGAATCTACAAAACTTAAACAAATTTACAAGAAAAAACCAAACAACCCCATCAAAAAGTGGGCAAAGGATATGAACAGACA
>NW_012118099.1:1873815-1886489 GCF_000951035.1 Colobus angolensis palliatus
CATCAATGATAGACTGGATTAAGAAAATGTGGCACATATACACCATGGAATACTGTGCAGCCATAAAAAAGGATGAGTTCACGTTCTTTGTAGGGACATGGATGAAGCTGGAAACCATCATTCTGAGCAAACTATCACAAGGACAGAAAACCAAACCCACATGTTCTCACTCATACATGGGAATTGAACAATGAGAACACTTGGACACAGGGCAGGTACATCACCCACCGGGGCCTGTCGTGGGATGGGGGGATGGGGGAGGGATAGCATTAGGAGAGATACCTAATGTAAATGATTAGTTAATGGGTGCAGCAAACCAACATGGCACATGTATACATATGTAATAAACCTGCACGTTGTGCACAAGTACCCTAGAACTTAAAGTATAATTTAAAAAATATTAAAAAAAGAAAAAACCATTTCACACTTATACAAAGGCTTTATCTATATTGCTTCAATATGCAGTTTCTCCCAGATACATACTCAGTTTTAGAATGTCATATTGAGTTTTTACTTCAGTTTTAAACAAAATCAGACATCTATCAGACACTGGAGGACAACTATATGGCACTACTGCTGTAAAAAAATTACCCCATAACGTAATGGCTTAAAACAACAAACATCTACCTCACACAGCATCCGAGAGTCAGAACTCCAGGAGTAACTACATCAAGCTAAGTGGTTCTGGTTCGTGGTCTCTTGCAAGGTTACGGTGAGAATATCAGCCAGGCTGCAGTCCATTGAAGGGTCAAATTCCAAAGTGGTCCAGTCACCGAGCTATTGGCAAGAACTCTCAGTTCCTCACCACAGAGGCCTCACCATAGGTCAGCTGGCTTTCCACAGAGCAAGGTGATGAGAGAGAGAGAGAGAGAGAGACAGAGACACCATAGTGCCTTGTATAATCTAGTCTCCAAAGCAATAAGTCCAGCCTATACTCAAGGGCAGGTGAATTAGCTTTCACCTTTTGAAAGGAGAAGTATCAAGAAATGTATGGGTGTATTTTTAAGCTACAATGACCAAAATGATGCAAGTAATATGACAGATTTTTTTTCTTTGTAAAAAAATTATTTTATTTTAGATTCAGTAGGTAGATGTGCATGTTTGCTTCATGGGCATATTGCATACTCACGGGAACTGGGCTTCTAGTCTGCCCATTATCCAAATACTGAACATTAGACCCAATAGGTAATTTATCAGGCCTCACCCCCTTTCTACGCTTCACTCTTTTGGAGTCCCGAGTGTCTGTTATTTCCATCTTTATGACTATATGTACCCACTGTTTAGCTCCCACTTATAAGTGAGACTATGCAGTATTTGGTTTTGTTTCTGAGTTAGTTCACTTAAGATAACGACCTCCAGCTGATTTTTCATAAGAATTCCCAAGGAAACAACTTTGAGAGTTTCTCTGAAAAGTAAAAATACTAATTTTATAAAGAATTCATAGACTTCATCTAAGAACAGAAACAATGATTTTTACCAAAGCAAAACAGCCTTCATGTTATACATGTATTGCATGTCTTAAAAATGTACACAGTATCTACTGAACACCAAACTGTGCATTCTTAGTGCTGTGTTTGATGCTGTGCAGAATATCAAGTGCATGTAAAGTGAGTGGCAGATGCAATATGAATATAAATTTAGAGAATAGACCACTACAATAATATAGTTTAAAACACTGAAAAAGAAAAATTTACAAAAAATGAACATAACCCATGCACATGAAAAAAATACTCAACCTCAATAGTAATCAAAAAATATAAATAAAACTTTACATTTTCCTTGTCAAATTGACCAGGATATTTTATACGCTAATATTCTATGCTCATGGAAATCTAGGATTATAAAATAAAATAGCTACTAGAGTACATTCTCAGTTAATCTTCATAAAAGTCCTATAAGAAAGGTATGATTATTATTCCCCATTTTTTATATGAAGAAATGAAGGCAGTCAGGGACTAAGTAAATCCTCAATCACATGGTTAGTAAGTGGCAGGTCAAGGATTTGACCACAGCTTTCCTAGCTCAAAAAGCTAACTAGTAACCATTATTCTATAGTGTAGTCTGCCTAGAAAACATTTGGCCCTATATATCAAGAGCTTTAAAAATCTCCATGCATTTAGATCCAGAAATCTCCCTTCTGGGGTACTCAGGCTGGAGACAATCGTAAGCTAAGCCACTAAGCTAAGAAATGCGTACAGCACGTTCATACAACGATGCATAAAACAAGCTGGCCAAAGCACAGCATGTAGACAGGAACAGGATCACACAGCTTTCAAGACGGAAGGTAGTCTTAGAAATTACTTAGTCCAACCCATTCATTGTGTCAGAATAATCATTCAATACATAAAAGAAACTTTTTCCAATGTCAGAAAACACAAGTGGAATTTTTTTCTTTTTTAGGATTTTCCTTTCTTTTTCCTAGGCCTACCAAATCTCTATCCTCAGCAGTTAGTAAGAACGAGGGGCTATTAGCCTCCACAATAAACGGCCCCATAATAAATGCCTCTTTAGAACGTGGGGTTTTGTTTATTTGTTTGTTTGCTTGTTTGTTTGTTTTTGAGACAGTCTCACTCCACCACCCAGGCTGGAGTGCAGTGGCGCCATCTCATCTCACTGCGACCTATGCCTCCCGAGTTCAAGCGATTCTCATGCCTCAGCCTTTCAAGTATCTGGGACTACAGGCATGCACCACCACACCCGACTAATTTTTTGTATTTTTAGTAGAGACAGGGTTTTGTCATGTTGCTCAGGCTGGTCTCAAACTCCTGAGCTCAAGTGATCCGACTGCCGTGGTCTCTCAAAGTGCTGGGATTACAGGCGTGAACCACCGTGCCCAGCCTAGAAGGTGGGTTTTCTTTCTTTCACCTGAGGTCCTCCCTGCCTGTCTTTGCTATAGACTCAAGTATCAAACTAACTAGCCCCTGTGAGTATTAACAAAATAAGACTGCCAAACTTATTTGAGTTCATGGGCTCTGAGTGAAACGTATATGGGCTTCAAGGTGACACGTCCAGGGACTTAGAGACCTTTCTTTCACTGCCAGGATGTTTTCTGGAAGAAGCTAATGGGAGTCTATCCTTCATTAACATCTTAATTAGAGCCAGAGAAATGAAAGGTTAGCCCCATGTTAAAAAGAGGTATTCATCCAATAAATGTACACTGAAAGACCAATGTGCGGAGCAGTGAATCCATTACTGTTGCCAAAATCAAACCTAGATGGTTTCCATCAAGTTTCCACCAATATTCCTCTCAGTATGATTGTCACATATCACAAGCTCTTTTCTTTCTCCTCCTGACTACACCCCAGCCACACTGGGTTCTTTCTGTTTGTGCCTCAGGGCCTTTGCACAGGTTGCTCCCTCTGCCTTGAACTTCTGCCTCTTGTCACCTCCATTCAGCCCAAACATCACATTCTCAGGAAGGCTCCCCTCCCATTCAAACAGATTCCCCTGTTGTATACTCTCATGTCACCACAACTATTTCCTCCCAGACCTGTGTAATCACCATCCAGGTTCCCCACTAAGTTGTAGGCTCCACACTGGGAGGCAGCATGTCAGTTGGCTTCCTGGCTGCATCCAGGGTCCAGCCCACTGCCTGGCACCTGGAAGGTTCTCAAAATATATCTGTTTAAAGAACGACTATCCTAAACATGCTCACTATCTTTTTTTCTCTGCTGCACTTCCACTGCTGAATTCCAGCTCTCATCACCACACATAACACTTTCTCAGACTCCAGGTTCCCTCCCCAAAGCTGTAATCCAGCCTGCAGGTGGTAACTGCCAGCTTAATTTCCTTAAATACCACTAGGGTTCTTCTCTGTTTTGACCTATCACATACCAGGTCTTAAATCCCCTTAATGACTTCAGGCCCTTCACCTACCTAGTAACACCAACTGTATGCAAGCTGATACTCCTCTTCACCTCTGGGCTCAGCCAGTAGCTCACTGACCTAGGAGCTCCAGTGGGCATCCCTTCACCCCCTTTCACTAATCCTTCAAAGTCAAATTCAAGACACTTCTCCATGAGCCCCTCATGTCTCCCACTGGTTCAATACTACACTACCAGCCCTAGATTACATTTATGTGTTAGGCCGTTCTTGCACTGCTATAAAGAAATACCTGAGAGTGGGTGTATTAGTCCATTTTCACACTGCTATAAAGAACTACCTGAGACTGGGTAATTTATGAAAGAAAGAGGTTTCATTAACTCACAGTTCCACATGGCTGGGGAGGCCTCAGGAAACTTACAATCACGGCTGAAGGGGAAGGGGAAGCAGGCACCTTCTACACAAAGTGGTAGAAAAGAGAAAGCAGGGTGGAGAGAACTGCCAAACACTTTAAAATCATCAGATCTCATGAGAATTCACTCACTGTCAGGAGAACAGCACGGGGAAAACCACCCCCATGATTCATTCACCTCCTATCAGGTCCCTCCCACAACACGTGGGGATTACAATTCGAGGTGAGATTTGGGTAGGGACACAGAGCCAAACCATATCACCGGGTCATTTATAAAGAAAAGAGGTTTCATTAGCTTACAGTTCTGCAGGCAGTACAAGCATGGAGCAGCATCTGCTTGGCTTCTGGGGAGGCCTCAGAGAGCTTTTACTCATGGTGGAAGGCAAAGGGGGAGCAGGCAGGTCACATGGTGGGAGCAAAAGCAAGAAAGAAAGAGCATCAGGGGGAGGTGCCACACACTTTTAAATGACCAGATCTTTCGAGAACTCATTCACTAATGCAAAGACAGGACCAAGCCATGAGGGATCCAATTCCATGACCCAAATACCTCCCACCAGACCCCACCTCCAGTGTTGGGGATTACAACTCAACATGAGATTTGATTAAGGACAAACATCCAAATTCTATCAATTTTGTTGTTCTAATTTAATGTATGTTCATTTTGTATCCCTCACAACAGCCTGACTAGTGTCAAGAAGACAAAGGTATTAACATTTACTGAACACCACTGGGTGTCAGACATCACATGGAGACACAAAATATCTGGGTGTGAGTACTGTTAAAACTTCCACTGAATTGACTGGCTTCCTTTTCCTTCTGGATAACTTTTAACTATATATGGTCTTACTCTATAAAGTAGCCCTAATGAAGAAAATAATAAGTTCCAAAAAATGAGTCATTAAAAAGTCAAAATACTCATGAGTCCAAGAAAGAACAAACAGCTTCACTCTTCTTTCCCTACCAAACTACCATCCACATTGCTGAAAATAGGAAATTTCACTGATTTTCCTTGCCCCTATCTGTTCCCTATCTACGAGAGGAACTGAAAAAGCCACAGTAATCCACAGAACCTGAGGAATAAAAAGTTGATTATGACTCCAGACTAGGATGCAAGTGATCCATACTTGCATCAAACATGCATTTAACATATTCACTACCCAGGATCTGAGGAATTCTTTCCTCATCCTTTACTCAGTGAAGAACTAAAAGTTTCTGCATAAGGGGAAACTAATTCTCAATGGTCTCTCATTAATTTTAAAGAATTTTGTTAAATGTTACCCGTGTGAACTGATACACCAAAAATACCAGAATCATGTGATAGCAAATATGTATGTGGATTGTATATGCTGTATTCTCCACCCAAATGTCTTAAGAAGTATAAAATCTATTGGTAAGTGTTATAAAAAATTATAGCTATTTCCAAGTAATTATGTCTTTATTGACTCTCACCCTTCCTCCTACAACAGAAATTGAACACAATGTAACCCAAGAAATGCAGCTGAATTGACCCAACTAGTGTCAATGACTCTTCCATGGAGACAAGATTAGCCAAAATGAGAGCCAATGACAGGTGCGTGTAGTAAGACCTCAAGGTACACCAGTCAGCCTAAGCAATTTTTACTGATCATTTTTCACTGAGTATGATTTAGAAAACTAGCAACTTGGCATGTCTAATAAGCCATGAATTCCACTCAGAGCAGCAAAATGTATTAAACACAGGGGGAAATGGTGCATTTTGTTGTCACTTTGTAACCCCAACACCTTACGCAGAAAGCAATAAATTAGCAACTTGCAGATGAAGGTAAAAGCAGACCAGCGATGTGGTTTGGATTTGTGTCCCCACCCAAATCTCATCTCGAATTGTAATCCCCAGTGTTGGAGGAGGGGCCTGGTGGGAGGTGATTAGATCTTGGCGGCAAATTTCTCCCTTGCTGTTCTCATGATAGTGTGTGAGTTCTCACTGGTTGTTTAAAAGTGTGTAGCACCTCCTCCTTTTCCTCCTGCTCCAACCATGTAGGATGTGCCTGCTTCCCCTTCACCTTCCACCACAATTGTAAGTTTCCTGAGGCCCCCAGTCATGCTTCCTGTACAGCCTGCAGAACTATGAGCCAATTAAACCTCTTTTTTTTTTTTTAATCCAGTCAGCAATGCAAGAACAGACTAATACAACCAGTAAAACCCAAACAAAGGAATGCTCATCTTTCACTTTGTGCTGAAAACCACAGCAGCCTTTGTTAGGAACATGACTTGGTCAACTCACCAGTTACTGCAGCAAGTGAAAAAGCATGGGAGTGCTTGCTTCAGATGGGGGCGATACTAAATACTAAAATTGGAATATACAGAGATTAGCATGGCCCTTAAAAAAAAAAAGAAAAAGAAAAAGCGTGGGGAAAAGTACATGGAAGATTCGGCACTACAGACATTTATCACATAAAATCACTACCCCTCCCCTGGGGAGAGAAAAATCCTTGCTCCCTTTTCAACTTTTCTATGACACCAGATGGGAAGCATTTCAAAACATGAATCAGTTTACAGCAAAACTTTTCAAAAATGCTTATTTTTTTGGTAAAGCAAGGTACATCTTCTTGAATACACACCTGTTTTCAGTACCTCAATTTTCATACTTCAAGAAACTGTTGTTTCAATACGTAAAAACTGCTCATCTTTTGAGAACAATACTTAAAAGGAAGATTAAGGCTTCCTAGAAAGCAGTCATACATTTACTCTTAAACACAACTGACCCAAATATTAATATGGTATTTAAATCTCAGGTCACTTATTTTTCTCCCTCTAGCTCACACATATACACAAAAACCCTCAGCATTTTTAAGCAGGAAAAAAAAACAAAAAACAAATATTTTTAACTTGAACACATACAAGGAGCCTCAAGATTTTTCACCCCAATTCACAGAGAAAATCTGTGCCATAAGGGGATTGATCTACTGTCAACCTGGAGTCTGGTTTCCTTTATAGCTGTTCTTTGGGAATCTGTGTCTGTTTCTATGACACTGTCACAACCTGCTCTCCCAATGCATGTAATGGATTAAAGGCAGTCTAGGAGAAAGTTCTTCTGGGCTTGTTGAACAATGATTTTTTAGGAAATAGTGATTTATCAAGGTTCTCATAATCCTCAGCAAAGAAAAAGGCAAGTCAGAGTCTTACAAAGGCTAAATCATAATTAACTTAATGCCTTCATCACTGAAATTAACAGAAGAACTGTAAGTCTCCTTTATTGACATATAATTTACTACTACAAGGAATTTTAATCAGTAAATCCTGTTGGGTTCCCAAATCTAAGCTTGTCTTTTTTTCTTTAGAGACAGGGTCTCACTCTGTCATCTAGGCTGGAGCGCAATGGAGTTTACTGCAACCTCTAACTCCTGGATTCAAGAGATGCTCCCACCTCAACCCACAGAATAGCTAGGGCTACAGGCTCACACCACCATGCTGGCTAATTATTTTTATTTTGTAGAGACGAGGGTCTCACTGTGTTGTCCAATCTAGTCTCAAACTCCTGGGCTTAAATGATCCTCCCACCTCGGCCTCCCAACGTGCTGGGATCACAGGTGTAAGGTACTGTGTGAGGCCTAAGTTTCATTTTCGAAACACATCTTCATCAAGTGAACAAGATTATCTAAATTAAATGTACCTTTTATGCTTAGGCAGGCAAGCTGACCAGTTCATTTTTGACTATTCTACTAGAAATACAAAGGAGTTATTTTCAGCTGTGACCTCCAAAAATTTGAAAAGCTGTACAGGAAGGTTGACATCAAAAAAGGAGGAAGAAAAAAAGAGAGAAAGCTGATCGTTATTTTCAAAGTAAGCTCTGTTCAACCCAATAAATCAGTTTTCTAATCAGTAAATGCAAATGAAAACATTAAAAAGCCTTCTAAAAAAAACTGCCCCTTGCCTTATTGTTTAGAACCTATGTCTAAGGACATTCTAATTCATGATTTCACCTCCCATAAGGCGCAGCACCATCTAGCTATATTATCTCTCACGAGGCATGGCATTATATGATTATATAACGGCAGCTACACACATTTGGCATTTACCATGTTATCATGTGCTAGGCACTATTCTAAGCCCTTACATATACTATCTAATTCAACTCTCCCAAAAACCTGTGAAGTAGATAGTGTTATTATTCTCATTTCACTGATAAAAGGCACAGAGTTAAATAACTTGCCAATAGTGAGTAAATGGAGCCACAATATAATGATTTTTAAAACTCTATGGCACCTTAACATTTTTAAGTTTTTTCAACCATTATCTCCCTTAAGCCTCCCAATACCTGTCATATTAATGGGATAATATTAGCATCAGTTTAATTTTATAAATGAATAAATTATTACTGCAAAACATTAAGTGACTTCTCCAAGCTAGGAAATGAAGGAGCTGGAAGCAGAATCCAGATATTGAGAATCTATATTCTCTCCTCCTTCCACTATATAGATGGTCTTTCTTATTGCAGACACTCAATGAAAAGTATTTTCATCAAGCTGAGTATTTCTCAAAGTATAACTCTAGATTTAAGTTCCAGATGGTTAAAAGCGATCTAATTCACCTCTTCACCCCCTGTGTCAAGTACAGGGCCTGGTGCACAGGAGGGACTGCTAGTTCAAGCATTCCCCAGATTCCCCATCTTCCTCCATGAAAATCACTTCTCTATGTTCCTGCTACCTCTCCATCCTGCATGGCATTCAGAGACACAGTCCATCCTCACAAGGCCTCACTTTCAGGAGGCCAAATCTCTTCTCCAAATCTAAAATCCAAAAACTCACCTGAGGACTATGTAGTTTGTCTTCAAGATGGCTTCCAGGGCCATCTTGTTTTGATACCCTTGTTTAATCCTCTGTCACAGAGATTCAGTTGTGTGACCAACAAACTACAGCAGAAATGACAGGAAGTTATAAAAGACTGTGGTTTCCGTCTTGAGCTCGCATTCTCTCACACTCTCTCGGGTCACTTTCCATTGAGGGAGGCCAGCTGCCATACTCCTAAGATACTCAGGAATCTATGGAGCAGCCCACGTGGTGAGGACCTATGGCTTTCTGTTGAAAGCCAGTGAGGTAAGGCCTGCCCATATCCATTCTCTCCAGATGACTGACGCCTTAGCCACAGCTTGAGTGCAACCTCATGAGAGACTTAGAACCAGAATCCTCCAACAAAGGGCTCCTGGACGCCAGATCCACAGAAATTGTAGATGATAAATTATGGTTCTTTTAAAGCTGCTAAGTTTTGTCCATAATTTGCCACATAGCAATAGATAACGCAGGAACAATATTTGTTATAAACTAGTATAAGGCTACTTATAGTATCTACTTTTGTGAATATCCAATTTATGTCCTTGTTTTATGAGGTGCCTCCCCAGAGCTGATCGGGGATGCTACATAATACATACACTATATTACCACCCTAGAATCTGAAATATTTTAGATCTTGAAATATAGTTCAACCTGTATTCACTTTTTCTAAAACACCTTTCCTGATTAACCTCACCTTGGCATATAAGAAACAATTTCTTACAAGTATTTCTGTACCTCTTAATAATCTCCACCACATGACCCAATACTTGATTATAAATTGTCTCATATTATAAGTAAATGTTTGTCTCTCCACCTAAAAGCTAAACTTCTACAGGCAAGAGTCCTCCCTTTATTTCATTATCCCTACCAGAAATCCTGACCGCTACTAGGTACACAATAAGCTCTGAACATATTCTTGTAGAATTGAGTTCACAAATCCAAACCTACAATTACGGTCACATAGCATTGGTCCAATATACGCTCACACTCAAAACCTATTTATCTTCAAATAACTGCTGGAGAACATGATGTAAAAACAGTGTCTAAAAGAAAGAGAAGCAGGCTCCCTAAGGAATTCTGGAAAATTTGCACATCCTCCAAGCGCCCTTGTAAACAGCAGCAGAAGCACAAAATAATCATTATCAAGGGAAAAGATCTATTAGCCTCCTGATGATTGGTCCATCTGAAACCTTTCAACAAAAGAGCAATTTTACCTTTCTATTTTCTTCTCTGCACGCTTCCTCAGGCAATAAGAAGGGTCACTAATCAGTTTTTAATTTTATTTCCTGGAGAGATATGCAGCATGGAGCTTTAAGAACTCAGGGAAAAGGCTTTACAAAATAAAGACCAAGGAAACACTCAGTGACATAAGCTCTAATACTAAACATTAAAATGCAATGCAATAAGTATCATTCTGAAAAGAAATTCCACGCAAGCAATCCCTTATGTAATTTTTTTAAAGCTTCCCTCAAGCAGAAGACACTCTCTCTCACAGAACCTAACCAGGAAGAGTTCCACAAATCCAAATGCTAAGGTAATAGGAACAGACCAGAGGCCTAAGATGACTTAATTTAAGGGCTGGGGGGTGGGGAGAAGGGAAGGGGGAAGTTAGGAGTATGAGAGGTGATGGAATTGGCAGTGAATCTACATGATGTTCAGTAAATTCTGACTTCTGACTCTATAACCAGTTCTCAGTTCTTCCCTTCCATGCTGCAAAGACACAGTGTGAGTGAGCACCAAAAAAAAAACAACCAGGAAAAAAAACAGAAAGAAGAGTCTAGGCCCATGTGCTAAGGTCTCTGTTCCCTCCCCTGTAGAAGTGTGGGCTGGATTAGATGACTCCAAATGTCCATGTCCAGCCTAACTTTCCATCATAACTGAAATCCAGTCTGTCGTAATTATGCCAGCTCTTCCACGCTCTTGCCCCGGCTGTCTGCTGCATTGTAGGTAGCATCGTGGGGCTGAATTAACTGAGGATATGGGACTGCACGCAGCTTTGGTGCAGAGGGTCAGACAGTAGAACTACTGGGCAAAAGCATGAGTGGCTGACAGGAAAAAGCACTGACAAGCAGAAACGAGTTCGTGTGAAAGATTTTTGTGATGCTATGACATTATCTAGATTCTGAACGCTTGAGATTCTCTTGACAAAGGGAGCTGTAGTTCACACATTTATTGAGATTTTTCAAGTGTTTGAATACTACTGACTTTTAAAATGTGCAATCCAGAAAAGATTGTAAAGCTTATATTATGCCAGTTTTGATACCAATAAGATTTGCCACAATTTCCATCAGTCATAGAGGATTGTAGTCCAATTCCACAAAGCCACAGCTGCTCCAAAGGCCTTAACCTACAATCCTGCTAGAAATCCCCAAAGTTCAAGTTGAAAGGAAGTCATGGAGGTGGGAAGGGTGTGTGTGTTCAGAAGCAGTCTTCCAGCTGTCTACATTATTTCCTGCGAGGTCAGCAGCACACATTGCACTCTAACACATGCTAAATATGTTTCAAGATAATAGATGAAAATCCATGCATATTTAAATGGCATTAACATCTTCACCTGTCAAACCTACCAAAAAATTATTCATAAAACCTATGCAAATACCCTTTTTTCCAGTCTTCCACCAAGTGATTTACAGAAAAAGCCTACAAGAACCAAAGGCAAATCCTTAACAGAACATAAATAACACTCAGAGCTTGTAGGGAAAAGTTTTGGAAATCTAAATATTCAAGCACAGTTTTAAGTTACAAAAGCAATAGCAGCAGCAAAACTAAAACAATCCTTCAATCAGTCTTTTGACAAATATTTACTGAGCACCACCATGTGCCCGGCATTCTTTCAGGTTCTTGAAGATTTAACAGTGGGCAAAATATACAGTGTCGCCGCTCCCAGGAAGTTTACAGGAAATTTTTCTCAAAAATATTAAATGTTTTAAACTAGGAATGTTTTCTCTATTGAATTACCGACATCTACCTTACCAAGGAACTAGTAAAAATAAACAAGATGCATAAAGATAGTCATGTAGATCAATGGGATAGAATTGAGAGCCCAGAGATAACTCCTCACATTTATTGTTAATTGATTTTTTTTAAAAGGGTGCCAAGACAATTCAATGGAAGAAAACAGTCTTTTTAACTAATAGTGCTGGAACATGTGCAAATGAAGAATGGGTCACAGACCTAAATGTAAGACTTAGGCTATAAAAATCTTAAAAGCAAACATAAGAGTAAATCTTCAGGCCTTAGGTCAGGCAATGGTTTCTCAGATATGATGCCAAAAGCACAAGCCACAAAGGAAAAAATATAGTTAAGTTGGACTTCATCAAAATCAAAAATTTGTGGGTATATAAGGAACCCTTCAGAAAGTATAAAGATGACCCAAATGGGAGAAAATATTTGCAGATTAAACATCTGATAATGAATTTGCATTCAGAATTTTTAAATTCTCATACTCAAAAAGACAAACCAGTTTTTAAAACTGGCAAACAATGTAAATAGACACTTCTCCCAAAAAGATATACAAATGACCAATACAGCCAGGTGCAGGGGCTCATGCCTGTAATCCCAACATTTTGGGAGAATCAGTTGAGACCAGGACTTCAAACAAGAGTGGGCAACATGGTGAGACCCCATCTCAA
>NW_012118099.1:1887014-1917666 GCF_000951035.1 Colobus angolensis palliatus
GCGAGCTTGCAGTGAGCTGAGATCCGGCCACTGCACTCCAGCCTGGGCGACAGAGTGAGACTCCATCTCAAAAAAAAAAAAGCATTATTAAATTAAATTAAATGAGAACATATGTCTATACAAAAACTTGTACATGATTCTTCATAGCATTATTTTTAATAGCCAAACAGTGTAAAGAACCCAAAAGACCATCAACTGATGAAATAAATATAGTACATCCATATAATGGAATATTATTCAGCAATAAAGTGACAAAGTACTGATACGTGCTACATTGTGAATGAATCTTGACAACATTATTTCAAGTGAAGGAAAACAGTCGCAAAAGACTATATATCATATGAACCCTTTTATATGAAATGTCCAGAATACACAAAACTATAGCAACAGAAAGATTAGTGGTTACACAGTGGTGGGGGTGGGGGATGGAAGGTTGGAAGGAAATGGAGAGTGGTTTGCAGTTTCTTTCTTCAGGGATGAAAATCTTATAAAATTGATTGTGGTGATGGTTGCACAATTCCGTAAACATAGGAAAAACCACTGAATTGGACAGTTTAAATGGGTAAATTGTACAGTATAGAAGTTTTTAAAAATTAAGAAATTGAGTCAAGCAGGTATACCTAGAACACCTAGAAAAAGGAAAGGAGAGGGATGCCTTCTCTTTCTCAGATTAATTAGCTTATGTCAACATGAAGGTACTTTTTCTTATTCAGATTAATTCAACACTTATTCACTGATGCCTACTACTCCTTAGGAACTAGGTTTGACTGGGAATCCCATAAAAAAGACCTAGTTCTCTCCCTCAAGGCTTTCCATCCCTAATAACAGCTGCTACCACTCACCAGGAAAGGAGCTAAGGGTTTCATGTATAGCATCCCAGGATAAGGTGGAGAGCCTTATCCTTATTACTGATGAGAAAGCCAACTCAAAGAGGGTGATTTGGCCATGTTCACAGCACTAACCAACAGGAGGGAGACTCAAAGCCAGATTTATCTACAACAAAAGCCTGTGCCCTCTTCACCTCACTGTATTCCTCCCAGGTCGAGGTGGGCAAGAAGTACAGAAAGTACTGCAATGAAATGCAGTCTGGATTAGGGTCAGAAGAGGGTCTCTCCAGCTCCCCACCAAGGAGAAGTCTTCAAAAAAGAAAAGTGAAACCTAGGCAGAACTCTGCTTAATGAGGGCTGATATTTCACTCAAACAAAAGGAGGTGGGTGGGGCTTTCTACACAGAGGAAAAGGTGAGAAGGAATGTGGAGAATTCAGAGACTAGGAAGCAGCTCCGTCTGCCTAGAGTATCAGACAGTTATGAGGAAATGGTGGGAGAAAGAATAGAAAGGAGGTTACTGCCACCCCCAGCTAGGAATTTAACCCAAGCACAGAGGCTGACTAGACATTAAAGTATTCTAGGCAGGAGGCAAAAAAGACCACTCTAGATGTAGGTGGTTAATGCGGGAGGCAGGGGCCTTGCAGGGATTATGAGGCCCTGCAAATTGTCCAGTTGAAAATTAAGAAGGGCCTGAATTCATGCAGCAGCAATGAAAACGGGGAAAATAAACAATTTGGAAGATGTTTAGGAGGTGGGAATTCCAAGACCTGGAAGGATGTGGAAACTTAAGGATCCTGACCCAAGAGGTAGAGGGGACACTGATGGTGGCAATAGCACCCACAACTCTCCTCCTTTCTTCCTGAGCCCCTCCCCCATGTAGCCACTGGCCTCAGGGAAACTGACTCCACTCCCACCCAGCTTCAGGAAAGACCCTTTATTCTACAGGTGATCCCATTGCCCTTATAGCCCAAGAATGGCCATGAGACTCATTCTAGCTAAAAGACTCAAGGGAAGTCTGCTGGAGGACTTCAGGAGAAAGCCTTTGTCCAAGAAAAGACTGCCTCTATTACTGTCCTACATATTACCATATACAAATATCACCTCCTCATCTCTAGAATTTGGCCATTGCTACAGCCTGAGGATGGCACTGACTCCAAGATGGCAGAGCAAGGATGAAATGAGAGAAACTGGGACCTTGATGTCACTGACCTACCCTGAACCTCCTTTCCTTGCCCCTGGATTCCCTGAGAGGTAAGCTAATAAATTTCCTCATGTTCAAGCAGTTTGCAGTGGGATATCCATAACTGGTGACCAAAGCATCTTTACTGATAGAGTGTGAGATCATTCATCAAACTCGGAAGCACAGGAAGATAAGCAGATCTAGAGAAGGGTAGTGATGGCAGGCTTAGGCATCTAGTGCAGAATCTAGTAAGCGATCAGAATCCAGAAAATAAGGAAGCTGGGACTACAGGTACAGATGTGGGGTTTCAGCATTCTAGTGGTGGTTGAGGCAATGTGAGTAGATGCACAACTGGAACATGATACTATTTCTCCTACAGACAGATCTGACAAATATCTATGAATATCAAACCACCACTGCTCTCCCACTTCTAACAACCACTCATACCCCTCAGAGAACCTGTGCCACCTTAGGCAGGGGTGGCAGACATTAGATATCCCAAACTGAAATTCAGAAATAAATGTATTCATAAATAATATATCATACATACTAATAGCTATCATTTATTGAGCACCTTTTGTCCAACGTACCTAAAATTCTTTTCTCAAATTCTCACAGTCATCCTATGGGGCAGATATCATGCCCCTCAGCTTACAGATGAGGAAACTGGGGCTAGCAAAAGAAAAATCACTTGTCCAATCACAAAGCCAGTAACTATGAGGCAGACCAGGATTTGATTGAACACAGGACAGGGAGCAGGGAGGGGAAAGACTGATGGTGACCATACAGCACTCCTATTAAGAGGCTGGTCCAGGTGGAAGGGCCAAACTAAGTGAGGAGCAGTGAGGATGGCAGAGAAAAACCAGTTTTTGACAAGTCACAATTAAGGCAGCAGAGGTTCCAAGCCTGTTTCTCAAACACAGGTCTGATGAAGCTCAAGGTGGGACCTGAGTGATTTAACAACTCAAATGGTCTCTGTGGGCTAGCTCAACAACCTGACCCTCACTCATCCACGCCACTGTTCTCTAAACAAAGCACTTTCTAACCAACCTCTGAAACACCGTCCCCCCCCCCCCCCAACTGAGGACTCTGCATTACTAAATGCCCTTTCCCGAGGGCTCCGAAGGTGTCCCTAAACAATACACTGCAGCACGTGGTTCCCTCTGCAGTCTCGGTCCACCGATTCCTCCTTTGCCATCTGACCTTTTGGTTATTTTCTGTGTGAGCTATCACTCAGCACTTCTCCGTTTTCCTTGCCTGTCCCATCTCTCTTGTTCTAACTTCCTCTTGGCATGTCAATATCCTGTGCTGGAAAACAAACTTCTCATACATTTTGGAAGGGCAGCAGGGCCCTTTGTGTCTTCAGCGATTATTAGGACAGCCTCCTGAGGAACTATTCCAGTCCTTGATGAATCTCTTTGCAACAGTGTGTAGTTATAGAGAAAGGGATTAACAATAGGCAGCATTAAGAAATAATGACTATTTCACTTAAAAAAGAACACAGCAAATACATGCATGGCTCAGAGGACACAGGAATACAATCCACATTTTTTAGAATGGTATAGACACTCTAAATTGTACTTACAAAGTTTTTGAGTCACAAAGTAAACTGACTGGTTCCTGAATTTAGCACACTGAGTCTATGCCCAGGACATGTGATAACAGGTGCCTGTTTAATCTTAACATATGAAACGTGGAAACAAAACTTATGGTGCAGAAACAAATGGTCGTTAGTCATCACAACCCAAAGCAGGATGACCAAGAGCAATATGCAGGAGCTTCAGATGTGACTAAAATTGTCAGAGATAAAGCTGAACCAAAGCAGTCAATCTCAGAGAGGCAGGAGCCATAGATGAAGCCAGTTTGATCTCTGACTTGTCATGTTTACAACAGGCCTGCAGACAAATGCACTTTGCATCAGAATGAAAAATATAATTTTTTCATAAAAACTCAGTATTTAAAGTATTTACGTCATCTTTTCCACTATGCCTTAGAGCAGTGTCAGATTAGGTTTATACAACTTCAAGAGTAAGACAGGTGTTTCAGTAAGATTAAAAATTACAGTACTGGTTCACAATAGCATAAACCCCCACTGTCAAACCAACCAACACGGTTCTCAGACAGTTTCAAGAATAGGAGACAAGGAAGAAAAGTCACTGAAGTGTGAGGATCTATTTTCCATTCGGGAAATATGCTCTTCTTCCAAAAGACTCAGGTTGGAAGGGGAGCACTAAATTTAAAAGAGAAAGACTTGGTACTTACAAAATACAAAAATGGTGTGATTCATGTTTTCTGAAATAGCTGATAGTCAGCTTTTCACTGTACTGCATGCATTCAGTCCACTGCACCATCTCATTTTCTACCCATTATCAATATAAAAATTAGAGTATCTTGGCAACAGATTTTTCACAGTGAGATTCACTTTATTCTAGGGTCTTTTCTAGTAAAAATAAAACGGCAAAGGAACCCCATTATCTAGAAGATTTTCAATATAGCCTATTTCAGCTGTAACACTCCACTCATTCTTCTACCAAATTATAGTTAATAAGCATCTACTACATGAACTATACAGCTCTGACTCCCGGGGATCACAGGCAGGGGCTCACGGCTTCTGGAGGAGACAGATGTGTCCAGAAATAATGCATGCAATGTGACAGATGCTGTAACAGGGATGTGTGAGGCACAAACAGGCACCTACCTCTGCTTGGTCAGGCAGAAGTGAAGGCTGCCTAGCACATGGGACACTTGATTCAAGGATGGTTCAGATAAGGATGTGTTTAGGGAAAGACAAAAGGGTAAACTAATCAGCAGGAATCTCATGCATAAAGTCTCAAAACAATCTGCAATATTTGGGAAACTGTGAGCAGTTTCTACATACCTAGAGGGCAAGTCACTTGGACTGGCAAGGCTAGATCAGGTAGAGTGCTAAGTCAAACAATGAAGTTCGGACCTTATCTCTAGGAAGGAATGAGCCACTACAACAAGAAGAGAAGAGGAGGAAAGGTGGAATAAAGTTAAAATTTCCTGGGTCCTTTTCATGTGCAAGACAGCATGAATGTAGAAGGTGAATACCATATATCATTTCTCTTCATTTTACAGAGAAACTGAAACTCAGAAAAGACACACCTAGTAAGTAATTAGCAGCGCCAAAACTTAAACCTAGGTAATCTGACTTCATAGCCTATGCTTTTAATCACTGCAGGTATTGTTCTGTGTATAAAGATATGAAGTAAGTGTAAAGATACTTGAATATGAAGCAAGATAAAGATACCATATTGTTTTCACTGAATATGAGGTAAACAACTCACCATTCCAAAAGAGGGGGGAAAAAGAAAAAATAGAAGGCATCTAAAAGTTACCCTACATTCAATGTTGAACCTGTGCACCAAAGACGTAAGAACAAAGAAAGCTGCTATCCTCTGACAGTGGTTCTCAACAGAGGGTGATTATGCCCATCAGGGAACATCTGGCAACATGTGGGGACATTTTTGGTTGTCATCATTGGAAAAGAGGTGCCACACATCTGGTGAGAGGAGGCAGGGAATGCTGCTAAGTATCCTACAAGAGACAGGATAAACTCCCACAGGCAGTTCAAGGTAGTTCAAGCTTACCAATATAGAATTCAAGAACACACACAGTAACTGGACTGCAAAAAGTATAGTTCACTATGAACCAAGAATAGCAGAAGCACCTAGGGAGGGACAGCCATAAGCTGTTGGAGGTAACAATGCTTTCCCCCTTAAACAGTTATTAAATCACATTCAAGTCATGGATGATAAAGGTATTTTTAATTTTTTTTTCAAAAAATAACTTCTTATAAAATTGAGGGGCTATTTATACACAGTTCATCTTACGCCAAAAGATATGAGTATTCACTTATAAACTTAACATAATTGCTTTTCATTTTTTTCCCAATCTTCTGAGATATTTTATTCATTAGTCCAAAGTGAATGAAAATTGTAATTTTTGGTAAGTGAGATGCACAGAATTTAAGCCCTTGCCTTATGATTGTTTTTCTAGCTTATTACGAAATTTCCGATCAAAGCATGGAAACTCACAGTATTCTCTCACGAATCTCAGGATGATTGGGAAGTAACATTATTTAGTAGTTAATGGATGAACTATACACTTTAACTGGGCGAAATGTATGGTATACCTTAACAAAGCCATTTAACAGAAGTTAATGGAATCTTCATCTTACTGTCATATTGGTTTCATTAGTTTAGTCAATACTCATAGGGAAAAATGAGCACCTAAACATTCATCACACTACTCAGAGGACTAAAATCTTGCCAAAACGAAAATACTAATCTATTTCATATTTGTAGCAGCAATATTGAGAATTAAATTTATAATCAAATCTTGTGACTTTTGTTTTCCTGAAAATGTTTTGCTAACCAAATGAAAACCTAGAAAAGTAGTCTGAGCCACATTCAAGTTTTGCTAAGAGAACAAAAAGAACGTTATCTACCTCCCTCAGCACAGAGAACTAGAAAGGACACAACAAAAGTTTCCCAGAACAAACATTACTCTAACAACAGAGACCAACCATAGCAGAAATCCTTACTTGAATAAACAACAGAGATAGCAGCAAAAGACAAACAGCTAAAACCTATTATAGGGCTCAACACACAACCAATAGCTTTCAGCTTATATAAAATGGAGTTTTTAAATCTCGGATAAGGTTCAAACTGTGAACTGCATGAATAAGACTTTCTGCTATCAAGGTGAGGTTGTCCCTAAAGCAAGTAAAAAAGGCAAATACAAAGATACTGTGTTTTATTTTTCTGGTATTTTTTTAAAAGAAAATTATTTTCCATTTAAATGGAAATTAAATGGAAATAAAATTATTTTCCATTTAAATGGAAATAAAATTATTTTCCATTTAAATGGAAATAAAATTATTTTCCATTTAAATGATATTCATCCTACCATATAAGATGAGTAACTGTTATCTTCAGGCTGAAACACTTTTCATGATGACACATTAATTTTTCTTCTAACATCGATGAAAAACTTATCTAAGTTGTAGAAAAATCACTTCAAAACTAACTTTTCTATTTGTAATTTGGTGCTTAAACAAATCCAAAGAATGTTTTTCAAAATGACACACAGAGAAAATGTTTACCAAGATTCTCTCATACTTCTTCCACCTTAACTTGTTATAATTAATCTTTTCTAATTCACAGTGCATTATTTTAACAGTAATATAAGTAAATTCTCAACTAATCATTTAGGAATCAGTAAAATTATTTCTACTAAGAAATGAAATGTGTGCATAATTTTAACGTAAAATTAGCCGTCTTCATCTAAGATAGAATAGGAAAAAGGGTAATCACAAAATAAATGTTAGGAAATGCTTTTGAAAAATAGAGATTTTTCTAGTTAATTTCAGAGAAAAGTAGGCTAATTGATGTTGCCTGCTTAATTTTGACTTTAATTAGTGGTAATCAAAATTACCAACTATACTATCTCAAGGAAAAACATCATAATGGTAGCTATTAGCTATTAACTTTGAAGTAACTGTTTACTTTTTCATTTACAAGCTAAAGTTGGAGTTAATTTTATGTAATTAATGCAATATACATCAGTTGTACCTATGCACCGTAATACCTGAAGGTTAGGAAAAAGTTTTTAAAAATGTCAAGTATGTACAGAATATACACATGTTCATTCAATGTTTGAATACCATCTACATGCAAGATCTTTTTTCATACACACCACTTATAAATGTGCAAATATATTTAATTTAGTACATGCCAAGGGTAGGTAGGTGTTTAACACATACACTTTTAAGGTAGCATAGAAGATAATGTGGTTAGCTTTAGCAGACATCTGTGTTACACACGGCCATCAAAATAATTGTGGCATGCTTTTGTGACAAGGACAGAGGCCAAGCCTGTTGTTAAACGATTATTTCCAACAAAAGCCTGCTTAAAAAATGTTTAGTTATATAGCCCATATCCAAAATAACAGTATTACATAGTTGCTGTTGCCTCTGAATCACTCACCAATTTTCAGCCTATTTGTAAAACAAGGTAAGTAAGCACCATTGGATTATAAAAAATAATTATGGATCAGGATTTTTGATTCATGTTTCCTTGACAAAATTATTCCATTTGATCCCAAGTCTTGGCTGCTCTCTTGACAGAATAATGTACATGCTCTACAGCTGACAGGCATGACTTTCATGATTAAACAGGAAGCTCACATTCCAGATGACTTTAGACTCCAGATAATTTAGACTTTGCACTTCAAAAAGATTTCCTTGTTGTCTTGGTATCTGATCATCAGTTACCTTTTTCTAACTGTTTCTACCTCAACACCATAAAGAATCTATATATTATCTAGAATTTAGAATGTTTTTGTGATTTTTGCCTATTTTATTCATACAGTACACCAAAGAATGTTACCTCATCTTGTAAGTTATAATATTTTCCTGATTTCATTGGGCGGGTGAGAGGAGAAATATTTTGGAACATAAAGAAAAGTTAAAAATACAAAATGTACACCCTCCCCCAAAAGAGTCTATTTTATTGGTCTTGAAAGGAAATACCATTTGAGAACAGAACTGAATTTTGCTCATTATAATTACTGGGGAAACAATATTCAAAACAACCCCCTAAAGGAAAGGGTTAACAATCCTGTAGCTTTAACTGATTATTTTTGCTCCTTTCTCCTGCAAAAGAATTACACCTATGAAATTGGAATTCTGTACACTTAAGAATGGCAACACCAACGCTGAAACTTTTAGCCAGGAATAGTTATCCTAGTGTGCATAAAACTATGTAAAAACTGATTCATAAAAGGAAATGCCCAGGGCCTACCCCAGTATGATTAACTTCTGACATGAAGAGACTAAGAGAAGATACTTGGCAGCCTGAACTCGATTTCTCAGAAAGCCAGCTCTATCAGAGCGGGGGGCGGTTTCCCTTCGCCAGACTCAGCTGCTGCCTCATCTAAAACGCCTTAGTGATTTAAAACTGAAAGAGAAAGGTAAACAAAACAACAAAACGCTCCGGATTTACACCTCCTTTAGGTAGTTAACATTGTTGCGAGGGCAAAACAAGCACGCAGGCGCAACGGTCAGGTTGTCAGTACAAACACAAGTACCTTCTCATCAAACATAAGGAAGAGGATCTCTGCGAGCTTGGCTGCCTTTTTGTTTGGGTTCTCCAGGTTAATGTAGCGATTGCATTTTAATGACCCACAATCAGGAGCAAAGTTATTACGGGTCGCTTCGAGAGATGTTTACTTAAACGTGAGGATAAACCCAGGTCGCTGTAGAAAGGGAAAATACTTTCCGTCCAAACGTAGCATTACCCAACTACAAACCCACGCAAAACAATCACAATGACCCATTAATGTGTTTCACGGAGTGAACTAGTTCACTTTCCTAATCACACTGTCAAGGAAAACGCCTTCAACAAAGCGGAGGGAAACCATGCCTTCCACACTGTGGTGGGAAGAGCCGGTATAACCCATTCTGTCCCTCTTTGAGAGCTGCGGGGGACCCAGAGGCTTTTGGAGAAAACCGGTTTGGGGAAGAGTTTTGGGGTGCTGCTGGGAGTCGGTGTGCTAAGTAACCTTTGAAACGTCAAACTCAACTTTGCTTTATGAAGAAACTCAAAGTTAACTCACCCTGGCACGTCCGCCCTCTCGGTGTGCGCAGAGGACAGCGGCCTCCCCTCCCCACCGCTCAGAGCCGCGGCCGCCGCCCTCGACCCACCGGTGACAGCCCTCAGACAAAGCGATGGACCCCCGCACCCGCCCTGCCGCCAACCCCCGGAACGCGCTCCCGGCCGCACCCACCTTGATGCCCTGCTGCTGGGTGGTAAGGGTTAACTTGGACTCATCCAGGAGCAAAACTTCGCAGTAAAATTCTTCCGGAACAGCGCAGAAACAGCCCATGTCGGTTGTGGCCGTCTCCAATCAAGCAAGAAAGCTGCCACTAAGGCGCCCAGCCGCCCCCTCCACTCAAGCGCGATGCATTAATTTATTGTCCGCCGCGCCTGGGCGAGAGCGAGAGGAGCAGCTCCCGGCGGGGTCCAGGGACGGGCCGCCGGGCCGCCCAGCAGGGCAGGAGCGAGAAGGCGGAAAAGCCCGGGAGAGTCAGCGCCCGGGAGCCGCCGGGGCAGCGCCTGCGGAACTGGGCGCGGAGGGCTGCGGCGCGTCCCCGCGCATCCTGAGGCTCGGGCTCCTCCGAAGGCGGGGGGGCGGGGCCCCTCCCGCAGTCCTGGCGACGACAAAAGTCTCCGGGCAGTGGGGGCAAGAGACCAGAAAAGGGAGGGACGGGAATTCGAGGACCTCCTCGGCCTTGGAAGCCCGTGGAAGCGCTGCGGCTCCCTCCTGCCGCACGGATTTGAGCGCGGCCCCGACGTCCCGGCCTCCGATCGGCCTGCGGAGTCCCCGGCGGGCGCGCACTTCCAGCCGCGACCCCGCCCCGCAGCCCCGGGTCAGGTCCGCCGAGTATGGAGCGCTGGGCTTTTCTTTTGTGTCAGGAGCACCCACGACGGCACGACCACGGGCGCAGGGGAACAGGCGAGGGTTGTCGCTCCGTCTGCTACCCTATCCCCAGCCGCGGGCGCTGAGGAGCCGGAAGAGGGGCGGAAAGGGCAGCGGGCTCCTTACCCAGACCAGCGAGGGTAGATCAGCTTGTCGCGGGGTGTGGTTCCCGTCCGGGGACCCCCGAGCCGATTACGGGTGGCCTTGTGTAGCCAAGTTCAAGCTCTCCCTCCGGGAATGCCTGCGGCGGCGGCGGAGCGCGGCTTCTTCAAGACATTCAGCAAAGCGGAGAGGCGGGGACCTGTGGGCGGAGGAGCGACGCCCCTGCTGGGAACGCGGCGGGCGGGGGGTGTTCCCTGAGCGCGCCAGGCCGCGGAGGCTCCGGGGAAAGTTCTCTTGGCCGCGCGAGGGGTGGTGCCCCGGGCGGGAGCAGCCCAGGTGCATATGAGCCCGGCCCAGGCGTCTGCAAAATGCCCTGGAACGAAGCGGACCGCCCCCAGTCCAGCACTGGCCGCGGCAGGGGAGCCCCTTCTGGGCGGGGTATCAGCTGGGGGCGGAGGGCGGGGCAGAGGTGGTCCCAGCGGCGAGGTGCCGGCAAGTCCACGCTGCAAAGCCGCACGCTGCCCCCAAGCCACGCGGCCGTCCAGCGCTCGTTGCGTCCGTTTCCCCGGGAGACCTGGAGGCTGGTTGGGGAGAAGACACGGTGCTGCTCGGACCCCACCGTTCGCCGGTCCCAATCCCACGCCCTCAGCGCTGTCGGCCGCGTCCGGGACTGAGGGGCACAATAGCTCTGAAGCTGCAGTGACCCCTGGTGGGTCCTGATGTCCGTGCACAGGCAGCCGAGGTTGAGCTGCGGAGGAGGCTGAGACCCGCTGGGCTTCGGAGCAGGTGCAATCTGTGCTCTCCAGCTGGGAACTAGCAGAAGTTAATGCGAGTCGCAGTTAGGGGAGAATTGAGGGGACGTCTTCCAGAAAGAAACCTCTATATTGAGTTTTAGAGTCAGAGCTTTCGCATCAGACGTAGTTTAGAGTTGACAGTTCTGCTACTTGTTAGCTGGGTAGCTCAAAAAAATTGCGTAAAACCTAGGACGTTAGCGCTTAAAGCAAAACCAGGCTTCCGTGGCACAGTAGAAATGAAGTGAACAATTGGTGACTTTGACGGAGTTTCGTCTCATAGTGATTTGCCACAAAGGAGCTTCTGAAGGAAACCTTGGCCTTCGCTGCTATTGTGACCCCATCCAAACACAGGATCAGCATAACCGCCAAACTGCAATATAAATTTCTGAACTTTACCTAGGCTATGAATAAAGCTCTATTTTATCTTCCGAATTTTCTGTGAAATTGACGCAGGTTTTGAATTTCTCATCAAATTCCGTGTCCAGCTTTGTTTTACTGTCAAAGTCTTGCCTGACTTACGAGGTGACACCTTACTATGCTAGATTTTAGCATGTCTGCTTGTGGAGGCTTTCTTTTCTGTAATACAGTACTCCTGACACCAGTTACCAAATGTGACTGAAAGATGGCTTAACATTTTCATTCTTTACCTCGATATCCAACCGAGACACTTGAGGCTGCAAAAACAAAAGGTTCAAGCAATCATCTGTTTCCAGTTTTGAGTTTTGCTGTCACGTGTTTTTTGGCCCTTTGATTTGGTTTTTTTTGCTTTCTGATTTTTGGTTTTGCTGTTGTTTTTTGTTTTTTCACCTCCAGTGGCAATGGAAAGGCTGAGGGTTTTCAGTGGGCAGGGATTCCTTTCCCCGCTTCTCATAAGGAAAGGTACAAAGCCATATAAGGTCCCATACATACAACACAACACTCTTTCCTGAATGAAGCATTTTCTTTTCCATTTCTATATCGGAGACTGGAGAAAAGAAAATGTAAAATCTAACACAAAATTAGGGATTACTAGTGACAACAGGATTCCACAGAATTTCTAAAGATAGCTTTATTGCATATAATTTACATACAATACACTGCATAATTTTTAAGTATACAATTTGATAAGTTTTGACATGTGTGCACCCATGAACCCACCACCATAATCAAGCTAGTACACATATTCATCCCTCCCTAAGGTTTCCTCCTGCACTTTGTCACTTTTCTTTTTTTTTTTCGAGACCAAGTCTCGCTGTATTAGAGGGCAGTGGCGCGATCTCACCTCACTACAACCTCCACCTGCTGGGTTCGAGCATTTCTCCTGCCTCAGCCTCCCAAGTAGCTGGGACTACAGGAGCGCACCACCAAGCCCGGCATTTTTAGTAGAGACGAGGTTCCACCATGCTAGCCAGGCTGGTCTCGAACTCCTGACCTCATGATCCGCCCACCTCAGCCTCCCAAAGTGCTGGGATTACAGGCGTCAGCCACCGCGCCCGGCCACTTTGTCATCTTTTGCTCCCATTCCTCACCATGACTCACTTCCCAAGCAACCATAGATCTGCTTTCTGTCACCATCATTTAGCTACATTTTCTAGAATTTAATACCAATTGCATCATACAGTGTCAACTCTCCTTTTTGTCTGGTTTCACTCGGCACAATTATTTTGAGATTTAACCATGCTGTTGTGAATATAAATAGCTCATTTATTTTTATTGTTCAATAATATTCCATTGTATGTATATACCACAATTTGTTTTTTCATTCCTTTAGGTGGTTTCCAGTTTTTGACTATTACAAATAAAGCTGCTATGAGGATTTTATTAGTCAGCTCAGGCTGCTATAACAAAATACAGTAGACTGGATGGCTTAAACAACAGACATTTATTTTCTCACAGTTCTGGAGCCTGGAAGTTCAAGATTATTGTGCCGTTATGGTCAGTTTCTGGTGGGTTCCCTTCCTGACTTGAAGGTAGGCTGCAACTTACTGTGGGCTCACATGACATTTTTGTGTGCTTGTAGAGAGAAAGGGAAAGGGGAGAGGAATGGAAGGAGGAGAGAGGGAGAAAAGGAGGGTGAAAGAGAAATATAAGAAGGGTGGGGGAGAGAAAGACACCAAGACAGCATTTTCTGGGGTTGATTATTACAAGGACATTAATCCCTTGGTACCAGGGTTCTACTCAGGATCTCATTTAACCTTAATTGCCTCTGTATAGACCCTATCTCTAAACAGTCACATTGGGTTAGGGCTTCAACATACGAATTTTGAGGCAACACAATTCAGTCCATAGAAAGGATCCATGTCTTTATATGTACATGTGCATTTGTGTCTTGTAATACAGAGTAGAATGACTGGATCAGAAGATATATAACTGGCAAATAAACACATGGAAAGATGATCAACATCATTAGTCACTAGGAAAATGCAAATTAAAATCACCATCAGATACCACTAGAGACCTAATGGTTACCAAGCTACCATATCACTATGCTAAGTGTGGGTGAGGATGTGGTGCAATTTTTTTTTTTTTTTTTTTTTGAGACAGTCTCACTCTGTCACCCAGGCTGGAGTGCAGTGGCACAATCTCAGCTCACTGCAACCTTCACCTCCCGAGTTCAAGTGATTCTTCTCCCTCAGCCTCCTGAGCAGCTGGGACTGCAGGTGCGTGCCACCACGCCCAGCTAACTTTTGTGTTTTTAGTAGAGACGGGGTTTCACTGTATCAGCCAGGCTGGTCTCAAACTCCTGACACCATGATCCACCAGCCTCAGCCTCCCAAAGTGCTGGAATCACGGATGTGAGCCACCGCACCCAGCCAGATGTAGAGCAATTTAAATTCTCATAATCCTGGAGTGCATGCAAGATGGTATAACCACTTTGGATAAGTTTTGTAGTTTCTTAAAAAGTTGTACATAGACCTTCCTTAAGATTTTGGAGGAAGACTTTCTCTGCCTATCCAGAGAAACAAATTAACAAGATGCTATTCAAACACTTTTTCCTAGGAAAATCATATAGTTTTCAACATGTGCATAATATAATATGCTCCATTTAAAGCTTTGCATCAAAGGTTTTGATCTCTTTTCAGTGATTTTTGTTTTAACATTTTGTTAAATGTTAAACATTAACATTTTGTCATGATAAGCCTAGGTAGATGAGTCAAATGGCAAATAAATTCAGAATAAACATAATTTCTACAGAAATATGCAGGGCTTCCATCTGTGAAAGACTGCAGGAATCCTCAATCTGGAAGAAGAAATTTCATTTTACATAAAACAGGCCCCCACCCCTTGCTGAAACATGTACTTCAAAATGCAAACTCAGAATTCTTTTTAAAGCACCATATTCTTTTTAGGAAGATGTATTTAAACAATCTTCTGTGATCTTTTTATAATCTTACATTTTCCAAACTTAAGAAACTTAACTGTAATATGTAAAAGAAAAAAGCCTGTATTTATTGACAATAGATACATAAATAATTTAATTACGAACATACCTAAGAACAACGCAGCAGAATCACCAGGGCTTGTTAAAACACTGATTTCTGGCCCTGCCCCCAGGGTTTCTGATTTAGTACTTATGGAATGGGACCGAAGAATCTGCTAATGCTGCAGATTGGCAAGCTGACTTTGAGAATCACTGCTTTGGAGATTATCTTTCAAAAAAAAAATAGTTGTTCCTAATTACCTATGAATAATTTGGGAAGAAGGTCATTCTTCACTAGTAGCCTCCCTGTTATTTTGCCTCATTCATCAAATTAATGCCTGTCAAAGAGAAAGTATTGAAGATCCTGCCAAGTAGATAACATCAGAAGGAGTAGTTATTAAGGGAAATATCCCTAATTTGGTCTCATCATACTACGGCTTAGTCTCTTTGGACACCTTACTTATTTTTATTTCTAATATAGTATGTGCCCAGGCACATCCAGTTTTTAAGACCATTCTGCCTCATGACTCACTTTACATATAGGTATGTCATTAACCAGGTGTCTTCTTTTCTAAGTACTGAGGCCTTAGATCCCATTTATTAGAATACCTCAAGGCTGTTAGCCATGTTTCAAGGGAAACCATCTCCCAAGAATTCCCTGCAATCTAAGCTGGTTCTTCATCCTTGTGATCTTCAAATAAATGTTCTTTGGGGTTTACTGAGAATTCTCATTTTGCATAGTTGTTAATCCTTGGTAGTGAATGCATTAATGTGGTTTGTATTTAGCAAAAATAGTTTAGAACTTTGAAACACCCTAGCTACCCTTTCTTTTAAAATCACCAACGGACTTTCCTCTTGCACTATTATATAAGCTGCTGATTTTTCAACCTCATTGCTTACCTTTAATAACTTTCCATGTCAGTGAATATATCTCCACTTCGTCTTTCCTAGGTGTTCTATTATATGCATACACTATAATTAATTTAACAGCTCAAATTTGGCAGTTAGATTGTTATAAAAATATAAACATGCTGTAGTAAATACTTTTACATGTATCTGTGTATACTATTTGATAAAGATGAATTCCTAGATGTTGAACTTGTGAATCAAAGTATATGCATATTTAATTTATTTATTGTAATTATGACACATTGCAATCCAGAAATCCTGAATCAATTTATAGTTCCACCAACAATGTATCAAAATACCCACTTCACTCTACTCATGCCAGTCTTTGAAATCTCTTTCAATCAAATAGGCAAAAGTCATTTTGTTATTTTAAAAACTAGAGAAAGTCTCCTAAAAGAACAGTTTCTATAATAATGCAAAGAGGAAAGTCCATTTTTGTTTGTTTTTAAAAAAAAGTTTGGAGCAAAGTTGAGTGAGTCATGCCTGTAATCCCAGCACTTTGGGAGGCCAAGGCAAGAGGATTGCTTGAGCCTTGGAGGCAGAGGTTGCAGTAAGCCAAGATCGTGTCACAGCACTCCAGCCTGTGCAACAGAAAAATGATTTTTTACAATGAGTATGGAATAATTTAAAATGAAAATAAATTCCTATATTAAACCAAAGAATCTGTCAAATTACCGGTTAATGAAATTGGCCTTCATTGAAAATTGGACTCCTTTTCTAAGTTATAACCTAAGTTCCAATGTGTTGACTATTTTACCTGGTTCATGTACTCCAGTTTGATCCCTCATAGAAACTTTATTTGGTTAACACCAGCTTAGTAATAGGGGCATTAATTTACCTATAGAAATTTGAGGAAAATAATGGGGAAATTAGTTTTTATTATCTTGTAGTCATTTTTATTTTGAGTCAAACTAGCTGTGTGACTTTAAAGAAGCCATATCATCTCTCTGTACCTCAGCATGCTCCTCTATAAAATAAAAAACCTGGAGTATGTTGTGGCACCTCTAGATTGTCATGCCCAGCAGGCTGATTTTCTACCTCTTTCTTCTGGTAATGACAAATTGCTCTTCCTTAAAGGTGGTACCTAGGGAAGGAGCATCCCAGTGCAACATCTGACAAAGAAACATCTGGAGATGATCTCTGAACTCGTGTCTAGCCTTCTGATTAAGAAGTTGCCAAGAAAAACTAAAATAGTCATTTCCTCTGGGAAAGGGGCATGGGTGGTTTATGGACAAGCTAGAATTGAGACTTAACATTTCCCTGTATTTCTCTTTAGAATTCTGCATCCTATTATTCTGTACATGTGTTACCTAGTCATTAGGTAAATACATATTTGGAAATCATTTTTGAAAAGACAAAGTAGAGTTCATAATCTCATCATTTTAAGGGCACTGTCTTAGTCCCTTTGTGTTGTTATAAAGGAATATCTGAGTCTGGGTAATTTATAAAGAAAGATTTGTTTGGCCCATTTTCTGCAGATGGTACAAGAAGCATGGCACTAGCATCTGCTGAGCTTCTGGTGAGGGCCTCAGGCTCCTTCTACTCATGGTGGAAGGCAGAGGGGAGCCAGCGTGTAGAGATCACAGGAAGAGAAAGGAAGCAAGATGGAGAAGGGGGAGGTGCCAGGCTCTATTTAATGCCAGTTCTCCAGGGAAGTAATAGAGTAAGAACTCACTCACAAACCTCCAGCCAAGGGCATTAATCTATTCATGAGGGATCTCCCTCCATAACCCAAACACCTCCCATTAGACCTCACATCCAATATTGGGGATCAAATTTCACCATGAGGTTTGGTGGGATCAAACACTCAAAGTATAGCAGACATGCATAAGCTAAGGACTGGAATTACATATGTTAAAATACCAACAGTGGTTATCTCTATATGGCAGAACTGTGAGTAATTTTGTTTTCTTTTCTATGATTTTATTTATTTTTATACGTTTTTTCCCTAAACATTCCCTCGTGTGGTCAGACAAATCTTTTACATTTTAAGCATTAATCTTGTAAAATAAATATGTAAAATAAAGAACCTAATGATGCCTAATACATCGAAACTAGAAGGGAAAGTGTTGCCAGGAAAATCTCTACTAGCAACCATGTCACTAGACACAGAGCAGGTGCTCAATATATGGTCTGTGAGTCACTGATTTTACCTCCTGAATCCTCATGTCCTTTCTCATTGAGAGCTGTTTTCCCAGCATAAGAGCCTCCTCTTCCTAAAACTCTCCTCTTCTGACAACTTCCACCTGCTACACCATTTTCATCTTGGTAGGTCCTACTTGATGCTCAGGTATCCACTTTGCTCTCCCTCCTCCAAGGAGCTCTCCCAACTCACAGGTCTAGGCTGGGTCCCATGTACAATCATCTTCATAATTGCTGCCTCCTTACTGAACTGTAGGTCCTCAAAATCAGGGCCACATCTGACTTGTTCACTGTTGTATCCCAAGAACTTAGCATGGTCCTTGTCAGAGAGTAGATTCTCAATAAGTATGTGTTAAATGAGTGAGTGAGATTACCTGTACAAACTTCACCTCTGGCATGCTACATGCAGATTCCTTTTGAGCACACTCAACTCGTCTTTAGCTTGATTCCCTTCCATCGAACCCTTACTTTGCCAGCTATTCATCTTAATCAAAAACAACTTTTGTTGATGGGATAATAAAGAGTTGCAGTAAGGACACAACGCATTGTTGTTGGTTGAAATATGCACTTTACCAGTGAAGCTTCTCATGGCCCTATGTATTAGTGGGTTCTATGAATGGCTGTTGGATCTCAGAAGTTTTGTGAGATATTCTCTTATTTTCTGTAAAAATTAACTCAGTTGAGCAATTGGGGCAATAGTAAGTCCTTCAGACCCTCCTTCTGCAAACTTACAGAGTTCACATTCAAATTATATTGAATAATTGCTGAATGTGATGACAGATAGCACTTGAGCTGATGTCCAAGATGATGCTGATAAAAAGAGTTGTGCTAATCCATTCCTTTAGAACAGTGATCCCCAACCTTTTTGGCACCAGGGATGGACTTCATGGAAGACAGTTTTTCCACAGACTTGGGGGCGGGAGGTGGTTTGGGGATGATTGAAGTGCATTACATTTATCGTGCACTTCATTTCTATTATTACGTTGTTATAACTCATCATAATGTAGAATCAGTGGAAACCCTGAGCTTGTTTTCCTGCAACTGGATGGTCCCATCGGGGGTGATGGAAGACAGTGACACCTGAAGTGTATTGCTTATGTCCACTCTACTCCATAATCTCATTTTGGTTGCTGTCACTGCAGAAAACCCTGCTTCACAAAGATAGGATAGTGGAAATAGAAAGAAGCTTTTCAGTGCTTCTGTGGTAATCTCAGGATATTCCACCTTGACTTTAATCCAGAATGTATGGAGATTTGAAGTTGCCTCAAACATACTTTTAAGGCCACCAGAATTTGCAATCTCAAGCAGTTGATCTTCAAGCATGGACAAAGCTGATTCCCTGGTTTATTCACAAATGGGTGATGGATCCATTCCTTCCCAGTCTGGGGGTCTTTTGTGGTTGGGAAGTAGCGCACAAACTCTTTTGAAAGCTGAGACAGGTGACCATGCACCAGCTGGCAGAAAGAAGGCCCTGGCTTGGTCTCTTTCACAATCTCTGCTAATGTTTGAAGCATGTCAGAAATCCCAATATTCATTCATTGCCCCATAATTCCAGTTTGGCTTTGAATGCAGCCACTTTATCTGCCGACTCAAACACAGCTGTTGTTCTCCCCTGAAGTGACAGACTGAGTTCATTGAGCAGGTTGAATATGTCACACAAGTAAGCAAGTTTTGTGACCCATTCTGTGTCGCTGAAATGTGCTGCCAGTGGTGCTTTTCTAAAAGAAATCTTTGGAGTGGGTCTCATAACTCAAAACTCTCTGGCCAGTGATCTACCTTGAGAAAGCCGTCTCACTTCTGTGTATAAGAGAAGATGTGTGTGCTCTGTATCCATTTCCTCCCAGAGCTGTGCAAAAAGATATGAGTTAAGGGCACGTAATTTAATGCTATTGAAAATTTCAATCACATCCTGTAAAATATTAAGTTCAGGTGACTTTTTTTTTTTTTTCTAGCCAGCATTTCTCAGTGGATGACACAGTGTGTAGATTCACATTCAGAAGCAACCTCTTTGACCCAAGTAGTGAAACTAGAAAGGCATCCAGTCATGGCAGCCTCTCTGTCCATGCTTATACCAATGCAAAATGATCAATTCTGCTTTCCTGATATGTGATTCATATGGTTTGGCTCCGTGTCCCCACCAAAATTTCATATTGTAGCCTCCATAATTCCTGCATATTGTGGGAGGGACCCAGTGGGAGATGATTGAATCACGGGGGCAGGTCTTTCCCGTGCTGTTCTCGTGACAGTGAGTGGGTCTCACGACCTCTGATGGTTTTAAAAACAGGAGTTTCTCTGCACAAGCTCTTATCTTGTCTGCCACCACGTGAGACATGACTTTCACATTCCACCATAATTGTGAGGCCTCCCCAGCTGTATGGAACTGTAAGCCCATTAAATCTTTTATTTTGTAAATTGCGCAGTCTTGGGTATGTCTTTATCAGCAGCATGAAAATGAACTAATATAGTAATCATTCAAAGACTTGAATAGTCCTGTAGCTGTGGCATTGGTTGGCAACAAAAGTGTACATAACATTCTCATGCACATCCTCCTGAGAAATATATCGCACAAAAACAAGCATTGTTGCCTTGTTGTCAACATTGGTAGACTCGTCAACCTGGATTGTGTGCAACAGTGACTCATTAATCCTCTCTAACATTTGTGCCTCAATATCCTCAGCTATTTCATTCATTTGTCTAGTTGTGGTGCTAGCCAAAAGAGGAACATATGCCACCTTTTGAACTGCAGCATCTCCTAAAAGTTCATGACTAACGTCCTTAGTGGTGGGCAGGATCAACTCTTCACCAATAGTAAAAGGCTTCTTAGTGTTAGTGATGTGGTTAGCCACTAAGAATGATGCTCTTAGTGCAGACACATTTGATGAAGTGGTGGCCATCAATAATTGCTTTTGTTCTTCCTGTTCACGTTTTTCTTTTTAATTTGAAAAACTTCAAAGGCTTGTCTTTTAGTGCAGGGTGTTTGGTCTCTACGTGGTGAAGCAGTTTTGAAGATTTCATGGCTCCATTGAATATACAATTTCATGGCTCCACCACATATGCAAAGTAGGTCTAGAGAATGTAAATCACCTGTTGCAATCAACCTGTAAAAAGCAGGACTCTTGGTATTTTCTTTTAAATGCAGCTTTCTTTTTGTTTGCAGTCTTGGAGTCTTCTGCTGTCTTATCATTGGATCTTCCCCCTTTTCAAAGAAGCTCTCCAGTGACATTTGTTTTTCATTCATTTTGGCTAGAGTTAGCTTATGGGCTTACTAAAACTGTGACTGAGACAAGTGTGCAGTACAGGAAAAAGGCGTGGGTGGAAGCAGTAAATAAAATAATGGGTATGCCACGCAAGGACTGAAATAAGTGTCAGATTCTGATTTAAAGCCTGCCATCAGATGCAGCTTAATTGTCACTTGCCATTCACTGATAAGGTTTTGATATGAGTCTGCAAGCAATTGATTTATTATGGTCTCTGCATAGTGAAACCTCTCTGCTAATGTTAATCTGTATTTGCAATTGCTCCTCCGTGCTAGCATCACTGCCTCAGCTCTACCTCAGATCATCAGGCATTAGCTTCTCATAAGGAGCACACAACCTAAACCCCTTACATATTCACAAAAGAATTTGCACTCCTAATAGAATCTAATGCCACTGCTGATCTGACAGGAGGTAGAGCTCAGGCAGTAATGTGAGCAATGAAGAGTGGCTGTAAATACAGATGCAGCTTTGCTTGCTCAACTGCTGCTCATCTCCTACTGTGTGGCCTGGTTCCTAATAGGGGTTGGGGACTTCTGTTTTAGAAGGCTTGCTTCAGTTGCCCAAAACAGAGTGAACTCCAATCCTTCATTAAATCTAACTTTAGAGCATACTTTATTGATATTATGATTGCAGTTGTTGGGGGTGACATTATAAAACAGTGGTAATACAATTCCATAGGACCCATAGCATGTAAAATCTGGAATTAGCTTTAATGATCACCTAATCTCACCCTTTAATTATATTACAAATGAAATTATTGAGATACAAAGAAATAAAGCCTCTAGTTCTTGGCAGATTTGGGTTTGAACGTGGGACTCCTGTCCTTAAGTTTTTCTTTATTAAATTTTCTCATTTGTAAATCATGACTACTCATAACATAAGCCCATCAAAACTCTAGGAAAGTATGATGTTAACTGCAGCTTTGTTGTATATACATGTAGCATACATATAGAAGTGTATATTTGAATATGCTTAGTCCAGGCTGTAGATAGGATAAAGCAATACTTAAGAGGGGAAATATACCAATCATAACAAAATTACTATATTTCATTGGCTTTAAGATGCTATCAATTACATTAGTAACTGTTATTTTATTTACCACACTAAGAAAAATAAACACTGCCAATTAAATGAGGATACCAATTATAAGATGTGCCCCAATTTTAGAAATTTTAAAATGTAAAAAAAAAAGTCATCTTGAGAACTGAAGTATAGTGTTAAGTAAGATGATATTTATATTACTCTTTTTGCTAAAATAACTTGTTTAATATTACTAATGTCTCCATACTTATACCACGTTCATCATGGGTAAAGGCAAGTGAAGGATATAAGCACAAATATTTTCATGTAGTGCATACATAGAGGAAAAAGTTATAGTTTTTTGGAATCAAATTATGTCAGGATGCTTTTGGAAACCCAACTCAAGCCAACATTTAAAATAAAAAGAGTTTATTGCCTCACTGATACAAAATTCACAGTATCATCCCCGTACTGATTCCAATTTTCTGTGTCCTTTCACCTCTGTCACCTTCATGAACTCCTTGAACTCAGCCTCGCCTCCCCTGAAGCAATCAGATGCTGGAGCAGTTCCAGGGCTCACATCTGCTCTCCACACCACACAGAGCTAAGGGAGCCACCCATCCTAACTTTCTTAGTCTGAAGCCCAGAGTTCATGCTGATAGACCAGCTTCAGTCACAAGCAGTTCAGTGAAGTCATTAGGAGCACAGATTCCAGAGCCAGACTGCCTGAGTTAGGATCCCTCCCAGCCCACTATTTACCAGCTCTGTGCCTCAGAGCAGCAAAAAGGAGATTATAATAGCACCTACCCTGAAGGGTTGTTGTGAGGACCAAATGGGCTAACTCAGTGCTTAGAATAGCACCTAGCACTTAGTAAATTAGAAAGTGCTGTGAAAGTGATGATGATGATGATGATGATGGTGATGATGGTGATGATCCATTCCTAAAGTAATCACCATGACTAGAGGGCGACTGTGCTGAATGGCTTAGCCTAAATCAAAACACTCCTCTAATGTAACACGCAAAATTGCCTTCTCAGGAACCACATGGGTCCCCAGACAGGAGCCATTGAAAATAACTTGGCAACAGGGGCATAGAAAGCAGCCAGGGGCAATCAGCAAAGGTTCACTACACAAATCACAGTTTAAGTATGCAGGGTTGTTCGACAAATCATAGTCTAAAATGAAGACCATGTGTTCAAGGTAAACAATCATTCTACGCTTTATATCTTTTACAAATACGTATTTTCAAATATCAAGTTTCCATGTTATATCAATTACACATTTCACAAATGCTACCCAGGCTCCCCCTTTTGCTCACATACTTTCTTTCATTTTACACATCAGTCAATATTCATTGACTGTTGATGTGTGCCAGGCATAGCAGTTAGCAAGCTGGTCTCTACCTTCAAGGAGCTTACAGTCTTATAGAATGATAGTTCTTAGCAAGTACTGATCTTGCTTTAGCTAGATCACTATTATATGAAATGAAAGTGTAGACGGCCAAATAGGAACAGTTCCCGTATACAGCTCCCAGCGAGACCAATGCAGAAGGCAGGTGATTTCTGCATTTCCAACTGAGGTACCTGGGTCATCTCATTGGGACTGGTTAGACACTGGGTGCAGCCCACAGAGGGTGAGCAGAAGCAGGACGGGGCATCACCTCACTCGGGAAGTTCAAGGGGCTGGGGAACTCCCTTCCCTAGCCAGGGAAGCCATAAGGGACTAAGTTATCTGGCCCAGATACTATGCTTTTCCCATGGTTTTTGCAACCTGACTACCAGGAGATTCCTTCGTGTGCCTAACCACCAGGGCTCTGAGTTGTTTCAAGCACAAAACTGAGCAGCTGTTTGGGCAGACACTGAGCCAACTGCGTTTGTTTTCGTACCCCAGTGGCACCTGGAACCCCAGTGAAACAGAACTGTTCACTCCCCTGGAAAGGGAGCTGAAACCAGGGAGTCAAGTGATCTTGCTCAGCGGGTACCACCCCCATGGAGCCCAGCAAGCCAAGAGCTGCTGGCTTGAAATTCTCACTGCCAGCACTGCAGTCTGAAGTCGACCTGGGACACCTGAGTTTGGTTGGGGGAGGGGCATCCACCATTAATGAGGCTTAATTAGGCTGTTTTCCCCTCACAGTGTAAACAAAGCTGCCAGACTGCCTCTCTGATTCCTCCTCACTGGGCAGGGCATCTCTGAAAGAAAGGCAGCAGCCCCAGTCAGGGGCTTATAGATAAAACTCCCTTCTGCCTGAGACAAAGCACCTGGGGGAAGAGGTGGCTGTGGGCAGAGCTTCAGCAGACTTCAACGTTCCTGCCTGCAGGCTCTGAAGAGAGCAGCGGATCTCCAGGCACAGTGCTCGAGCTCCGAGTTCTGCTAAGGGACAGACTGCCTCCTCAAGTGGGTCCCTGACCCCCATGCCCCCCGACTGGGAGACACTTCCCAGCAGGGGTCGACAGACACCTCATACAGAAAAGCTCCGGTTGGCATCTGGCAGGTGCCCCTCAAGGATGAAGCTTCCAAAGGAAGGAACAGGCAGCAATTTTTGCTGTTCTGCAGCCTCCACTGGTGATAACCATGCAAACAGGGCCTGGAGTGAACCTCCAGCAAACTCCAGCATACCTGCAGGAGAGGGCCCTGTTAGAAGGAAAACAAACAAACAGAAAGCAATAACATTAACATCAACAAAAAGGACACCCATGCAAAAACCCCATCCAAAGGTCATCAGCATCAAAGACCAAAGGTAGATAAATCCACAAAGATTAGGAAAAACTGGCACAAAGATGCTGAAAATTCCAATAACCAGAATGACTCTTCTCCTCCAAAGGATCACAACTCTTTGCCAGCAAGGGTACAAAACTGGACAGAGAATGAGTTTGACAAGTTGACAGAAGTAGGCTTCAGAAGGTGGGTAATAACAAACTCCTCTGAGCTAAAGGAGTATGTTCTAACCCAATGCAAGGAAGCTAAGAACCTTGATCAAAGGTTACAGAAACTGCTAACAAGAATAACCAGTTTACAGAAGAACAAAAATGACATGATAGAGTTGAAAAGCACAGCACAAGAACTTCATAAAGCACATAAAAGTATCAATAGCCAAATCGATCAAACAAAAGAAAGGATATCAGAGATTGAAGATCAACTGAATGGAATAAAGTATGAAGACAATATTAGAGAAAAAAAGAATGAAAAGGAATGAACAAATCCTCCAAGAAATATGGGATTATGTGAAAAGAACAAACCTACGATTGACTGGTGTACCTGAAAGTGATGGGGTGAATGGAACCAAGTTGGAAAACACACTTCA
The DNA here is from genome assembly GCF_000951035.1 of Colobus angolensis palliatus. NCBI lineage: Eukaryota > Metazoa > Chordata > Mammalia > Primates > Cercopithecidae > Colobus > Colobus angolensis. Next base: position 1,912,453 of record NW_012118099.1, read on the forward strand.
GGATATTATCCAGGAGAACTTCCCCAACCTAGCAAGACAGGACAACATTCAAATTCAGGAAATACAGAGAACACCACTAAGATACTCCCAAAGAAGAACAACCCCAAGACACATAATTGCCAGATTCATCAAGGTTGAAATGAAGGAAAAAATGTTAAGAGCAGCCAGAGAGAAAGGTCAGGTTACCTACAAAGGGAAGCCCATCAGACTAACAGCAGATCTCTCTGCAGAAAACCTACAAGCCAGAAGAGAGTGGGGGCCAATATTCAACTTTGTTAAGGAAAATAGTTTTCAACTCAGAATTTCATATACAGGAAAACTAAGCTTCATAAGCAAAGGAGAAATAAAATCCTTTATAGGTAAGCAAATGCTGATGGATTTTGTCACTATGAGGCCTGCATTACATGAGCTCCTGAATGAAGCACTAAATATGGAAAGGAAAAACCAGTACCAGTCACTACAAAAACATACCAAAATATAAAGATCAAAGACACATGAAGAAACTGTATCAACTAATGTGCAAAATAACCAGCTAGCATCATGATGACAGGATCAAATTCACAAATAACAATATTAATCTTAAATATAAATAGGCTAAATGTCCCAATTAAAAGACACAGACTGGCAAATTCAATAAAGAATCAAGACCCATGGTTGTGTTGTATTCAGGAGACCCATCTCACATGCAGAGACACACATAGGCTCAAAGTAAGGGGATGGAGAAATGTTTACAAAGCAAATGAAAAGAGAAAAAAAAAAGCAGGGGTTGCAATCATAGCCTCCAATAAAACAGACTTTAAACCAACAAGGATCAAAAAAGACAAAGAAGGGCATTACATAATGGTAAAGGGATCAATGCAACAGGAAGAGCTAACTATCCTAAATATATATGCACCCCAATATAGGAGCACCCAGATTCATAATGCAAGTTCTTAGAGACCTACAAAGAGACTTAGACTCCCACATAATAATAGTGAGAGATTTTAACACCCCACTGTCAATATTAGACAGATCAACAAGACAGAAAATTAACAAGAATATCCAGGATATGAACTCAGCTCTGGACCAAGCGGACCTAATAGACATCTACAGAACTCTACACCCCAAATCAACAGAATATACATTCTTCTCAGCACCACATAGCACTTATTCTAAAATGGACCACATAATTGGAAGTAAAACACTCCTCAGCAAATGCAAAAGAACAGAAATCATAACAAACAGTCTCTCAGTCCACAGTGCAATCAAATTAGAACTCAGGATTGTGAAACTCACTCAAAACTACAAAACTACATGGAAACTGAACAACCTGCTCCTGAATGACTACTGGGTAAATAATGAAATTAAGGCAGAAATAAGTAAGTTATTTAAACCAATGAGAACAAAGACACAATATACCAGAATCTCGTGACACAGCTAAAGCAGTGTTTAGAGGGAAATTTGTAGCACTAAATGCCCACAAGAGAAAGCAGGAAAGATTTAAAACTGATACCCTGAATTCATAACTAAAAGAACTAGAGAAGCAAGAGCAAACAGATTCAAAAGCTAGCAGAAGGCAGGAAATAACTAAGATCAGAGCAGAACTGAAGGAGACAGAGACACAAAAAACTCTTCAAAAAAATCAATGAATCCAGGAACTGGTTTTTCGAAAGATTAACAAAATAGACCACTAGCAAGACTAATAAAGAAGAAAAGAGAGAAGAATCAAACAGACACAAAAAAAAAATGACAAAGGGGATATCACCACTGATCTAACAGAAATACAAACTACCATAAGAGAATACTGTAAACAACTCTACATAAATAAACTAGAAAATTCAGAAGAAATTCATAAATTCCTGGATATGCACACCCTCCCAAGTCTAAACCAGGAAGAAGTTAAATGCCTGAATAGACCAATAACAAGTTCTGAAATTGAGACAACTATTAATAGCTTACCAACCAAAAAATCCCAGGACAAGATGGATTCACAGCTGAATTCTGCCAGAGGTACAAATAGGAGCTGGTACCATTCCTTCTGAAACTATTCCAAACAATAGAAAATGAGGGACTCCTCCCTAACTCATTTTATGAAGCCATCATCATCCTGATACCAAAACCTAGCAAAGACATAACAAAAAAAGAAAAATTCAGGCCAATATCTCTGATGAACATCGATGCGAAAATCCTCAATAAAATACTGGCAAACCAAATCCAGCAACACATCAAAAAGCTTATCCACCAAGATCAAGTTGGCTTCATCCCTGGGATGCAAGGCTGGTTCAACATACACAAATCAATAAATGTAATCTATCACATAAACAGAATCAATGACAAAAACCACATAATTATTCCAATAGATGAAAAGGCCTTCAATAAAATTCAACACCCCTTCATGCTAAAAACATTCAATAAGCTAGGTATTCATGGAACATATCTCGAATAATAAAAGCTATTTATGACAAACCCACAGCCAATATCATACTGAATGGGCAAAAGCTAGAAGCATTCCCTTTGAAAACCGGCACAAGATAAGGATGCCCTCTCTCTCCACTCCTATTCAACATAGTATTGGAAGTTCTGGCCAGGGTAATCAGGCAATAGAAAGAAATAAAGCATATTCAAATAGGAAGAGAGGAAGTCAAATTGTCTCTGTTTGCAGATGACATGATTGTATATTTAGAAAACCCCATCATCTCACCCAAAAACTCCTTAAGCTGATAAGCAACATCAGCAAAGTCTCAGGATACAAAATCAAAAATCACAAGCATTCCTATACACCAATAATAGGCAGAGAGCCAAGTCATGAGTGAACTCCCATTCACAACTGCTGCAAAGAGAATAAAATACCCAGGAATACAACTTAGAAGGGATGTGAAGGCCCTCTTCAAGGAGAACTACAAACCATTGCTCAAGGAAATAGGACACAAAAAAATGGAAAAAAAAAATCCGTGCTCATGGATAGGAATAATAAATATCGTGAAAATGGCCATACTGCCCAAAGTAATTTATAAATTCAATGCTATTCCCATCAAGCTACCATTGACTTTCTTACAGATTGGAAAAAACTACTTTAAATTTCATATGGAACCAAAAAAGAGTCCATATAGCCAAGACAATTCTAAGCATAAAGAACGAAGCTGGAGGCATCATGTTACCTGACTTCAAACAATACTACAAGGCTACAGTAACCAAACCAATATGGTACTGGTACCAAAACAGATATATAGACCAATGGAACAGAACAGAGGCCTCAGAAATAACACTTCACATCTACAACCATCTGATCTTTGACAAACCTGACAAAAACAAGAAATGGGGAAAGGATTTCCTATTTAAAAAGTGGTGTTGGGAAAACTGGCTAACCATATGCAGAAAACTGAAACTAGACCCTTTCCTTATACAAAAATTAACTCAAAATGGATTAGAGACTTAAATGTTAGACCTAAAACCATAAAAGCCTTAGAATAAAACTTAGGCAATACCATTCAGGACATAGGCATGGGCAAAGACTTCATGACTGAAACACCAAAAGCAATGGCAACAAAAGCCAAAATTGACAAATGGGATCTAATTAAACAAAAGAGCTTCTGCACAGCAAATGAAACTATCATAAGAGTGAACAGGTAACCTACAGAATGGGAGAAAATTTTGGCAATCTATCCATCTGACAAAGGTCTAATATCCAGAATCTACAAGAAACTTAAACAAAGTAATGAGAATAAAACAACCCCATCAAAAAGTGGGCAAAAGATATGAATAGACACTTCTCAAAAGAAGACATTTATGCAGCCAACAGACATAGGAAAAAATGCTTGTCATCACTGGTCATTAGAGAAATGCGAATCAAAACCACAAGGAGATACCATCTCATGCCAGTTAGAATGGTGATCATTAAAATGTCAGGAAACAACAGATGCTGGAGAGGATGTGGAGAAATAGGAAAGTTGTTACACTGTTGGTGGGAGTATAAATTAGTTCAACCATTGTGGAAGACGGTGTGGTGATTCCTCAAGGATCTAGAACCAGAAACACCATTTGACCCAGCAATCCCATTACTGGGTATATACCCAATGCATTATAAATCACTCTGCTATAATGAGACACGCCCATGAGACCCAAAAATAGTTTATTGCAGCACTATTTACAATAACAAAGACTTGCAACCAACTCAAATTAACATAAATGATAGACTAAAGAAAATGTGGCATATACACACCACGGAATACTATGCAGCCATAAAAAATAATGAGTTCATATCCTTTTCAGGGACATGGATGAAGCTGGAAACCATCATTCTCAGCAAACTAACATAGGAACAGAAAACCAAACACCACATGTTCTCACTCATAAGTGGGAGCTGAACAATGAGAACACATGGACACAAGGAGGGGAATGTCACACACTGGGGCCAATGGGGGGTTGGGGACAAAGAGAGGGATAGAATTAGGAGAAATATATAATGCATGTGGGGCTTAAAACCTAGATGAAGGGTTGATGAGTGCAGCAAACCACCATGGCACATGTATATCTATGTAACAAATCTGCATGTTTTGCACATGTATCCCAGAACTTAAAGTATTTTAAAAAATAATAAAATAAAATAAAAGTACAAATAGGACCCTAGAAAATCAATATGTAAATTTTTCCTTGTTGAGTAAATTATTTTGTGACTATATGGTATTGTAATTACTGAATGTATTTTGTGTGTCTGTCTCCCCTATTGGACTGTGAGCTGCTTGAGGGCACAGGCAGCCCCCTATTCAGCTATTTGTCTGTAACACCTAACATACTGCCTGGTAGATATTCACAGCTTTTAATTAATTAATTAAACTAACAATTTAGTCCAAATGCCAAAATTATGTAGTATTCATAGCTTGAGTATGTAAAGGTGAGGGAGGAAGAGACAATATCTGATTGCTTATCTAAAAGATTCTCCTGGTTTTGCCATTTGTGATAACTTGAGGTTAAGTTTACCTCCTCATTATCTATGTTTCAAAGCAAAATTTGGCCTATATTCTACCTTTGAAACTAAACCCCAATTTTTAGCTGTATATATTTCTCAGATTCCCTTGCAAGTAGGAATGGCTATATGACTCTGGTGTGGCCAATGAAATGTAAATGTGAAGTATTAAACGGCACTTTCTCCCATTCTGTAGGTTGCCTGTTCACTCTGATGGTAGTTTCTTTTGCTGTGCAGAAGCTCTTTAGTTTAATGAGATCCCATTTGTCAAT
>NW_012118099.1:1918790-1943839 GCF_000951035.1 Colobus angolensis palliatus
AAAAAAATAAATAAATAAATAAATAAATAAATAAATAAATAAATAAATAAACGGCACTTTCTGAGTCTTTAAAAGTCTTCCTAAACATCTTTAACAAGAGAAAAGGAGACATGCATCTCTGTGCTCCTTCCTGGTCCTGCAATTTGAAGGTGATGGCTGGAGTGCAAAGAGCCTTTTCAAGACAAGGCAGAACAAGAAAGGAGCCTGCACCCAACCATGGAAGCCCTGCACCAGCCTTGGGCAGCCTATCTCAGGGCTTATTCATGAGGAAAGAAGAAATTTTCACCTTGTTTAAATCTCTGTTGTTTGTTTTTGGGCTTTGGGGTTGTGTTGTTGTGTTTGTTAAAAATTGCTAAAAATAATCCTCATTGAAACCCACATTATCTAATTAATAGTGTAAAACAGAAAGGAACCAAATTGACAACCTACATATCTTTTTTTCTAAGGGACCACTTGGTTCTGTGCAATTATATGCTGTTCCTTAGAAATATATTTTCTCCATTGAATAAAAATATTTAACTTCATCTCCCTTGTCTGGACACCAGGGCTTCAAACATAATATATTAATTCACTAAGATTAAGGTCTCAGAGTTTTGCTAAATAAATCCTTCCAAAGACACCACAAACTGCCCATCCTTAACCCACTTTCAATTTCAGCCTTGGGAAACCCATCTCAAAATCACACTCTTTGGCAGACTCTGAAAAAATTTGAGGAGGCAAGACACTAGAAAGACACTGTTGAGGAGGGCTTTTCATAATCTCATTATTTTCTCCCTCTGGAGATTCACTGCTATGAAAAATGTAATTTTCTTGGTTCCTATATAGGAATGCCACCTGAAACACACATACACACACACACCCATCTCCCTGGAGCCACTGTCTCACGTCTTGACTGCTAGATCTACATAAGCAACATACTGCACTAGCCAAACTTCACACATCTGCTGTCTCAAGCAATGAGCCTCAGAATGTCTATAGTACATTTAAGTATATACATATAGTATAGCCTAAATTGAAACTCAATCGTGTTGGGATTTAAATGCCAAGTTCAATAATTCAGATATAAACATGTAGGTGATGGCAGACCACTGGTTTTGAGGCATTTTTGGCATTATATGAAGCAACCCTTGTGATGTGTTTTACAAGTTTGGGAATATATTTTTCCACCACTGCATACTTACATTTGGCATTCGGCAACTTGACACAAACAAGGAAACACAATCAGAACATCAGTTGTGGAAGGAAACTTCCACACCTTTCTCTTAGCCTTCACTGCATCATATAGAAGCCTCATTATCTTCTCAAACCACCTCCACTGTCCTGATTCTTAGTGGAAACTCACTCCAGATTCTGGCAAGAAATTGGTCATTGCTCTCAGTCTTCTTTTTCTTTGTTAAATGTAATACTGTTTATTTAACTTCAAAAACATTTCAGCATTGTAAACATACACACACATACACACAAACAGAATGTTGCAAATCGTGTTTAAGTACAGAAGGTTCTTGAGCCTTCATTGATGCAGTGGCTCTTCACTTTGCTGACAATGAAGAGTTCTACAGTTTGTTTTAAAACAAAGTTTAAAAACTATTGCACTTAACTAAAAACAAACAAACAAACAAAATTTAAAAAAAAAATTAAAAACACTTCTCATGCCAGTTGACCCCACTTTGCCCACAGCTAAGAATGGCAGCAGAATTCTATACATGTCACTATATACAGAAACAAGACAACTTGAAGCTAAATGGATGCCCACTGCAGAGTCAACAGGTCCAGCACCTCATAGTGCATGCTCTGAGCTACCACTCCTCCAAAAGGCATCTTCCTCCTATAGCCTCAATGCCAAGTAAGGAGCATTAAGAGTTTGTCTCAGTTGTTTTTCTCTTTTTACAAACTACAGACACATACAGTTGATAACTCAGGATTCCCAGCCAATAACCATATAGTGAATACCACCTTACAAATTTTTTTTAAATGCCAGAAACATCTTTAAATGCCCTGTCATGCCAACAGCAAAGTCTTTTTTGCTTTGATGCAACAGAACATCAGAATGTCTTTTCATTTTAAAAATGTTTGGAAATACGTACAACTTTAATACAGTTTCAGGCTGCTCCAGACACCCATGGCCACTTCACATAAACCACTGACAATTTCTAGATCACTTTGAGAGACTACAATATAGTTGTGATCAAATTTTAGAATTAAACATAATGAGGGCAATAGACACTTCTGAAATAAGAGATGTGTCAATTATGACTCCCCCCTACTCTAAGGTATTCACAGGGAGACAGGGGAACAGTTTTTTTATTCATCTTCCTTCTCTTCTTCCTCCTCATTGTCTTTGCATTCCTCTTCCACCTCTTTCTGGGCAACTTTGCAGGACCTTCTGTACCATCAAACTTTCCTTTAGACCTACAGTCAGAAACATCCTTCTCACACTTCTCCTTCAGCTGTGCCGCCTTAGTGATGTAAGGCTGGTCTTTACTGTCACTTAAATTATTCCACATCTCACCCAGCATTTTTTCCATGTCTCCAATAGAGAGGCCAGAGTTTGTGGATTTGATCTTGGGGCAGAATTCTGAACAGAACAGAACAGCCTCAAGCTAGCTGCCTCCACAAGAGCTGCCTTCTCAGTTTTCTGTGCCATAAGACCTTTTGGTTTTATGCCTTGACGAATTTTAGTGGGACTAGTGTTCTAGGCTAACAGTATTCTTTCAAGACATTTTGTGTTCTCCTAAAAAATAATCAGAGATAGACTCTCTTCAAGGACGAATAAGGTTTATGAGCAAAAAGTGGTATGGCCCTAGCATCTACTCTTCCTGGGTAATCTGCTCTCATGTAACAACATGGAAACAGTTTATAGTCTCAAGCCACTCCACTGCATTTTTTCATTAGTGTATTATTGGCACGGCTATACAGTACTTGGAGTGGAGTGATTAGGGTTAAGAAACCTAAGTGTGCCCAGGAATTCGAGACAAGCCTGAGTAACACAGCAAGATCCCCAATCTAAAAAAAGATAGATAGATAGATACAGATAGATAGATAGATAGATAGATAGATAGATAGATAGATAGATAGATAGATAGATAGATAACTGAATGAATGAAACCTAAGTGCATCCAAAAGGATGGTCTGTTCCCTGACAAAAGGCAGAAAGAAGAGCAGGTAGAATGAAGAAGGGTACACACTGTTCTTCACACCTGCACTAGATTGTAGTTCTGTGTATTTATATTTTGATTGGGCTATTTTTCCAGCCATCACATAGTCTAAGGCACCACTGAAAATCACCCATGGCACGTTTTATCTTGAATGGGGCCTTTCAGGTAGGTAAGAGATAATGAAGTAAATTGTTAAAATAGTTTTGTCAGTGTAATCACTTGATATTTCCTGATATTTCTGCTACTTTAATTAAAGCAGCAGTTCTGTGTCCCTCCCTCCACCACATAGTACATTTGGAAATGTCTAGAGAAATTTTGGTTTGTCACAACTAAGAATTTGCTACTTATATCAAATGACTAGAGACAAGGGATGCTGCTTACCATACTACAATGCAGGAAACAGATCCAAAATTTCTGTAGTGCCATTAAAAAAAAAAAAAAAGGCCGGGTGCAGTGGCTCATGCACCTTGGGAGGCTGAGGCAGTTGGATCACAAGGTCAGTCATCCTGGCTAACACGGTGAAACCCTGTCTCTACTAAAAAAAAAAAAAAAAAAAAATTAGCCACGCGTGGTGGCGGGTGCCTGTAGTCCCAGCTACTCGGGAGGCTGAGGCAGGAGAATGGCGTGAACCCGGGAGGCGGAGCTTGCAGTGAGCAGAGATCGTGCCACTGCACTCCAGCCTGGGTGACAGAGCAAGACTCCGTCTCAAAAAAAATAAAAATAAAAAATAAAAAAAAACACCGAGTTAAAGCAATGTCTCCTATTTCATGTAATGAAATAACAGTAATACTTACTGTTATATATAATATGCTAAAATTTTATGCTTTTCAAATTATAAGAAAATTTAATGGCCTTATTTTAGTCAACTTAAAATTTATTTATTTTTACATATTTAAAATTATTTTAACTTATAAATCCATTATTACATTTAATATGATTATTATAGATATATTATTTTTAATAGATTTTACTTTTTAGAGCAGTTTTAGGTTCACAGCAAAATTGGATAGAAGGTACAGAGATTTCCTGTGTAGCCCCTGACCCTTCACACACACAGCCTCCCCATCAATATCCCCCACTAGAGTGGTGCATTTGTTACAACTGATAAACCTACATGGACACATCATTATCAACCAAAGTCCATAGTTTACATTAAGGTTCACTCTTGGGTGTACATTTCATGGATTTAGACAAATATATAATGAACATGAATTCATCATTATAACAACATACAATGTAGTTTCATCACCTTAAAAATCCTCTGTAATCCATCTATTCATTTCTCTCTTCCCCTTAACCCCCGGTAACCAAAGATGTTTTTACTGTCTCCATAGTTCTGGCTTTTCTAAATATCACATATTTGGAATCATACAGTATACAGCCTTTTCAGACTGTCTTTTTTCACTTAGTACATAACATGTGTTTAAGTTTCCTCTATGTTTTTTCATGGCTTGATAGTTCATTTCTTTTTAGCACTGAGTATTTCCTTATCTGAATGTACTTGTTATATATTTTATTTTACAAACTATGTTTTCATTTACTCATATCCACTTAATTTGATTATATGTCAGATTCTAAAAGATGTTGAAAAATACTGAAATAAAATTTAATTTTAAAAATATCTTAGATTTACATTTTATAGCTTTATCTTACCACATGTTTTTCCTCCCATTTTAGAGTCAATTCTTGATTGGACTTTAGGTTGTATAGGTTATAACTCTATGGTTATGAAACAAATTTATAATCTCAGGATATTTATAGTTCATTAAGATTGTTATTCTTTTAGTTTTGAAATATAAATTTCTATAGAAGAAAAAGAGAGTTACAGAAATAATTTGCAATAGGTATAAGAAATTTAAATTCTAGATGAGTTTTTCTCATCCAGTATTCCAAGTAACTAATCATTTTTTAAATTTATCCTCTTAAACCACACACTGTTGCATAAAATGAAAATGAAACAAAATGATTATATTAATTTTCAAACTAAAGTATTTTAAAATCTATGGACTTTGACCAAAACATAATGGGCCAATAGACTCAGATTCTACCAGATCAGCTTAACATGTCAACTAATCTTTTCTTTTTATTGGCTTACTTCCATTTTATTTGTTGCTATATTTTTATTTAATTCTTTGAAAGCAAAGAGTCATTTTTCATCTTTTTTATGCAAGAAAGACCAGTGGAAGAAACTTAATTATAAGTTAAATCAGAACACTGCTTCACACATCTTCAGCGTGACAATATACTTGTTTTACTGCCTATAAAAGGAGTCAATTTTACATTTATGTAGTAACAATTAATGGCTAATTTAACATAGCAAAAAATTACAAAATTAATTTGTTTTTAAGCTTGAAATACATTATCTGATTTTTGTATTAAATACTTATTATTTAGTATTTAATCAAGGACCAGGCGCGGTGGCTCATGTCTATAATCCTAGCACTTTGGGAGGCCAATGCAGGCAGATCACTTGAAGCTAGGAGTTTGAGACCTGCCTGGCCAACGTGGTGAAACCCTGTCCTACTAAAAATACAAAAATTAGCTAGGCGTGGTGGTGCATACCTGTAATCCAAGCTACTCCAGGGCCTGAGGCACAAGAATTGCTTGAACTTGGGAGGCAGAGGTTGCAGTACACTGAGATTGCACCACTGTACTCCAGCCTGGGCAAAAGAGTGAGACTCTGTCTCAAACATACATATATTTAATTACGCTTTTCATTACCAATAATATGTTTGTATTCCATGAGCATTATTTCGGCTTGCTCTTAGGGCTCTGCATATAAAGGGTAATCTCAGGGGTCAATTTATAAAAATCTATGTTTTTCATGGGTAAATAAATGTAGCAAAACCTCAAACATTTTGAAGAAATACCATTTGACTTGGCTTCAGTAGAAAACTCTAGTTCTGGCCAGGCACAGTGGCTCACTCCTGTAATCCCAGCTACTTGGGAGGCTGAGGCATAAGAACTGCTTGAACACAGGAGGCAGAGGTTGCAGTGAGCTCAATTGTGCCACTGCTGTCATCCGGACAACAAAGTGAGACTCTTGTCTCAAAAAAAACAGAAAACTCTGGTTTTGTCACTCTAATGGTCTCATTCATTTGTTGCCCATTTCTTATCCTTAAAAGGCCTAGTGCCCTGCTGCCATCACCATCATGTCACTTGATACACTCAGCTGAAACTTTTGCCTTAATATCTATCTTTCCTACTTCTCTGTAAGCAAGTAAGTCTAGGACCATTACTAATTATCCTTAGCACCCTGTTTCTAAGCACAGGACCTAACACATACTAGGTACTCAGAAAATATTTGACAAAGGAAGGGAAGGAATGGAGGAAGGGTAAGAGGGAGGAAGGGAAACAAGGAGGGAAGCTGGGCAGTGATCTTAAAGATAGTGGCCCATGTTCCCAGTGTGCAATCCTGGATCCAGAGAAAACAGAGGAGATGTCATTCACAAATTGTTATTTTTGTCTGCTCTAACTTATCTGGGCTACCTGAAGGACTGATGTGAGTCACTTGTCTCTATTTTGCCTACCTCAGAATACACACAGGGCAGAAAAGTATTAGACATTGCTTGAAAATATTGTAAGGCAAATTAAAAACCTACAGCCACCTAAGGCAAAAGGTTATGGTTTAGACATACAATAGACAGCCTAAAATCTGGGGAAAAAAGTGCTGAGGAAAGTTTCCTTGGGAATTTCGAGCATTCAACAGCACTCATGGGTACCTGGAAATTTAGAAAGCCACATGCATGCAAAAACAGAATAAATGCTTAGAAAAGACCTGAGGAGACCTTAAGCTTTCAACTTTGGCTAATCTCTAGGCTTAAGGTAAGCAGGAAGTGAAGGCTAAGGCAGAGTTGTAAACAGTCTGGCAAAGTATTGAAGGAGCAAATCCAAAGATTTTTTGTGTGTGTTTGTTTTGTTCTTAGCTCCTGGCATTCAAGGAAACCTTTGTCAAACCACCAGCTGAATACAAGCAAAGGAACAAATATTTCAGTGATTATACATGACAAGGAATACAGTCTTTGCAGAAAAAAAAAAAGTTAGGGAAAGTTATTAAACAGATTATTACAGCCTTGCATAATAAAGAACAGCAAGCCCTGGGGAAGAGGGAGAATCCAATATCCAGGGTTACCACATTATAACAGTAAAATGTCAAGTTTTTAATAAAAAGTCACAAAGTGTCCAAACAGGAAAGTATAGCCCATTAAAAGAAAAAATAATAATAATTGAGAGAAACTGTCCCTGAGGAAGCCCAGACATTGGACTTACTAGACAAAAATTTTAAATCAAGTCTCTTAGATACGTTCAAAATGCTAACAGAAACCATAGACAAAGAACTAAAGGAAACCAGAGAAATGATGTATGAACAAAATAAGGATATTGATAAAGTGATAGAATTTTTAAAAGAGAACCACATAAAAATTCTAGAGCCGAAAAATCTAAATGAATGATGAATTTACTATGGGAGTTCAATAGTATATTTGAGCAGGCAGAAGGAAGAATCAGCAAACTTGAAGACAGGATAATTGAAATAGTATAGTCTGGGGAGCATGAAGAAAAAGAAATAAAGAAAAGTGAACAGAGGCAAAGGAACCCATGAGACACAATGAAGTGAACCAATATACACTTGATGGCCCACATCAAGTGGACCAGTATAGAAGTTTCAGAAAGAGAAGAAAGAGACAGAGTAGAAAGTGTATTTGAAAAATAATGGCCAAAAACTTCCCTTATTTAATAAAAAATATAAATTTAGACAAAGGAGAATCTTGAAAGCATCAAGAAAGAAGTGACTAATCACATGCAAGTGATCATGCAAATGAAAATAAGATTAACAGTTGATTTGTCACCAAAAACCATGGAGGCCAAAAAGCAGGGAAATGTCATATTTAAGGTACTGAAATAAAAAACCTGTCAACCAAGAATTCTGTATTTGGCAAAACTATCTTCCAAAACTGAAGGAAAATTTAAGACATTACCAGATAAACCAAAGCTGATGAAGTTTATTATTAGTAGACCTGCCCTATAAGAAATGTTAAGGAGAGTGCATGAGTTTGAAGTGAATGGACACTAGACAGTAACTTGAAGCTGAATAGAGAACAAAAGATCTCCAGTAAAGGATAACTACATGGTTAAATACAAAAGCCAGTATTATATTTTTGCTTTGTAACTCCACTTTTTTATTTCCTACATCATTTAAAAGACAAATTCATTTAAAATAATTACAAATCTCTTATTGAGCATGCATTGTATAAAGATATCATTTGTGACAACAACATAAATGAGGGAAAGGAGCTGTATAGGAGCAAAGTTTCTGTATGCTCTTAAGTTTTTATGAGTTCAAGCTAGATTATTATACATTTAGGATGTTAATTGTAATCCCTATCATAATCACTGAGAAATGTCTGAAATATATATACAAACAGAAATGAGAAGGCAATCAAAATAGAACAGTATAGAAAATCCACTAAACACAAAATCAGGTAGTAATGGGAGGATGTAAGGGACAAAATTGGTATAAGACATACAGAAAACAAACAGCGAACCTGCAGAAGTTAAGTTGTTCACTATAGTAATTAAATGTAAATGAATTAAACTCTCCTCTCAAAAGGCAGAGATTGATAGAATAGATCAAAAACATGATCCAATTATATGCTGCCTAGAAGAGACTCACTTCTGATTCAAAAACACAAATAAGTTAAAGTGAAGAGATGGGGAAAATTTTTTCACGCAAATAGTAACCAAAAAAGAACAAAGATAACTGTACTAATATCGGAAAATTAGACTATAAGTCAAAAGCTGCCTAAGAGGCAAAGAAGGACGTCATATATTGATTAAAAGAGTCAATTAACTTGGAACCCACCTACAATGCTCACGGAAATGTATAATTGTTCAGCTGCTGTAGAAAACAGTTGATAGTTCCTCAAAAATTTAAACATAAAATTATCATATGACCCTGAAATTTCACTCCTTGGTATATACCTCCAAAACTTGCAAGCAGGCACTCAAACAAATACGTGTACACTCATATTTACAGCAACACTCAAAATTAGCCAATAGCCAAAATATAGAAATACCCCTAATACCTAATAATGAATGAATAGATAAGTTAATTGGATAAACTAATTGATAAAACTAACTCTTTTTTATGACCGAATAATATTCCTTTATTTTAATATTCCTTAATTTGTAAATGTATGTACAAAGTAATATTATTCAGCCATAAAAATGAATGAAGCATTGGGCCAGGCGCAGTGGCTTATGCCTGTAATTCCAGCACTTTGGGAAGCTGAGGCAGGTGGATCATAAGGTCAGGAGTTCAAGAACAGCCTGGCCAAGATGGGGAAACTCCATCTCTACTAAAAATACCAAAATTAGCCAGGCATGGTGGTGGGTGCCTGTAATCCCAGCTACTTAGGAGGCTGAGGCAGAGAATTGCTCGAACCTGGGAGGCAGAGGTTGCAATGAACCAAGATTGCGCCACTATACTCCAGCCTGAGCAACAGGCTGAGACTCCATCTCAAAAAACAAAAAAAAAGAATGAAGCATTGATACATGCTACAGCATGAATGAACCCCCAAAATATTATGCTACATGAAAGAAGCCAAACACAAAAGATCAAACATTGTATTATTCCATTATATGAAATATCCAGAATAGATAAATCCATAGAGACTGAATACATATGGATGATTTCCAAAAGTTGTGGGGAAAGGAGATGGAGAGAAAATGCTTAATGGGAACAGATACCTTGGAGTAATGGAAATATTTTAGAAAAAAATAGAGATGGTGGTTGCAAGACATTGTGAATGTACAAAATACCACTGAATTGCTGTTGACTTTAAAATGGTTAATTTTATATTATGTTAATTTCATCTCAATAAATTATCTTTTAATGTAATGCATATGGTAGCATCATAGGTGATCCCTTTGAAATCTTGTGTCTGCCTTTCTTTGCTTCCCATGTAAGTCTTTATGAATCTATATTACTTTTACATCCATAGATATTAGTAACTAAAAATTATTTTTAAAGATATATTTTAAAACTGTTTATCCAAAACAAATGCAGAAATGAACATACTGAAGAAAGTTGAGACTACTTCAACTATCACATAATAGGTAAAAGTAATAGTAACAATATAATAATAATAGCTAAGTGAAAACTCCAGCATTGCAAAGTGCTATAATGATTATACATGTCTTCCTCAATCCTTCTTATGCTAATCTTTTAAGGAAATTTTTTTAAGTAAAGGAAACCAGGGTATGCTATTTAGAAAGTGTTTTGGATACTGCAGTGGGTACTTGACCTAAGAGGAGAGAAGGAATTTTCCCTTGCAGATGTCACCATGGCAGCTGACGTTCCTGTCCTTGCCCCTCTGTTAGCTACTCTGGGCTTGAGAAACAAGAGCAGAAACAGAAAGCAAAGATGGGACAAGGGGATACTCGAGAGTGAGTTCCTGTTACTCAGAAGTCATTGTAATTAACTTTTTAAATATCCACAGCCCTTTACTCCAGGACTTGTTATATAATTAACCTCACCTGAACTTCTAAAATCGGTAACAAAGGCAGAACCAGTATTATTACACTCATTCTGAGGCTGAGTAAACAAGCTGAGAGGGGTGGTAGGACTTCCCCAGCAAGTAATAAGTTGGGGATGAGGAGGTGGAGGTCTGTTCCTCCACTAGGGCCTGCTGGAGTTGCCCACACACTCATAGATCTGACCCAATAGAGTAATTTCTCCTTTCTTAAAGGTAAAAATTTTAAAAGATATGCTTATCTTATTCTGTCTGACTTAACAAAGATTCCTATGGGGTCATCTGAGCCTAGAAAATCAATACTCATTTTATTTTTCCTTTTTGGGATTTTATTTTGTGAGCTGCCTTTGGTGAAGGAATTGGGGGTTGGAGAGAGATTAAGGCACAAGCAGGAGAGCCTTTTTGATATTCCTGTCTCTCCTGCTTGCTGGGCTGGCAGACTCTGACTGATTGGACCTGCCAGCACACTTCAGCCAGCACCCCAACAAACATATGATGGCAGGGTCAATATTTACTTTCATTTAATGCGTGCAGTGCTTCATCTATTTATTTTTTCAGCAGGCAATTAGACTTCATGGAGCAAAATCCTTTTGTTCTCTACATGGGTTACTGAATATCAGAGCTGTAGAAAACAGCTTTCAGACAAGACTATCCTACCCTTATCACCCAGTGTTTGCCTACAGTTCCTTCTCCTGTGTGAAGAAAAAGAAATGCACATATATAAACACACATATAAACATTGAGAATATATCATTATAATCATATATAATATATAATATATTATATGTATACCATTGTCCATTGGTATTCATGGGGGATTTCAAATGGATACCAAAATCTGCCAATGCTCAAGTCTCCCTACATAAAATGGCTTAGTGTCTGCATATAACCTATGCACATCCTCCTACACACTTTAAATCATCTCTAGATTCCCTATAATATCTAATACAATGTAAATGCTATGTAAATAATTGTTATGCTATATCGTTTCAGTGAAGTGACAAGAAAAAAAGATTTTCATGTTCAGTGCAGATGCAAATTTTTTGTTGTTGTTGTTTTCTTTCTTTTGTTTTGTTTGTTTGTTTGTTTTGAGATGGAGTCTCCCTGTGTCACCCAGGCTGGAGTGCAGTGGCACTATCTCAGCTCACTGCAACCTTCACCTCCCGGGTTCAAGGGATTCTCTCATCTCAGCCTCCCAAGTAGCTGGGATTACAGGCACCCACCATCATGGCCAGCTAATTTTTGTATTTTTGTAGAGACAGGGTTTCACCAAGTTGACCAGGCTGATTTTGAACTCCTGACTTCAGGTGATCCACCCGTCTCGGCCTCCCAAAATGCTGGGATTACAGGTGTGAGCTACCACGCTCAGCCTGCAAGTTTTTAAAAAATATTTTTGAACTAAGGTTTGTTGAATCCATGGATGTGGAACCCACAGATACAAAGAGACAACTATATTTGAAATACATTGTTAAAAATATAGCACACATATTATTTAGAAAACATCATATAGTATTCTTTTGAATTTGGGCAAACATCATATCAATGTGATTTTTTATGCCTTTTGAGTGGCTTTTTTATAAGTAGGGAAGATTATTCAGGAGCTTTGTTAAAAATGAAAACCGCAGGTCTTTCTTGAGCTTTTAGTTCTGTTATAAATTTTATCATTTTGTTCTCAAAACTGATGCATTTTAACAATAACTTTTTTTACATTATACTTTAAGTTCCAGGGTGCATGTACACAACGTGCAGGTTTGTTACATATGTATATATGTAAATGATAAGTTAATGGGTGCAACAATAACTTTTAAGGAAGTTTTGATTAATGTATTAAATTATATACAAAACTTAGTCAATAAAAATACCTTTAAACATTTTAAGGAACATTTATACATTTTATTTCTATCACTTTCTAGCTGTCTTGGTCTGTTTGTGTTGCTATAAAGGAATACCTGAGGTTGGGTAATCTATAAAGAAAAGAAGTTTATTTGGCTCACAGTTCTGCAGGCTGTACAAGAAGAATGGTACCAATTTCTACTTCTGGTTAGGGCTTCAAGCTGCTTCCACTCATGGCAGATGGTGAAGGGGAGCCAGCTTGTAGAGATCACATGGCAAGAAAGAAAGAGAAGGGAAGTGACACACTTGTTAACAACCAGTTCTTCAGGGAACTAATAGAGCTAGAACTCACTGATTACA
Source organism: Colobus angolensis palliatus (assembly GCF_000951035.1). NCBI lineage: Eukaryota > Metazoa > Chordata > Mammalia > Primates > Cercopithecidae > Colobus > Colobus angolensis. Next base: position 1,931,671 of record NW_012118099.1, read on the forward strand.
GTGAGGATTGCACCAAGTCATTCATGAGGGATCTGCCTGCATGATCCAAACACCTCCCATTAAGCCCCACCTCCAGCACTGGGGATCAAATTTTAACTTGAGACTTGATGGAGCCAAACAAACCATATCCAAATCATACCACTAGCCCTGGAACCTAGATCAGTTAACCTCTCTGATCTTTAAAAAGGAATACTAATTCCTCTTGCTAGATTATTGTGAGAATTACAATAAAAATATACAGAGCAATGGGAATATTACTTGACACTAAACAATAAATAATTGCTGCCATTATAATATTCTTACAGTTATTGACCACCAAAGAATTTGTTTCTGCATGTGATGTAAACGAGGTACATTGAAGTAGAGTGCCTTGCAGGCCAGAGCCTAGTCTCTCTGGGACCTGTCGTGAACTTGTGAGTTCAGAATCTCCTCCTGCCTTTAGACACAGCTTCCCATCAACCCAGCGAGAGCACCCAGAAAGTCTTTCCCCCTTTCCATGGTTCATTCTAAATGAAGTCAACAGACGTTTACTGAGCTCCCACTACATGCCAAATACAGAGGTTTGTAGAGGACACCGTAAGCAGGAAAACGGGCCTCTGCCCTCCAGAAGATTGACTGCAGTTCTTGCAGGGAGAAGAGCCCCTCATAACCAACATACACGCAGCGCGGACACGGATGAGGGCCATCACTGGCCCCAGTAGACCCGGGAACACAAAAAGGGGTGAGGAAGAGAGACAATCAGTGAAATTAGATGGGTAATTCATCTTCCCAGGTCAAGTTTGAGTAGTAGAAAACTCAGAGCAGCTAAGGTATGAAATACTAAGACCATGGACTAAGTTAGAGGGCCCTTAATTTGTAAAATTTGCATGTTTAGGTAGCACAGATAGATGTAACTAAATCAGAGTCATCAAATACAGCTAGATTCTGCCACTCCATACAATTACTTCTATGTAGGGCAGGAATGGGATTGTTACAGAACTTGAATTTCTGCTCTACTTGACCCACTCCTAAACATTTGTACGTAGATTATTTCGTTGGATTTTCACAACCAAACATGGTGCTTGGGATTTTTTCCTGCTAAGCCAGGTTGATACAGTTTAGCTAGATGTTTGCCTGTATTGTGTGATTTGACAGGCTTTGAAGACAGCCTTCCAAAAGCTCTCCATCTCCCAGAAATGTCATAGTCACTAATACATTCCTTTGGGTTAACAACTGGCTCCAGGAACTTCACATCTTAAGCTGATTGTCATGTGTGAATTTTGTTGTGAGCTAGTTAATTATTGTCATAATAATTAGAGAAAGTACAGAAAAAGCACCTACTTGCTGAGCACCTATATGCAGAAGCAAAGCTAGTGGCTAGGGCACAACAATGAATAGGACAATTCCTGCCCTACAGTGGTTCACAGCTTAATGCCTGGAAAGAGGAAATTTTTGAAACCCGCCACACTGCTGGAGGGAGGCGGGTGTGCTAAGACCCTGTAGCAGGGCCCTGGGTGATCCAAGGTAGCATGAGGGCTCCTGTACTTAGTGATCAAAAAGATAAGAAAGTGCTTAGTTGAATTTTAGCTATTTTACAATCTGATCTGGAGTAGCCTTGTTTCCTAGACCTCTCAAGGCTCTTCTCACCTTGGCCTCCTAAAACATCAGCGTTATACTATCCCAATCTGGAGTGTTCATTTAGGTGTCCTGTTGACTTTGCCTCCTGAGTGTCTTAACATCATCCACTCCTCCCAGGCCTACCGCTCCAATGTTGGGTCCCCATTTCCCTGCCTCCAGCCTCGTGGCTACCCACCACTCACCCTATACTGCAGCCAGCGTGTCCTTCCGAAACACTAAATCTGATCTCTCTCACCTTCTCTAATTCTGATCACCCCACTTCCCAAGTAAAACCCTGCCACACACCTGCATATTCTAGTTCTCCAGCACATAGAGTTCTCACTCTGTACACCTTTCCCAATAAACTCACACGCACACACACACACCCCCGTGAGTTCTAGCCAAAATGAACCACAAGCCCAAAGAGGATATGTATACTTTTATTTTTAATAATTACCACCAGATTTCTTTTCCCAAAGCTGTGGCAACTATTTCTCCCCTTCCTCACTGACCCTTTTAATTATGCTAACACGATGTGTGATCTTATTGTTTAAATAAGATCATTTTCCCCTGACCTCTAGTGAGGCTGAGCATATTTTCACCTGTTGATTGCAAAGTAGGATTTCTCCTTTATAAATTACCTGTTCATAATCCCTGCTTAATTTTCTATCAGAGCACTTTTCCCTTTTTATTCATTTGTAGATGCTCTTTGTGATATTAACTTTTAAATTTTCTGGTATACATAATGGTTAACAAATATTGAGTGCTTTATGTGCCAGGCACTGTTTTCCCCAGTCAACTGTGGGTCTTTTGATTTCATTCATGTTACATTTTTCTAAATATAAATTAATAAATGCTTTATGAATAATGGATAAATGAATGAGTGACTTAATTGAATGAATGAAGTATGCAAATTTAATCTCCTTTGAAAGACTGGCTTTTTGATCAGGGGCTACATCGTTACATGATTCCTCTGTATTCTTTTGTAGCTCTCCATCTCTTTTTCCTGATCCTTCCAACTGTCATTCTATGCCTCTTGTTTGACCAGGAAGAGGTACACCAGATACATTTCATAAATAATTAATAGGAAGAATGCCTCTTCTCTCTCCTGTAAGTGTTGAGCTTTGGAAAGGGCTTAGAAAACACACACCTGGAGTAACAGCAGGAAATGCTTCTTGTTTTATGAATTGTATTAGGGGAGCAGTTATTAGTTACCTTAAAATGGCATGTACAGCACTTAGGGACATAAAGGATCTTGGCAATAAGGCAACTAAAATTTTAGTATTATTTCTTTAATATACTGTATCCTGCTGGGAGGACTTTAAAATTCTTTCAGGCTTATTTATGAAGCACCAACCAGTCTGCAGAACTCTAGGGAGATTCACTCTCTGTTCCAACTCCCACAAAAAAAGGAGAATATACAACTGAGCAAAGCAGAATGGCAGAAAAATATTAAACCAGAATCAGAGAGACTTCTCCGCAAAAGCATGGATTGGGTGACTTTCTTTTAATTTTAGAAGAGTGTTACATTTGAATTTATACTACTACATGACTGTGTAATTTAAGAGTAAGTTATCTCTCAATATTCCCACCCCATTGTTCTGCTGAGGCTACAAAACAACCTCAACTGCTCTTTTTGTATTTGCTTTTCCCCCCTAGTTTGCTTTTAATAGTTCCTTCTATTATGTGACTCTTAAATAAAGTAAGTGCATTTGGGATACTTTGTGTGTTACTTGCAGATAAAACACTTAAGTGTTTCTTTTGGAATCAAAAACAGCTTCCTGAGGAAATAACTGAAATCACGGAGTTGTTGAAAAAGTCGATAAGCAAAATCGGGTCACCAGAAAAAAAATCATCTTTTTTTTTTGAACAAAGCATCTAAAGAAGCTTTACAAAGAAACACAAGCAGAAAGACCTAGGCCCAGAGATGGCTTTAGTTGGGCCCTAAATACCAGGCTATAGGCAATGGGAAAATCAAGGTTTTAATAAGAATGAAGAGCACGACTAGGTTGAGCAAACTCATCATGAATGACTACAAAGCCATTTCCCTGAAGACGGATTCATGACATCTGGCTTAGATGACTCACCTGTCCTCTGGCTGGAAGCAGAGGTCCAGGCAAAATGATCAAAACACTGGTGCATAACTTATTCTAGCCTGAGGATAATCATTGACATCAGACTTTAGTGAGTCTTAGGCAGGATCAATGCATTCATTTATTCATTCATTAGTCAATGAATATTTATAGAGTACATACATTTCTAATAATATGCTATGTCCTTGTGCAGGACACAAGTCTCTGTTCCAAATCCAGCAGGGGCAGCTAAGTCAAATGTCTACAGAAGACAGGCAGGTAACATAAATGTGGCAGGCAAGGTGGAAATTGGGGATGTGGTAGATGGAAGACTAGAGACTCCATCTACAAGAGGTTGCTCTTACTCAGATCCACTGATTATTTCCATAAGGGAACACGAGTTCAGTATCGCCTCATTTTCAAAACCAAAGCCTCAAATCCAAATTTTATTATGAAATTTCTTCTTTTAAAACATTAGCAACTAATTAGGATTTTTTAAAATACTACATCAGCTAAGCAAAACATGACTGCAAGGCCAAATTTGACTGGAGTAGCCTGTTTACAACTTCCGGCATAGAACATTACATAATGTTTACAAACATAGGCAGTGAATTTCACAAACTGGTGCCATTTCTCCCTCCTCCTCCCATCAAGTTTTGATGATATTTGAAGTATGGAACAGCTACTCATAAAATATGTTTGACACACACAAAAAAAACTTTTTTAATGGTTGAGATACGATCCTGGAAATCTCTCCATTTTGTCTAGGATTTCCTACGCAATGACTAAAACATATTAATAGGAAACTTTCTAATCAAATGTCTTACTACGTACATATCATGGATTCTCTTGCGCGCTCGCTCTCTCTCTCTCTCTCTCTCTCTCTGTGTGTGTGTGTGTGTGTGTCTGTGTGTGTTTTACAAGGCTGTCTCAAAATCTAGATGCTAACCCTTTGCTTATTCTGAAATCCAGGCATTCTTGGCACTGTAAATCCCCAGTAATTTTTACCAAGGGGACAGTAAGCTTTTCCTTTTTCTGGAGATTGCCACATTCTCTCTCTCTACCTATAGGAAGCATGTCACTCTTGATCCTCAGCCCCAGCCAGAGTGTTGCATCCACCTACCACTAGCCTAGACTACAACTGTGTGCAAATTAGGAAGGGACCCCTGAGGCTTTACTAATACTTGCTGGAAAGATGTCAGAATATACAAACCTCCCACTCCATCAAGAACGGGTCCTGTGCCCATCTCCTCCGGGGGTACTTTCTCTCCAATTCATCCTCAAATCCCCCCCGCTTCCTCTTTTTTGGCACCTCATAAACCATGGACCTGAGTTTCCAACTTCCCGTTTTCACAATTAATTAACTAGTCATAAAGAAGAACGTAAACTATGTGCTCCCATCCCCAACCCCAGGTCTAGATCTTGTAAAAGACTGACAGGCAAGGTCACCTTTACTGAGCTATGTGAGAGCGATGCTTCGAACAAACTGAAACAGAGAGGACTGCGTATGTGGTACGTGGCAGCTTTCCAGTGACTCTTGAGTGCAAGCTTTAGAAAAGAGGCTGAAAGGCCGGGCGCAGTGGCTCATGCCTGTAATCCCAGCACAGCACTTTGGGAGGCCAAGGCAGGTGGATCACAAGGTCAGAAGTTTGAGACCAGCCCGGCCAGTATGGTGAAACTCTGTCTCTACTAAAAATGCAAAAATTAATCGGGTGTGGTGGCATGTGCCTATAGTCCCAGCTACTCGGGGGGTTAAGGCAGAAGAATTGCTTGAATCCAGGAGGTGGAGATTGCAGTGAGCTGAGGTTGTGCCACTGCACTCCAGCCTGGGCAATAGAGGGAGACTCTATCTCAAAAAAAAAAAAAAAGAAAGAAAAGAAAATAGGCTGAAAATGGGGGTGGGGGTGGGGGGCACAATGGCAAATTAGTTCCATCCACCCTAAGATATATTTTTGGTTTGACTTTGTTTTCTCCTGCACATCATTTTCTAAAGTTTGAATCTGAACGCTTTAGGACTTTAACCACTCCTCTCAATTGTCATTATACACAATTAATTAATTAAGAAGTAGATTCTGCTATTAAGACCAAGACCCAAAGCACCTGTGACTTCAATAAAACAAGAGTTTGTTTTTCTGTTATGTGACTGCCTGAGCATAAGCATGACAGAACTGGAATAATGGGTCCGTGGTATGAGGGACTTGAGAGCCTTCTATATTGTTATTCAACTATCTCTAAGGCATTGTGCTCATTGGAGTGGCTGAGGGTCAGTCATCACCACTTACCACCAGGTACAGATTGCAGCCACTACGTAATAGGGAAGGGGAAGGCATGGGGGTATGTCCATTCCTTATGATGGTACAATCCAGAAGTTACACACATCATTTCTGCAAACATCTCATGGGCCAGAACTGTGCTTCACCTGGTAGCTGGGAAGCCTGAGAAGCATGGTGTGTATTCTGAGCAAGACTCCATCACTAACATTGGAAGTGCACCAGTAGCCTCTGCCAACCTTTTACCTGCTCAGAGTTTCCTGAGAGAACAACATAAGTGACTTTTCTTATTGCCCATCACAGGCCTCCCCAGCACAGGTATCCCCAGGCGAATGTTGATTTAGTTTCTAGGGGAACAAAAGTGAACAGTTAACTAATACTAATCATGTACAGCAGTTTTAATGTAATAAAACTATAAAAAAAACAAAGGAAAGCAGTGCCACCTTTTGTTTGTCTGCTAGTGACTGGCTCAGATTTGGCTTCATAGCCTTGTAACCAAACAGAACAGAGGCGGTGCTCACACTCCTCGCTCGACTCAGAAGCCAACTGCAGTCTGCAAAATCTGGTTTTCAAAATATGTAAATTAAGGTCAAACAACCCTACATCTGAGATTTAATGGCTAATCTGTTCAGACAGCTGCTTCTTAGCCACTAAATTACAAGGTGACTGAGTACATTAAGATTTTCACACACAACTAACTCCTCAAATTGTATCTCATACTTTTCTAAGACTTTCATGGGCAAAGCTAGTCAGATGAGCTATGGTTATAGCAGAAAGAGGCAATCTGTCGCCATTTGTTTTCCAATAGACAAAGAGGCATTATTTTCAGGTTGATTAAAACTGGTCACTCAGGCCAAATTCCAGGATGAGGTCATGAAGATCAGTCACTGTGAGGTTTATTGCCAAAGGCAACTGGGAAAAAAGAGTCCAGTTTTCTTTGCTGAAAGACATATTGCCAAAAATTCAAATTAAACTTCAAAATTATACTACCTTTCTCCATGTTATCCCATACATATTAAAAATAACAAAGCCAAGCACAGGTCCTTAAACATTAGCCTTATGCGTGGACATTGTTTAGTATTTACACTGGGTTAAATACTAAACATTGGGTTAGTATCATTGGGTTAAAGCAGTAATTGTTTATTTCTGCTATTCTCTTTCTCTTCTCTGAAAATGGAAACTTATTTACTTTATAAAACTACACTTACAAGCAAAATATTTTGGAACATGTTTCATTCTGCTCATATAATATACTTAACATTATTATTAAATATTAGAGAATTTTAATAAGTGATCACTTCACCATGCAAACTTTCTGATATTTAGTATAAATTACTTTATTTCCACCAAACTATCTTGCCAATGAATTAAAATTACTGTGAATTCCTAAAACAACTCTGAGTCTGGTAGTATAAGCATGCTATAAGAAAATTTCACAAGCTAAAAACAATAACAAAATAGCTCTTCTACCAAGCAAGAATTTAGAATTAACAAAGAGTTTTAGCCCTTTGGGAGGCCCAAATGGGAGGATTGCTTGAGGCCAGAAGTTCAAAACCAGCCTGGCAACATAACAAGACTCCATCTGCACAAAAAAAAAAAAAAAAAAAAAATTAATTAGCCAGGCATGGTGTTGTGGGCCTGTAGTCCCAGCTACTTAGGAGGCTGAGATGGGGGCATCACTTGAGCCCAGGAGGTTGAGGTTGCAGTGAGCCATGATTGTGCCACTGTACTCCAGCCTGGGAGACAGAGTGAGACCCTATCTCCAATTGCCTTTAACACTTTTTGTTAAGAGACAAGGTCTTGTTCTGTTGTCCAGGCTGCTGTGCAGTGTAGTGGTACTGTCAGAGCTCATAGCTCAGTGCAGTCTTGAACTTCTGGTCTCAAGAGATCCTCCTGCCTCAACCTCTCAAATAGCTGAGACTACAGGTGCTCGCCACCACACCCAGCTAATTTTTCAAAATTTAAGTTTTTTTTAGAGATAGGGATCACACTGTGTTGCCCAGGCTGGTTTCAATCTTCTGGCCTCAAGAAATCATTGTGCCTCAACCTCATGAGTAGCGGAAATTACAGGTGCGAGTCACAGCACCTGGTTCAGTTTACTACTAATGTAGCATATACAGTACAAATTTAAGGAGCAAAATGAACTAGCATTGTTTGAACATAAATACAAGCCATTCAACATAAAATAATGTATTGCTAAAACCATAAATTGTTAATTTATGAGCTCATGATTTTTTTAAAAAGTGATCAGCTTTGGACTAAAACTGTCTTTTCTAACCGGTATCACCTTGAAATTCACAGGGCAAAAAAAAATGACTTAAAATTGAAATTAATAAAAACCAATTATACCTTGAATTATCGTGAATTCAAAAGGAAATAATTATGAGGCTTTAAAAAATTCAGTTGGTTCTTAGAATATAACCAAAAAGCTTGAAAACATTTGAAAAAGTTCTATCTACTTGCTTCATTATTTATAAGTGAGAAAAACTGTCAGTAACCTAAATATCTTTTTATATGGTAGGCTTAAAATGTCATTAAATGCTGCACTCAAAAGAATATGAAATATTAATAACATGGAAAACTATTATAATAGAATTCTAACTATAAAAAATAAGTAATCAGGTGTTTTTCCCTCAAAGGAATAAATCACTGATCTGGGAAAATAATTTTGGTTTTCATCGGCAGAAACTGAGAAAGAACCACATTTCATGCCCATGGTCCTATGCTGTAATTTTAATAGTGAAACGCAGCAATGTAAACATCGACTGAAATTTTCTTGGGTGGCATTTACTTGACATCCATGCATGTTAATGACTTCTCCTTCCAGTGGGTCCCCAGGATCCCAGATATGACAGGTTTGGTGAATGAGCTGGACTCTGTGGGATGCAGATGAGTAGCACCTTCATTTTTCTTCACTTTGATCATTAGGTATCTTCTGTCAGATCTCCCTGCTCTGCCTCTAGCTGACAGCTTAGGCATCCCTCCTAGATTTCCAGGCCCTTTCAGATGTGAAAAGGTTTTCTTTTCAGGCAAAGTATTAAGAAGTCCAGTGTGATAAACATGAAAACTTTGATCTATCTGGAGTCTCTCCCCAGCCCTCCACAGACCAGTAGCAGGGAAGGGGGTGGTCTCCTCCATATCTTCACAGCGCCTCCATGTGGCTCCTCCACTTTTCTTCTCTCACTCACTGTGCACCCTTTGGCTCCTCCAGGGTTGAAGGAAGTTGGCAGGGAGAGGACAGGTAAGGGGGTAAATAGGTTTGACTCAATGGGTGCTGTTGTAACCTGATGTTACTGATCCCTGCATGGCAGATGTGTTCACGCTGGCTTTCTCTTTTGGGGGTTCTTTGAGGACTCTGCCCTCAGATTCGTACATCATTCTATGTGCTTGATGTGCTCCCCAGATAGCTGCTTACTCCCGCTGCCCCAACCATGTTTCTGGTGGGATATTCCACAGGCTCTTCGAGCAAAGGTGGCCACACTGGCCTCACCTCAAGGGAGGTACAGCCACCATCACCTCCACTGCAATCCCTCACTTCGCTCTGTTTCAGAAGCGAGTCCAGAGGACCTCACACCTTTGAAGTTTCTAGGAAGAAGTCAGGCCCCAGATCATCCAAACTCTGGGAGTCAGGTGTCAAAGTCTTCTGTGAACTTTCTCACCAGCCTCCACTCCAGTGCCAATGCCTCCTAAGGATTTATGGACCCCTCTCACTCAGCTTGAGGTGGGAGAGGGCAGCATTTTCCTCTTTTCCACTGAGCGGATAGGGGGCCACACCACAGAGCTCAGAATCTACCAGACTTTTAAGAAATCCTCATTCTCAATCCTTCACTAAGCCTAGAAGAAGTAACAGAGGCAGTGTGGAGTCACCTCTTAGCAAGGACTATAGAGATGATCTAGCACCTCTCTTTAGAATATAGGGGTACTTGTCATCTATTGTTCTCAACTTTGCAGCCTCAACTAAAATTAAGAAAAATCATGTTTTCCTTTTGTGAATGATACCTCTTACTCATTAATAAATAAATTTTCTTTACCATCTCTGCTCAATGCCAATGGATTATTCTAAAAATTAAATGGTAAGTCAGTTTCAAGTACTTTGGGTTTTCCACTCAATCACTCCAAGACCCCTGAGGCTTTCTTAAATAGACTATAGGAATGCTTACATCAGTTTATTTTTTGCAATGACTCATAACTGGGCTTCAGACAGGACCAGGCTTGTCTGCTGAACTGGTAAGGCAGGCCTGCCAGGAGTGTTTGCTTTGTTTTGTTGGCTGAAAAAGAAGACAGGCAGGGTGCCCAGGACGCAGAGGCCAGGAGATGCTGTAAGAGAACATGGCAGACTCTCAGTGATGTTCCCCTTGGCCAGCCCCATAAATTTGGGTTTGAGACCTATGGAGAAAGTGGCCACTGGTGCACATGAAAGGAGCTGTCTTCATAAGGGATTCTGAGACACTGTGAGACAGGAGGATGCAGTCAGGGTGAGGAGGAGGGGTCTTCTCTCCAGTTAGGCATAGGGCACAGAATGCCTTCGGAACATTAAGAACTCAGAAGAGGGCAGCATGCTGATGCATGCAGCTTTGGGGTGTCAAGAGTCAGCGTCTGTGGCCAGAACATCAGTAGAATCTCAGTGGTCTCACATGACAGTGGCAGTGGATATTAATTAACTAGATCCTAGAAAACTCCTCAAGGAGAGTTAATCCAAGTGTCTTCTGTGTATTCAACCAGCTCCAAGTGTAGGTTCTCTGGGTAATATTCAGTCCCCCTCCAAAGGTAGCTCTTCCCATTTAACCAAGTCATACAACGTGATATAAAATACTGGAGAGAGAACAGGATAGCTTCAATATCAACTCCAATTTGAGAAAAGAGAGAACACAGTAGTTCCTGGACTATGACATATATTTGTTCCTGCTGGACAGGAGCAGCAGGGACTCCATGCCTTGGCAGTCCTTGATCTACCTGTCAGCTGCCCCAGCTTCGGCTCTTAGGGGAAAAATATCCTTTGCTCATGGATTTCCTTGATCACTGACGCTCTCCCTCAAGACCTCCCAGAACTACAGTGGAGATTGGGACTGGCCTTCCAGTGGCTGTATCTCTTTTGAGACTATTTTCAACTGGTATGAATTCTGGGGGCTAAAGGAGGTTGAGCAATTGAAACTGTTGGGACACATGCTTAAAAGCTCTGTGACCATGTAGCTCCTTAACAAACTTAGCAGGCTTCAATTCCATAGGCTATTAACTCATGCTTTAGAACCATTTGAGTCATCAACCTTGGGCATGGAATCTGACCTCCAAAATTCTTTATTCTCTCAACAGGCCTGGATGCATGTGCCAATTTTTGGACACTCCCTTGGTCTCTGCCTCAGGACAATTTGAAACAATAGACTGGGCTGGGCACAATGGCTCACACCTGTGCTTTGGGAGGCCGAGGTGGGAGGATTGCTTGAAGCCAGGAATTCAAGACCAGCCTGGCCAACATGGTGAAACCCTGTCTCTACAAAAAATACAAAAATTAGCTGAGCGTAGTGGCACACACCTGTAATCTCCAGAGCCTGGGCAACAGTATAAGACTCTCTGTCTCAGAAAAAAAAAAAAATAAAGTAAAATAGACTGAGGTAGGGCAGCAACCATTAATCTGCTCCTTCCCTGCAGCCACATCCAAACTGGCATTCACAGTGAGAGTCATTGTCCCTATTTCACAGGACAAGAGGTACCTGGGGAGGGCTCAAGGGGTCGTGTGTCTCCTGGATCCCATAGTGCCTCCAACTATGGCTCTTGCTTGCATTAACATTAGGTTAGGGAGATCATTTGGTTTCTTTTTTCCAGATATTACAAAATGTGGATCTTTAGCTAAGTTATACACTATAGCTAGAATAGGCTCTTTTAGCAAAGTTGTGTTTTCTTCTCCCTCTATCAAAGAGCCATTTATTGGGATATTATTATTAATTGAATGTCTAATCAGTACTTAGTATAACTCTTTGATAGTTACTGCTTATATGCTATGTGTAAATGCACATTATGTTCAGGGCCAGCTAAATAATTTGCAGAGTTTAGTACAAAATAAAAATGCAAGGTTCCTTGTTCAGAAAAGAAAATGCTGTTAGTTATATTTACTAAAATATAAAACTATTTTCTTTCTTTTGTAGTCTCTCTCTCAACTTGTCCTGTGCTTATAATTTCCTAATTAATGTCATTCTAAGTAAAAAAAAAAAAAAAAAAAAAAAAATTAATTAGCCA
>NW_012118099.1:1943889-1992774 GCF_000951035.1 Colobus angolensis palliatus
AAAAAAAAAAAAAAAAAAGTAAAATTTTAAATTAATACTATGAATTTTAGCATTTGCTTTTATGTTGCACAATGCCAGTTTTAAATGTAAATAAATAAGCATTTAACTTCTATGTGGACTCACTGAAATTACACAATTTGCCTTTTGTAGCTTATACATTAATATGTATTTTGCTCTTGCCAGAACAGTGGAAATCTTTTGCAAAACTAATTCAACTGTTTTTGTTTTGCTTCTTGATACATGGATATTCTGCCAACACTCTACCTGTGCTTTATGACTGAGGGAAAAATGACTAAAAGAAAAATGAACTATGGGTTGCCATATCTTTGCCTTTCCTTCTATGTTATAATTTTCAACATAAGTGGTTTGCTAATATAGGAAAACAACATGAACATAAAAGATGTGGGTCAAGCATGGCGGCTCATGCCTGTAATCCCAGCACTTTGGGAGGCTGAGGCGGGTGGGTCATGAGGTCAGGAGTTCGAGACCAGCCTGGCTATTATGGTGAAACCCCATCTCTACTAAATACACAAAAATTAGCCAGGCATGGTGGCACACGCCTATAGTCTCAGCTACTTGGGAGGCTGAGGCAGGAGAATTGCTTGAATCTGGGAAGTGGAGGTTCCAGTGAGCCGAGGTCACACCACTGCACTCCAGCCTGGGCAACAGAGTGAGACTCCATCTCAGAAAAAAAAAAAAAAAAAAAAAAAAAAAGATGTGATGGGATTCCTTGGTTGTTAATATTTCTCAGAATGCCACTGCCTTTCTTCTGCATTCAAAGCAAGTTTTGGTTCAAACAGAAAGCATGGCCTCCTGGGGAGGTCAATACCATCACATTGTAGTGTAGACATAGCATATTTGTAATATTTGTAATTGTAGACATATTTACTTTGTTCTTACTTTGAGTCTTTCTGAAATCCCAAGGACAGTTGAGTCCACTAGAATTCTGTGTTCATGGGCATCTCAGACAACACAGTATATACAAACAAGGCAGCAAGACATAGAGGGCACACATATTGCATGTGTCTCCTCTGCTCATGTGCATCCTCTATTTTTCCATCAGAGTTTATGTACACACATTTAAAGATAAAATTTTTATAATACACACATTTAAAGATAAAATTTTTAAGAAATCCAGATGACAGCAGCAGAGCATTAAACCAAGCATGGAACCCTTCTAAGTACTGGGCCCTCTGTGAATCCACAGGCTGCATACCCATGAAGTTGGCCCTGCCTGTGTCATTATGTAATAGGCACTATTCTAAATGCTTTACATTTTCATGAATTCAATCCTTTCAATATGGCGAACAATTCATATTTGGACTATATGTTCTCTAACAGCTGTTTGGTCAAGATTTATCTGAGTGTGACTTTGCCTGAAACTTGTCACTTCTTACAGTATTTCTGCTTAGTATGTTTTGAGGTGAAAAAGTCATAAAGACAACAAAAGGAGACATTGCTGAAGAAATGGTATAACTTTTAAAGATTTGCTACAGCAGAGAGTTGTCAACCAAATGGTCGTTACATGAGCTAAGTCTGTATTAATTATGATTACATGGCTGAAAAACGTGCTAAGTAAGATTCTGGAAACCAGGTTTCATCTCTTTTTGTTCTATTAGCTTTAGTACGCAGAATTCATCACCATGGTCAGAAGATGACTGCTCCAATGTAGGCATCACATTTACAGTCTAAGGAGAAAGAAGGAAAGTAACCCATCCTTGACGACTTCTTTCAACATTTCAGCATCCACAACTGTGTTCTCTTTAGCTGCAAGGGAGTCTGGGGAAGTGTGTCTTTTAGCTTTTCAGTCTCTCTAGCAGAGAAAGGCAAGAGAAAGGGTTTGTGAGAGACTCTCGGATAGGCTGTCTACAGTGTCCACCTCAGGCTGTCCCTTTGGCTCCACAACATTCATGCCTTTCCTTATTTCCACATATTCATTTCATATGGAATATGTTTATCTCTTCCCCGAAGAAACACAACCCTCCACTCTCATTTAGTTACTACATCCAGATTCAACTCCAGAATCTCTCTGTGGTATCCAGTTCTCTCCAACAGTTCTGATGATGGTTCCAACGGACCTTGCAAACTTAAGCTGAAAACTAAAGATATCCAGTCTAAACACACCCAGTATACAATGGTGGGGGAAGAAACAGGATAACTACAGTCAAAACTCCCATTTGGAAAGGTGTGGATAGGAAACAAACAGGCCATAATACATCCTGCTGGACAGGAAGAATGAAGCTCTTGCCTAAGACCCTGGCTCTGTCCTCCAGGGAAATCTTCGTCATTTATTTTCCTTTGCCTCCTGGTTATCTATTTTGAAGGAGACATTCCCTGTGAACTGCCGTAGCTACTTCTGAAATTAAAATTTAGGAGGATGTTCTTCCAGCATGCTTCTCAGCTTTTGCAGACATTTTTTCAGTAGGCTTGAATTCAGTCTTAGAGGTCAATTAGTGAAAAGTTGTCAACCAGTCTTGAGTTTGTTTTTGTTTCATTGTATTTTTTTGTTGTTGTTGCTTTGCGATTGTTTTGCAGTAGAATCTCCCCATAAAATTACTAGGTTTCCCTATTAGTTTTCTTTCATTTGTCCCTTCAGAACTACTCTCTACCAATCTCAACCGTGCTGTGTTCTGGGAAGTTGACCTGGATGCCTGGCCTCAATATTTCCCTTGCTCTCTTTCTGTTGGGTTTAGCCAATAAAGGGAAGCTGAAGGTCATCCCAGGGAGAGAGCAGGGGGAGATCAGGGTGTCTTTTTCACCAGATTTCTTTCTGCTGGGTTGCCATGGTCCTATCAAAGACAGCAGCTCCTATCAAGCAGCCCTCTCTGAATTCTGATAACTGCTCCCTCCCGTGCCCTTCAGGTCCAAGAATGGAAATAACTCCCTGATGGTACTAACCCCCGGGTGCTGCACTCACTGTGGTTCCCCTACACCCTCTTCACATCTTTGTCAAGTGTTCCTTTTCGAAACTCTCCTCAAACCACCCAAATTCAGTGCACTACCTATTTACGGCCAGGATTCTAATGCTACAACATGTAGTTTATTTGTTTATGTAGGTATACGTATCCTGGAATATTACATGATGTCATGAAAAGTTGCATGAGCTATTTCAGAAACTTGAAATTTATTCTTATTCAACAGATGGGGAATCAAACCAATCATGCAGTATAATACAGCCAGATATATATTATTGTTTCTATATAGCCAAAAGTCATATAAGTGTTTGAAAGTAATAGACTAATGATGCAATGAGATGAATATGCCATTCAAATTCATGGATGGTTTTAAAAATTGTGAGGGATAGATGTATTATTATTTCTTTTCTTCCATTTTACGATTGGGGAGAGTGAAGTCAGAGAAGTAACTTGGCCATAGTTATATGATAAATAGCCGAGCTAGGATTTGACCCCAAGGAGTCTAGCTCCAAAGCCTGGGCTCTTAACTCCACCTACTGTCTCTCCAGGCAGTACCTGGAAATAGTTGGACTTCAGGCAGGTTGTTCAAGTATGGCACAAATATTGGAAACCTCAGATCTGAAATTTTAAAACCAACATGGTGCCATGTAATTTCTCACAGTTAAATAAAGAGACAGTTTGGGACCTGAGGAACTGAGATCTTTTGAAAACCACTGGATTCTATGACAAACTAACCACCACGTTCAGGTTGAGTTAGTTTCTCCTTTCTTCGTGTATCCATGACTTTGTGAACACACCCTATTATAGCTTGTATTACAGTGTTGTAATTGGTTTTTCTTTGCTTCTTGTTTTTGTTTTTGTTTTTTTGAGACGGAGTCTTACTCTGTTGCGAAGGCTGGAGTGCAGTGGCACGATTTTGGCTCACTGCAACCTCCGCCTCCCGGGTTCACGCCATTCTCCTGCCTCAGTCTCCCAAGTAACTGGAACCACAGGCGCCCGCCACCACACCTACCTAATTTTCTGTATTTTTAGTAGAGACAGAGTTTCACCGTGTTAGCCAGGATGGTCTCAATCTCCTGACTTCGTGATCCTCCTGTCTTGGCCTCCCAAAGTGCAGGGATTATAGGCATGAGCCATCACACCCGGCCTATAATTGGTTTTATATGTCTGTTGTCTTCTGGTTTGTGAGCTCTTCAAGGAAAAAAAAATACGTCTTATTCATCTTCACTAATGTTCTATAATATGTGTCATTTAATGAAGGGCCAATTAATATCTGGTCTATAAATATTCATCTAATCATATCTTAATTTAGCATCCATAAAACCAGTTACAACGTAGGTGAACTTCTATTGGGTTTATTGTCATTGGCCACTACATATTTTAGGAGGCAATTAGTATTTTTATTCTTATCAGTATTGAGACAAATATTAAGATTTAATATAGACATACATAAACTAATAGCTAGGCAACAAGAGATTCAAAATAACAAAACAACAACAAAAAGAAACAAAAGCCTGGTTTCCCTAAATTAGACTTTAAAAACATGAATCAAAAAATAGATTTTATTAATTATATCCTAAAAATGTTCTGGTTTATATCCAGCTCAGCTAGCCCCTTTAAGGATCTGTTCCCAGACCAGGGAAGCACACAGAGTCCATGATCACTTTCTCTGGAAGCTGCAGAGACAGTACAATAAGAGGCAACACCATGCTTCCTACTCTGTTGCTCTCTGCTTCAAGTTAGAAAGTTGAGTTTACGTAAGCTTTCTTACTGCTTTATTTTATGTGTCAAGTTCCTTCTCTGCTTCTCCAAGCAGGAAAAATATTATTGAGATTTTTACCCTATCTCATTTCCTCTTCCTTCAACATTACAGTGGGGTGGGGAGAGCATTGGAAGGCAGTTTGTCTGGGCATGACTATTGAGACTGCTCCGTGTTGCTGAATCTTATCCTTGGGAAAAATGGCATGGACTTTGGGCAGATTCTACCTGGTTTGACAAATAAGCTCAAGCCATATGCTCATTTATATCTCTCTCTCCTAGGAACAGAGAATTCATTCAACAATATTCACTCAGTAAATGCTTTCTGAATGTTTGCTTTGTGCCAAACACCATTCTAGAGACAAGACTAGAGAGACAGTTTCTACCCCGGGGTAGTTGAAAACCTATTAGGGAGACAAGATGATCTCACTTGGAATAAATGGTGAAAAATATACAAGATAATTATGATATATGATATGATATATAATACAAGCCATGATATAACAAGTTATCTAACTTATCATAAGTTTTGGGTTGGGGGTTTGAGACAGGTTCTCACTCTGTTGCCCAGGCTAGAGTGCAGTGGTACAATCCTGGCTCACTGCATCCCTGAACTCCTGGGCTCAAGCAATCCTCCCACCTTATCCTCTCAGACTACAGACACATGTCACAATGCCCGGCTAATTTTTAAAATTGTTTTGGTAGAGACAAGGTCTCACTATGTTGTTCAGGCTGGTCTCAAACTCCTGGCCTGAAGCAATCCTCCTAACTTAGCCTTCCAAATAACTTTTTAAAAATTAACCTTTTTATTTTGAAATAGTTATGTGTTGCTTAACGATGGGGCTGCATTCCAAGAAATGCATCATTATGTGATTTTGTCATTGTGTGAGCATCGTAGACTATACTTACACAAATCCAGATGGTACAGTCTTCAATACACCTAGACTGTATGGTATTGCCTATTGCTGCTAGGCTACAAACCATGCTACTGTACTGAATACTGTAGGCAATGGTAAGTATTTGTATAACTGAAAATAGAAAAGGTAGAGCAAAAATATGGTATTATAATCTTATGGTACCACTGTTGTATATACAATCTGTTGTTGACTGAAATGTCATTATGTGGTGCAAGACTGTAATTGCAGATTCATGTGCAGTTGTCAGAAGTACCTTTTAACCAGTCTCCTCCCAGGGGCAACATCTTACCAAACTATAGCACAATATTGCAACCAGGATATTGACATTGATAGAGTCAAAATGTAGAATATTTCCACTGTTTCTGTGAGTATGAGGATGCCTCAAGTTGTGCTTTTATAGACACCCTCATTTTCCTCTTGATACTACCCCCTCCTTAACTCCTGGCAAGCACTAATCTAGCCTCTATTTCTATAAATATATTATTCCAGTTGAATCGTTAAGTATTTAACATCTTGGGATTGGCTTTTTTCACTAAGCACAATTATCTGGGGATCCCTTCAGGTTATTATGTGTATCAGTAGTTCATTCTTTTCATTGCTGAGTAGTATTCAATAGTATGGATATCCCAGTTTGTTTAACCATTCACCTATTGAAGGATCTCTGTGTTGTTTCCAGTTTGGGGCTATTACAAATAAAGTTGTTATAAATGTTCATAAACATGTGTATTCTGTGAACCTACTTTTCATTTTTCTGTGATGAAGGCCCAGGAGTTCAATAACTTGGTGGTATAGCAGCTGTAGGTTTAGTTTCTTAAGAAACTCTCAAACTGTTTTCCAGGGATGCTGTACCATTTTACATTCCCATCAGCAACATATGGGTGATCCAGCATTTGGTGTTGTCACTGTTTTTTACTTTGGCCATTCTAACGTGTGTATGGTAATGATTTTTAATAGACATTTTTTTAAGAGAAGTTTTAGGTTCACAGCAAAATTGAGTGAAAGGTGCAGAGATTTCCCGTACATCCTCTACTCCCACACACGCACAGTCTCCTCCAATCCCAACATCCCTCTGGCTCCAAAGCCTGAGCTCTTAACTACCTTGAGCCCATGCAGTTGAACCTACATTGACATGTCATTGTCACTTAAATTACACAGTTTACTAATATTAGGATTCACTCTTGGTGTTATACATTCTGAGGGTTTGGACAAATTTATACAATATGCATTCACCATTATAGTATCATACAGAGGAGTTTCACTGCCCTAAAAATCCTCTGTGTAGGGGATGTTGATAATGGGGAGACTACGCATGTATAGAGGCAGGAAGTATATGGGATATCTCTCTAGCTTTCTCGCAACTTTGCTGTGAACCTAATACTGCTCTAAAATAAAGTCTTGGCAGGGCATGGTGGCTTAAGCCTGTAATTCCAGCTCTTTGGGAGGCTGAAGTGGGTGGATCACTTGAGGTCAGGAGTTTGAGACCAGCTTGGCCAACATAATGAAACCTTGTCTCTACTAAAAACACAAAAAATTAGTTGGGCGTGGTGGTGCACATCTGTAATCCCAGCTACTCCGGTGGCTGAGGCATGAGAATTGCTTGAACCTGGGAGGCGGAGGTTGCAGTGAGCCAAGATCAAGCTACTGCACTCTAGCCTGGATGCCAGAGCAAGACTCTGTCTCAAATATAAAATAAAATATTTAAAATAAAAAGCATCCGTGTCCCACCAATTCATCCCTTCCCTCTAGTCCCTTGCAACCATTCAATGTGGTTTTAATTTGTGTTTCTCTAATGGCTAATGATGTTGATAATCGTTTTGTTTGCCATCTGTACATTTTTGGTGAAAATCCTCTTTATGTATTTGCTGATGTTCTAAATGGACCATTTACTTTTTTACTTTTGAGTTTTGAGAGTTCTTTCCATGTTCTGAATACTAGTGCTTTGTTCGGATATGTGGCTTGAAAATATTAATATTTTCTCACTATGTCTATCTTGTCCTTTATCCTTTTACCAGATCTTTCACGGAATAAAATGTTTAATTTTGATGAACTCTAACTTACCAACTTTTTTATCAATCATACTTTTGGTGTCAACTCTAAGAACTCTTTGACAAAATATAAAAAAACTAAAAGTTTACATATTGTTTCTAGAAGTTTTATAGTGTTACATTTAAGTCCATGATCCATTTTGAGTTACTTTTTGTATAGGGTATAAGATTTATGTTGGGATTCTGTTTTTTGGCAAATGGATATCAACTTGCTCCAGCACCATTTCTTGGCAATATTTCCTTCATTTAATATTTTTGCACCTTTGACAAAGGTGCAAATGTTGGGCATATTTTTGTGGGTTTGTCTCTAAGTTCTCTATTCTGCCTCATTGATCTATGTGTTTATCCCTTCTCCATTATCACACAGTCTTGGTTAGAAGTTTTTCATTGAGTACATGTATTCTTCCTACTGTATTCTTTTTCAAAAAAATTTCTACAGTAATTCCTTTTCTGTCTAAATAATTTTGGAATAATTTTGTGTATATCTACAGAAAGTCTTGCTGGGATTTTGATAGGAATTGTGTTACACTTCTATATCAATAGGAGAGAACTGACAATTTATTATATTGAGTCTTCAACTTCATGAATATGATATGTCTGCATATGTTTTGCTAGAGTTACACCTAAGTGAGCATGTCATTTGGGGGGACAATTGTAAATGGTGTTTCATTTTTAATTTTGATTTATATGTATTCACTGCAGTGAGAGTGGCCTCATTACTGTTGGGCAATAGTGTAAGTCATGACTCTCTCCTAAGCCTCCTCTGAGACCACTCCAGGAAAAGGAAGCAGGCTGGAAACATTCGTTTTCTACTTGGCCATCTCTAACATCACCCCAGTTGGACTGCTGGGTGCCTCATTACAGCCTCACAGGTGTGGAGGTCTAGTAAGACTATAACATAATATATCCAATGTCACATATATAGTAAATAGTGAATCCTGGAATCAACTCAGGTCTTTGTGATGCCATAGACCATGTTTTTAACCACTAGACCTTACTATGTGATGACAGAGAGCTCAGATTATGACCTACTAAAATCTAAGCAACTAGGGTAAATCAATGTCTTAGAAGATGAATAAAATGATAAAATTTATGTTAAAGGAAGATTCACCTGTTAGTAGAAGGAGGAATATACTAAATATGGAATAATAAAATCAGTGCCTGGCTACAGAAGGCTAGATTGTTCTTTTTTTTTTTTTTTTTTTGAGATGGAGATGGAGTTTTGCTCTAGTTGCTCAGATTTCAGGCTCAAGTGCAGTGGCGTGATCTTGTCTCACTGCAACCTCCACCTCCTGGGTTCAAGCAATTCTCCTGCCTCAGTCTTCCAAGTAGCTGGGACTACAGGTGCCTGCGACCATGCCTGGCTAATTTTTTGTATTTTTAGTAGAGATGGGGTTTCACCAGGTTGGCCAGGCTGGTCTCGAACTCCTGACTTCAGGTGATCCACCTGCCTTGGACCCCACAAAGTGCTGGGATTACAGGCATGAGTCACTGCGCCCAGCCTATTGTTCATTTTTATATTCAGTTCATTCATTCGACAGAGGTTTATTGTATGCTATGTTAGTCAGGGTTCTACTAGAGAAACAGAACCAGTAGGATATATATGTATACATACATACATATAACCCACTGTCCATGTCAGTATTGAATCTTGGTTCCTGGGTATCTGAGTTTGATGGGGTTTGCCTTTCCAAGATGATCATGAGTAGAAGGCCAGAGTATGAGTCTAAGACAAAGTCATTGCTTGTCAAGGGCCACGTGAGAGAAACCGCCCTGTGTTGAATAGCGTCTCTAAGTTCATGTCCACCGAGAACCTGTAATTGTGATCTTTAGTTGGAAATAAGGTCTTTGCAGACGTAATAAAGAAAATGTCATACTGGGTTAGAGTGGGTCCTAAATCCAATGACTAGTATCCTTATAAGAAGAGAGAAAGTTGCACACAGATATAGACACATAGGGAAGAGGGCCATGTGAAGACACAGCAGATATTCCAGGGATGCATTTAACAGTCAATGAGTGCCAAGGACTGCTGGAAACCATATGAGGACAGAAGTAGCAAGGAAGAATCCTTCCCAAGAGCCTTTAAAGGGAGCCTGGCCCTACTGACACCTGGGTTTTGGACTTCTGGCCTCCAGAACTGTGAGATAATACATTTCTATTGTTTTAAGCCACCCAGTTGGTGGTAATTTGCTACAGCAGCCCTAGGAAACTAACACAGAAACCATGTTCAGTGAGCATTGTGAAGATGGGAGAAGATCCAAAAATGGAGACAAAACTAAGAACTGGGAATAAGATGGAAATGCCCACAGCAGCTTAAGGTAGAATTGAGGAATCGTCTTGGTAGAGAAATAAAATGATAGTGTCTGTGCCTTGTATTATTGGCCTGGCATGTGGGCGTGACAAAATGGTTTAAGGCCACAGGGCTGGAGTCATCAAGGGCATGAGCGTTTTTGAAGACCTGTGTTTTGCGGCCACTAGGAGAGCTCTCAGGGGAAAAATGTAAGTAAATAAGGACAGAAAGATGACAATTCTTAGGACTGATTTAAAATGCAAAAAGGAAGAGGAATTGTCAAAGGAGACAGAGAAGGGATGGTGAGAGAGATGGGTAAATCATATAGTAATAACGACCAGCAGGAAAGAAGGATGAGGGCACCCTTAACTAGACCATAGCATCCTGAGTTTAAGGTCTTTATATTTTCAGTGCCCATGAGAGAGCTTGGTCCACAGTAAACATTTAATAAATGTTTTTTCAAATTAATAAAGAGCTATTTTCTAGTACAAGAGATACTAGTGAGAATGAAGATAGAAAAGGGGGTCTCTGACTTAAGCAAATAGGAGATCCTGGAATTCTAACAAAAAAACTTCTATAATGGACTGATTCTTGAACTCAGAA
The DNA here is from genome assembly GCF_000951035.1 of Colobus angolensis palliatus. Classification (NCBI taxonomy): domain Eukaryota; kingdom Metazoa; phylum Chordata; class Mammalia; order Primates; family Cercopithecidae; genus Colobus; species Colobus angolensis. The sequence continues at coordinate 1,954,418 of NW_012118099.1, forward strand.
CATATTAGAAGTGAAAGAAACCTTAAAAATTATGTAGTATGCCTCCACTTTATATACGAGGAAACCGGGGTCGAGAGATACTGCTTTTGTGACCTGGGCTGTTTGAACTGAAGGTATCTTACATTACTGTAACAGGTGATTTTGTGTGTTACAGCTGACAATAACCCCCCTTGAATCATCAGGTTTCTAATTAATTTTTTTCAACCCTTAAAGGTGAGTATCATTCAAGCTTAGTTGTTACAAATAAAACTAATAATTGTTGGACTACAGTGCTAAAATGGGAAGCTCTGATTAGAAAAAGGAAGAGAAGTGATAAGGAATACATTTCATAATAATAATTTGGGATTACCATCTATAATCCAGACTCCCTTTGAAGGATAGATAGGTTTGCATAGAGAGGATTTAATGTAACACTTAGAGCTTGAGGACAAGGACAGCAGGTCTGGTACTGCTCTTGAGTTTCCAATCAGAAAATGATCACTGTAATGGTACGTCAATTTAATAACCATTAGATTTACTCCAAATTAGATATTTTCATAACTCTTATCTGACATCCTTGCTGAGAGTTTGGCAGCAAACAATTGTGGCGGGGCCCCCGAGTGAACGATGAAAGAGCAGCAGTGAGAGGGCACAAACCCCCAAATCTACCAGAGGAGAGAGCTCCCGGCTGGGGAAACCCTGCCAACACGGTGGAGCTTCCACAGCCTAACACCAGGGCCTGTTTATTACACAGCTAAGAAAGAATAAAAGTGATCCTTTGAAATATTGGTCATCCCTCAAGGTATATTTTTATTCTCCTAAGACTCTGACTGATCTATCTATCTACGGCTTTTTTGCTTTTTTAACATCCAAGAGGATAGGATATTCTGCTCTAATACAAACCTGAGGGATCTGAACATCAGACATCTAGCAGAGATTCTGCTAAGAAAGTAGCTCTAGATTGACGGCTATTATCCCAACTTCACTTCAGCAAAGGTGTCCTTGATTTGCTTTGAATTTAATTTCCTTTGATTGGAGTTTTTGAAAAAAGAACAAGAATAAAAAGGAATAGGCTTGCGAAAGTGTAAAGGCATGCCAGGTTTCTGCATCTGGTAGCTCCAACAAGGTGAGACTTTGAGGCCTTGGGAAGGAAAAGAAGGTGGGGAGGTTGCTAAGACAACTGATTAAATGATCACCTGATGAAGGAGAAAATTCTCTAAATCCAAAGTGAAGAATTGCCTCAAGAAACACCAAAACTTCCATCAGACACACATTTCAAAAACAAAGGTCACATCCTATTCTATATTTAATTTTTTGTTTCTGTAGTGTGATTCATGCAAATTAGAAGAAAATGGAGGCAACTATCAAGATCACATATACAGTATCAATCCCGTGCCAATAAATCATTGCTCTTGATTTATGCTTTTGTAGATTTCTCAAGATTATAGCCAGCTTAAATCCCATTTACTACTTGTGTTCGAAAATAACATTCATGTACTTAAAAGTAACTTCTTACGATGTTAGAGAGGAAAAATTAAAACTATCGTTATTTTTACTGAAAGTTACGAATAACTATCTTAATGATTCAATGGAAAGGACGGAAACAAGAAATCTGTTTAACAAAATTTGCTCTCTCCTAAAGTAAAAAGCAGAATGAGACACATTCAACTTAGTAGACCCCTGACAGAACCTGAATATATTTTACTGACCCAGAGGGCAGCTGCTACATCCATCACAGCCTGATTCTTTCATATAATAGGTGATTTATGGTTACCAGTTAGAAATATTGCATGAAATATTGGAATAGTAAGGCTATTAAGAGGAAATTAAAATTGACTGATAGATTTACAATAGCTATCAGGCTTAACTTTTAATATATACCTATAAGGAGACCACTAATGTTTGTCATTTAAATGGGAAACTAAATTATATTTAATGTGGTATATTTTCCAGTACCTTGCTTGATTTACCTTAACCCATACAATCTGAGTATTTGTCATGTATTTTACACAAAGTATTAATTCATTTTTTTGTCGAGAAAAGATTTAAATGCATAACAGCCTAGAGCTGAAGAGGCTAATCAGTTTTACAGATGAAAAGAATACCTTGTACAGCTAAATAACATGTACATCCATAGTTGAATTGGAATAAACAGATTCTACAGCACAAGAGACAGAATGTTCCTGGCCTACTGGGTACTTCATCTGAGCTTTAGGTAAATCACTTCCACTATGGTTCTTCATAAGAAAGAGAAATCAAGTAGAGACAAAGGGGAATGCATGTCTCAAGAACATCCCTCTGGCATTTAATCCATTAAATTATCCCATAGTCTTTCTTTGCTCTTTTAAGTAGATGCTTTTAGGACACATCAATATGATTTGTGGGTACTTGGAGCAATTCAGGAAATGACAAAAAGTGCCCTGATTACCTATAGATAATTTACTTGCCTCTGAAGTGAAGGAGCTTATACTCATCAAAATAAGATTTGTCAGATAAATTGAAATAAATGATGAGAGAACTGGGTTCAGGACCTTACCTATCCCAAGTTATTTCTCTAAACAGCTTCTAGAAGAATCCTTCCCTTTCTCCTGCTCTGATAATCCCACTCCTTGTACATCTGAGATTTTCAAAGCCAAAGTTAGTCAACTCTTTATTTTATATCTTTATTTTATTGTTTTTACAGGGGAGAGGATAGGGTCTCACTCTGTTACTCAGACTGGTATGCAGTGGTGCAATCTTGGCTCACAGCAACCTCTGCCTCATGTATTCAAACAATTCTCCTGACTCAGCCTCCCGAGTAGCTGGGACTATAGGCGTGAGCCACCACACCCAGCTAATTTTTGTATTTTTAGTAGAGGCGGGGTTTCACCATGTCCACCGGGTTGGTCTTGAACTCCTAACCTCAAGTGATCCACCCACCTTGGACTCCCAAAGTTCTGGGATTACAGGCATGAGCCACCATGCCTAGCCTATATCCATCATTTTTGACCTGGATCTCCATTCATATTGCCACCAATTGATTTTAAGAACTTTTCCAATATTGGGGAATCTACATTCTAAAAAAATACCTTGTTAGAGTTATCTTGGCTCTCTCTGCATGGAGAAACCTAGTTGTGTGAATACCCCAGACACTTCACTTACCTCATGCTGGCATCTTTCAGCAAAGTACTTTTCAAAGTACATTTCAAAATGGCTTTGAAAAGTACCATCTGACTCTCACAACCTTAGGGAAACATTATCATCCCTATTTGCAGCTAAGAAAAAGTAAGAGTGAGAGAAGAAAAATTATGTTGTAACAATCTAATGAGTCGATAAATTTTTTCTCCTGTCCTGCCACCTGAGGACCATTCAGCCTGCTACCAACAAAGAAGAAGGACTCTTCTAGGTAGCAGTGAATACGTGGTATGCAAAAGATTACCTGCTTGCTGCTTGGTAAAAAAGATGTATGGGTCCTTTCATTCTAATGAAAACTATGGCCTTTAGCTAAGTCTTAGAGTATCACATAATGGATATTATCAGGGGGAATAGATGAAGACATACAATGACTTTATTCCGTTTTGGCTTGCTCAGCTCAGCAAATGTAACAGGAGGTAAATCCATTTTGTCCTTGTGTGTCTGTGCTATCAGCCACACTATAATCAAGGAAATTTTTCTGCAGGACCATAACCACTGAGGAAGTAAAAGGGCACCTTATTGATCAGGTGATCGCCATGGCACTTATTATGTGTTGAGGGTGGTAAGAAACTACCCCTCTACTAGGACTGCTACCCAATATCTAAACATCTAAGCATGCATGATTCTTACGACTCTTGAATAAAGGCTTGCACAATAATATTGCTTTTTAGAATTTTATTCCAAGAAAGAAGAGTCTCTTAAAGATAGTTGATATTTTACTGGCCAATGAGAATTATGTAGTCCCTAACATATAACTTTTCACCTTGAACTTAAATTTAATGTTCATTTGCACTAACTAGCCTAGGTTTGGGGATAGATTTATTTCTGTCTTCTAGTAACAGGGCTTTTAATTTATGAATTAGCTAGGAAATGTGCCTGAAAATAACATAATACCGAAGTAGGAGTTTTTATTTCACATAGCAAGAGGTCCAGAAGTAGGCAGCTTTACTGTTAATACAACGGCTCAACGATGGTAGCCCTGACTGGTTTCTCCCAGCTCCTCTTAGCTTTCTCTTCATTGTCACAAAATGGCTGCTGTAAAGTCAACTATCAATTCCTCACATTACAACGGCCAAGACAGTCCTCTGACAATAAAAGTAACTTCTACTAGAATTGTCCAACTGTCATAAACAACTAGAAAACTAGACAAAATAGATGAAATGCTGGACAACACATGGCTCAGTACTGTGATCCCTGAGAGCAGGGCAACAAAGCAAGCCCTTTGAAAGTCCCAGCTTTCTGCCTGGAGCCACCGTCTGGACTATAGCGCTGGGATGGGAAACCCAAGCAAAGCACCACAACCTCACTGAGTTAATGGGACAGCGAATGGAGTTCAGGGAGATTAAGGCAGGCAGAACTTTCAAGGAAGAATACCAGAGAGGAAGGGACTACACAAAAACAGATCTCGAAATCTGCATGGGGTCCCTTTGAAACTTTGGCTAAATGCTGAGCTCTGAATCCATGGGGTGAAATTTCATAAGACTGTGCAAAGAACAACTTTTAGGCTCCTTAACAACTCCCAGAGCTCACACAGAACTTAAAGACAATCAAATTTACTTACTAATGGTAAAATAATGGCTACTCTAGACTTGCCCTCATAAGGCTTAACAAAATAGACATCAAGACAAGGAATATTACAAGCAACAAAGAGAGACATTTCATAATGATAAAAGGGCTAATTCAGCAAGAAGATATAATAATCCTAAATGTTTATGCCTCTGTAAAGATCAAAAATATATAGGACAAAAACTGACATCACTGAAAGGGAAAATCAGTGAATCCAAAATTATAATTGAAGATTTGGGGCCGAGCACAGTGGCTCATGCCTGTAATCCCCGCACTTTGGGAGGCCAAGGCGACTGGATCACCTAAGGTCAGGGGTTCAAAACCAGCCTGGCCAACATGGTGAAACCCTATCTCTACTAAAAATACAAAAACTAGCCAGGTGTGGTGGCAGGCACCTGAAATCCCAGCTACTCTGGAGGCTGAGGCAGGAGAATCACTTGAGCCCAGGAGGTAGAGGTTACAGTGAGCCAAGATCGCACCACTGCACTCCAACCTGGGCGACAAGAGCAAAACTCTATCTCAAAAAGAAAAACAGAAGAAGAAGAAGAATGATAGTTTTGGCACTCCTCTTTTAGTAACTGAGAGAATAAGTAGATAGAAAATCAGTAAGGACTTAGAAGATCTCAACGATATTATTAGCATACTTGTCCTAATTGACATTTGTAGGACATTCCACCCAACTGCAGAATAGAGTCCCCATGTTCATGATCAGAACTAGGCCAATTATTTTACTTCTTATTTTATAAGAGACAAAATTATATCCTATAATCCTGATTACATGGAGATTTCAATTATAACCCAGTGACTGCCCAACAAATCACTTCTATGAAATTCAGAATGTGTTGCCACTGAGCAAAAGCAAGTTTGTCATCTTCAAGAACTTCATTACAACTTTGCTCGATGGTTTCATGTATTATTTTAAAATCTTTGTTATTTCTACCAATAAGGTACTTTGAAATTGGAATAGTTATTTTAAAATCACCCTATACTTGTCTTTACAATGAAAACAGTAGGAATTTTTTATTTTATTATCAAACTGCTAGTATTACAATTGTCTTTCAAGTTCAGGATTCATACATAAAACCATCAATGTATAATGGTTAAACAAATTGTTGGAAGAAAAGCTGAGTGTTGGGAGAGAAGCTGAGTGTTGGGAGAGAAGCTGAGTGTTGGGAGAGAAGCTGAGGCAGGGCTTGCATGTCTGCTAGTCTTGCTGGCCCCTTTCTTCTAGCTCTCCCATTATCTCAAAAAGCCATATGTTTTTCATTCACTTGATACACTGTTTCCTTTCAACCCCCACATACTCACCACCTGTTTGTTTGAGCACCAATAAATAGCATGGGCTCCCAGAGCTCAGGGCCTTCGCAGCCTCAACACTCGTGATGGACCCCTGGTCCCACTTTCTCTCTCAAACTGTCTTTTTCTCATTCCTTTGACTCCGCCAGACTTCGTTGCCCCCACGACCTGGTGTTGGGTCTGATCACCCCAACACAACTGACACCTATTCCTTTTAGATATAAATACAATAAAACATGAATTTATATGTCTTTGTTTGTTCATGATTTGTCATGTTTTTCTTCCATCCAAAAAGCATTCTGGATGATTGGTTTACCCTAAAAAAATAATAATAAAAAAAAAACAAACCACAAATACAGCAAATTTATTCAAAGAAACTAGAATATTGTAAAGGACACTGTTTTTGTTGACTCAGTATTTCCTCCTCCCTTCCTTCCTACCTCCCTCTCTCTCCTTGCTTCCTTCCTTGTCCCCTTTCTTATGTTCTTGCTAATAATACTTAATTTTATTTGAAAGATTAATGTACTCAGAGAGGATGGGTCTATTTTTAAACCAAGACATAAGCAATGATTGCTCTAAGCCAGTCACCATAATCTCATTGTCCTTTGCCAACTAAGTTTAGGAATGGGATGGGAACTCATTCCTGTCAATGAGAAAGAGCGTAAAGATGTGAGGTGCTTCTAGGTGTAATCTCCCTCACAGAAGAAAAGAGACATGGGAGGAAAAGTCTTTTGCCTCCTGCCTCAACAGCACTGCTATGTCCTTTCCTAGTGTTTTGGGATTTTTCAGATATCTTTTCCTTATTTTTTTCTAACTTAATTATCTTGTAGTCAGAGAACATACTCTGTATAGTTTCAATCCTTTTCTGTTTATTGGGACTCATTTCATGGTCTAGTATGGAGCTTCAGCAAGGTAAAACTGGCTTTGTATACATTTAGATTCAAGGAACTGTCCTTCTCTTTTGTTCACTTTACTTTCTTTCTCAGATTCATTCTTGGACAAGTGCTTCCTTGTCTGCTGGTAAACAGAGTCCCAGAAAGTTATAGATTCACATAATCCTTAAGCACATGATCACAAGGAAAAGAGAAAGTCCCTTTTCCTTTAATTCAAGGACTCTGTTTGGCAAGAACTTAGATCATGAGCTAACTCCTATTAAGAGTAGGGGGTAGGCCGGGCGCGGTGGCTCATGCCTGTAATCCCAGCACTTTGGGAGGCCAAGGTGGGCGGATCACAAGGTTAGAAGATCAAGACCATCCTGGCCAACACAGTGAAACCCCGTCTCTACTAAAAATACAAAAAATTAGCTGGGCGTGGGTGGCGGGTGCCTGTAGTCTCAGCTACTCAGGAGGCTGAGGCAGGAGAATGGCGTGAACCTGGGAGACAGAGCTTGCAGTTGAGCCGACTTGCACCACTGCACTCCAGCCTGGGGACAGAGCAAGACTCTGTCTCAAAAGAAAAAAAAAAATGGGTAGCGGTAGGAGGGCTGGGCGCGGTGGCTCACACCTGTAATCCCAGCACTTTGGGAGGTCGTGGTGGGCGAATCATGAGGTCAGGAGATCAAGACCATCCTGGCTAACACAGTGAAACCCCGTCTCTACTAAAAATTACAAAAAAAAAAAAAAAAAAAGGCCAGGAGTGGTGGCGGGTGCCTGTAGTCCCAGCTACTTAGGAGGCCGAGGCAAGAGAATGGCGTGAACCCAGGAGGTGGAGTTTGCAGTGAGCCAACGTCACACCACTGCACTCCAGACTGGGAGATAGAGCAAGACTCCATCTCAAAAAAAAAAAAAAAAAAAAAAAAGAGTAGGCGGTAGGGTTCTGCACAAGAGAAGTTTTGCTATGAGAAAAAGGGAGATAGAAGTTTGCCATGCAGTTACCACTGTTTATACAATAGTGATCTCCAAATGCTTTTTTTTCCAAATGTTTTTGACTGCACCCTCTATTAATTTTTAAATTATATATGAATCCCCATATAGGTAAATTATTTTAAAATAAGTATATAAAATATACAAATTATTTATCTGTAAATAAATTTAAATTTGTTTTTCAGTAAATAAATATAAATAAGATTACTGGCGTTTAATTTATTTCTTGCTATTTAAAGAAAAAAAGAAAGGCTGAGTTTGGTGGCTTAGAACTGTAATACTAACACTTTGGGAGGCTGAGGTGGAAGAATCATTTGAGCCCAGGAGTTCGAGACTAGCCTGGGCCACGTTGTGAGAACCCCATCTCTACAAAAAGTTTTTAAAATCAGCTGGGCATAGTGGCGCATGGCTGTAGGCTTAGCTACTTAACAGGCTGAGACATAAGGATTGCTTGAGCCTAGGAGTTTGAGGCTGCAGTGAGCTATGTTGGTGCCACTGCACCCCAGCCTGGGTGATAGAGGAAGACCTCGTCTCAAAAAAAAAAAGAAAAGAAAAAGAAGAAGATGAAAGAAGGAAGAAGAAGAACAACAACAACAACAACAGCAACAACAACAACAACAGAGAGAAATAATTGTGTGTATTTCTGGCATATGCCAACTTGCCTTTGGAGACCATGGCTCTCCATTGGTTTTATTTCCATTTGGCCAGCAGACTCCCAGCCCCAGCCCTCCTTGAACACTGCTGGAAGGCACCTGGGACTTTGATTCCCTGTCCCACCCTATCATGGAGAGGACAGACCCACACCTACTCCCATGCAGAGGGAGATGGTTTCTGGGCCATTTAGACCTTTCTCTACCTTCTCAACTGCTGTATCCTGTGGCCTCCAAACCACCTGCCCCTATCTTAGTTTTGTGCCTACATCACTCCAGCTTGGGCATCAGCTTACCTGTGCTGTTTCTCTCTCTAGATCACTTCTCTGCAAATACTGGTGGATGCCTGGAGCTTACTTTAAAAGGCCAGTGAGTATGTGGAATAAGAGTACCCCAGAATGACTAAAACTATCAGACCAGTGCTGTGAGCATGATCCTGTTTCCTCAGACCCTGGTTTAAGCCAGGCTCCCTTTCTAGAATGAGAATGGCAAGACAACTGGGCTAAAGAAGCAAGTCCCAGACGTCTGTCCCATCAGGTTTCCTGAGGACACTACCATGTTGCCATAGCTTCCTGGCATGGTTTTTAGACAGCACTTACTTTTTAATAGTTGTATTGATGCATAATCAATGTCCAATAAATTACATATATTTAAACTACAGGATTCGATATGTATACATATTCAATTTGTATGACATATGTATACACGTGTGAAACTGAGAGGTGACAATGTGCTAGCAGCCCTCACTCTCAGCGCCTCCTCAGCCTCGGCGTCAACTCTGGTGGCACTTGAGGAGCCCTTCAGCCCGCTACCGCACCGTGGGAGTCCCTCTCTGGGCTGAGGCAGGAGCCTCCTCCCTCTGCTTGCCGGGAGGTGTGGAGGGAGAGGCGCGGATGGGAACCAGGGCTGCGCTTGCGGGCCACAGCCCAAGGGCTGAGGAGTGCAGGCGTCGCTCCAGACTGGCGGGCAGCTCCACCTGCAGCCCTGGTACAGGATCCACTGGGTGAAGCCAGCTGGGCTCCTAAACTGGATGGGGACTTGGAGAACTTTTATATCTAGCTAGAGGATCCTATGTGCACCAATCAGCACTCTGTATCTAGCTAACCTAGTGGAGACTTGGAGGACTAGCATTCTGTGACTCCCTGTCTACCTCAAGGATTGTAAATGCACCAATCAGCACTCTGTCAAAACGGACCGATCAGCTCTCTGTAAAGTGGACCAATCAGCTCTCTGTAAAATGGACCAAACAGCAGGATGTGGGTGGGGCCAGATAAGGGCATAAAAGCAGGCTGCTCCAGCCAGCAGTGGCAACATGCTCAGGTCCCCTTCAACAAGATGGAAGGTTTGTTCTTTCACTCTTTGCAATGAGTATTGCTGCTGCTCACTCTTTGGGTCCACCCTGCCTTTATGAGCTGTAACACTCACTGCAAAGTTCTGCAGCTTCACTCCTGTCAGCGAGCCCCAGGAATCCACTAGAAGGAAGAAGCTCCAGACACATCTGAACGTCTGAAGGAACAAACTTCAGACACACCATCTTTAAGAACCGTAACACTCACTAGGAGGGTCCGCGGCTTCATTGTTGAAGTCAGTGAAACCAAGAACCCACCAATTCCGGACACAAAACCATCGCAGTAATCATGATCACAAACATATTCATCATCACCTCCTGCCTCTTAGCCCCACATTCGTGCACGGGCAACCACTGATCTTATTTATATCACCATAGATTAGTTTACATTTTCTAGGATTTTAGATATATGGAATTATACAGTAATGTACTCTTTTTAGCCTGGTTTCTTTCACTCAGCATAATTATTTTGAGACTCATCTGCATTGTAGTATATATCAATAGTTCATTTCTTCATGTTTTTTAGCAGTAATCATTGTATGGCTATATCACTATTTGGTTTTGCATTTACCCCTTGATAAATATTTCCAGTTTAACCACATGCTGTGAATATTCTATACAAGTGTTTTTATGAACAAATTTTTTCATTTTTCTTGGGTAAATGCCTAGGATTCAGATGGTTGAATCATCTTATAGATGTTATGTTTAACTTTTTAAGAAACTACCCTTATTTTCCCAAGTGGTCATACCACTTTATATTTCTATCAGCAGGATATGAGAGTACCAATTCCTTCACATTCTTGCTAATATTTGGGGTGGTCCATGTGTTAGTTCCTATGGATGCTGTAACAAACTACCATGAATTTAGTGGCTTAAAAGAACAGAAATATATTCTCTCACAGTTCTGGAGGCCTGAGGTCCAAAATCAGTATCTGAAATCAAAGCATGAGTGGGGCCACACTCCCTCTGGCAGTTCTAAGGGAGAATCTGTTCCTTGGCTCTTCTGACTTCTGGTGGTTGCCATATTCCTTGGTTTGTGGCTGCATCACCCCAATCTCTGCTTTTGTAGTCACATTGCCTCTTTTGCAGGTGAAATCTGCCTCTTCCTGTCTCTTATGAAAACACTTGTTTATATAGATAGGAAGCAGCCAAGGATTTCCCAGCAAAACCCCGCCTTCAAGTCTAAAACAGCCTGAAGGCTGAAAAACCGGACTGCCAACCGCGGAGAATCTCCCACCGACCTGCGCACTGGGAGGATGGGGTGGGGCTTTGGGAAGTTCCCGCCATTTGCAGTGGGGAGGACCCTGGCCCCTCCTATTCCTGTATGGTAACCCGGATTTAGTCTATGAGATGGGGTCTTGTTAATAGGAACTCCTGTCGCTTTGTTGAGAGTCTTTTTCTTTTTGCCCAATAAATTATGTAACACCTCACCCTTCAAAGTATCTGCGTGCCTATTCTTTCCGGGTTATGTGACAAGACCCAGTTTTTTTTTACAACATTATGGTAGTATTTCAGGTCCATCCAGATAATCTCCCACTTAATCACATCTCCAAAGACCTTCCCCTTCTATTTTTTTTTTATGGGGGGCAGGGCATACAAGGTAACAGTCTTAGATTTTATGAATTAGGACTTGGCTATCTTTGGGCAGGAGCCATTCTTCAGTCTACCATAGCCAGTCTTTTTAATTTTAGCCACTCTAATAGGTTTGTAGTGGTATCACATTTGCTTTTAATTTGCATTTCCTCCGTGATGCTAACAAAGTTAACCTCTTTTTATGTGATTATTTACCATCTGTATATCTTTGTTGAATTATGTGTTCAAATTTTTGTCCATTTTTAAATTGGATTGTTTTTCTTATTTTTGAATTTTGAGAATTCTTTATCTATTCCACATTTAAGTTCTTTATCAGATAGATCATTTGTAATATTTCTTTCAGATTGTGTCTTGTCTTTTCATTCACTTAACAGTGCCTTCTTTGACAGCATTTCTTGATTTGTATCATCATTCATCCTTTTCACACTTTCTAGATTGAGTCCCTTAAGGTCATGGGCTATAAATTATTTCCTTGACACCCAGCACAATACCTGACGCATAGGAGATACTGAATGCTACTTTTTTCTTCTTGCTTTACTGCTCTTCCCTTTCATAGGGTCATATTTTAAAATCAAAATGTTTTATATTTATAGTAAGATATTTCAGTGTGCTCTAGTCTGTAGCTTATTTTATTTTACATTTATGGAGATATGATTCACAAACCATAAAATTTACCCTTTTAAAGTATAAAATTTAGAGGTCGTTCCTATGTTTATAAAGTTGTGCCACCATCACCACTATCTAATTACAGAACATTTCATCATCCCCCCCAAAAAATGCCATACCCAGTAGAAGTCATGCCCCATTCTTTTCTCCCCCATCTCTCCCACCAATTTGTTTTCTGTCTCTTATGGATTTGCCTATTTTGGACATTTCATATGAATGTAATTATACAATATATGGCATCTTTGTGTCTGGTTTAATTTTTTTAGAATAAAGTTTTCAAAGTTCATTCATGTTGTATCATATATTAGTATTTCATTCCTTTTTATAGCTAAGTAATATTCTATTGTATAGGTATACAATTATTCATCGCTTAACAGTGAGGACATGTTCTGAGAAATGCATCACTAGGCAATTTTACCAACACAGGAACATCATAGTGTACTTACATAAACCTAGATGGGACAGTCTACTACACACCTAAGCTACATGGTATAGCCTATTATTCCTAGGCTACAAACTGTACAACAGGTTACTGTACTGAATACTGTAGGCAATTGTAACAAAATGGTAAATATCTGTGTATCTAAACATATTCAAATATAGAAAAGGTGCAATAAAAATTTGGAATAAAAGATTTAAAAAGGGTACACCTGGGAGATTACTGGCAAGATGGCCGAATAGGAACAGCTCTGGTTTGCAGCTCCCAGCGAGATCAATAAAGAAGGCGGGTAATTTCTGCATTTCCAATGGCAGTACCCAGTTCATCTCAATGGGACTGGTTAGACAGTGAGTATAGCCCATGGAGGGCAAGCCGAAGCAGGGAGGGGCATCACCTCACGCGGGAAGCACAAGGGGTCAGGGAGCTCCCTCCCCTAGCCAAGGGAAGCCGTGAGGGACTATGCCATGAGGAACGGTGAACTCCAGCCCAGATACTACACTTTTCCCACAGTCTTCGCAACTGCAGGCCAGGAGATTCCCTCAGGTGCCTACACCACCAGAGCCCTGGATTTCAAGTACAAAACTGGGCGACCGTTTGGACAGACACCAAGCTAGCTGCAGGAGTTTTTTTCTCATACCGCAGTGGCGCCTGGAACTCCAGCGAGACAGAACCATTCACTCCCCTGGAAAGGGGGCTGAAGCCAGGGAGCCAAGTGGTCTAGCTCATTGGATCCCACCCTGCACAGAGCCCAGCAAGCTAAGATCCGCTGGCTTGAAATTCTTGCTGCCAGCACAGCAGTCTGAAGTTGCTCTGAGATGCTTGAGCTTAGTTGGGGGAGGGGTGTCCACCATTACTGAAACTTGAGTAGCCAGTTTTCCCATCACGGTGTAAGCAAAGCCACCAGGAAGTTCAAACTGGGTGAAGCCCACTGCAGCTCAGCAAAGCTGATGTAGCCAGACCGCCTCTCTAGATTCCTACTCTCTGGGCAGGACATCTCTGAAAAAAAGGCAGCAGCCCCAGTTAGGGACTTACAGATAAAACCCCCATCTCCCTGGAACAGAGCATCTGGGGGAAGGGGTGGCTGTGGGCGCAGCTTCAGCAGATTTAAACGTCCCTGCCTGACATCTCTGAAGAGAGCAGTGGATCTCTCAGCACAACGTTCCAGCTCTGCTAATGGTCAGGTTGCCTCCTCAAGTGGGTCCCTGAACCTTGTGTCTCCTGACTGAGAGACACCCCAGCAGGGACCAACAGACACCTCATATAGGAGAACTCTGGCTGGCATTTGGCGGGTGACCCTCTGGGATGAAGCTTCCAGAGAAAGGAATAGGCAGTAATCTTTTCTGTTCTGCAGCCTCCACTGGTGATACCCAGGCAAACAGGGTCTGGAGTAGACCTCCAACAAACCTGTAGCAGATGGCCCTGACTGGTAAAAGGAAAACTAACAAACAGAAAGGAGTAGCATCAACATCAACAAAAAGGACGTCCACTCAGAGACTCCATCCAAATATCACCAACATCAAAGATCAAAGGTAGATAAATCCACAAAGATAGGGAGAAACCAGCACAAAAAGGCTGAAAATTCCAAAAGCCAGAACGCCTCTTCTCCTCCAAAAGATCACAACTCCTCATCAGCAAGGGAACAAATCTGGACAGAGAATGAGTTTGATAAATTGACAGAAGTAGGCTGCAGAAGAAGGGTAATAGCAAACTCTTCCGAGCTAAAGGAGCATGTTCTTCTAACCCAATGCAAGGAAGCTGAGAACCTTGAAAAAAGGTTAGAGGAATTGCTAACTAGAAAAGTCAATTTAGAGAAGAACATAAATGGCCTGATGGAACTGAAAAATATAGCACGAGAACTTCGTGAAGCATACACGAGTATCAATAGCCGAATTGATCATGCTGAAGAAACAATATCAGAGATAGAAGATCAACTTAATGAAATAAAGCATGAAGACAAGAATAGAGAAAAAAGAATGAAAAGGAACAAACAAAGCCTTCAAGAAATATAGGACTATGTGAAAAGACCAAATCCACATTTGACTGGTGTACCTGAAACTGACGGGGAGAATGGCAACAAGTTGGAAAACACACTTCAGGATATTATCCAGGAGAACTTCCCCAACCTAGCAAGACAGGCCAACATTCAAATTCAGGAAATACAGAGAAAACCACTAAGATACTCCTCGAGAAAAGCAACCCTAAGACACGTAATCTTCAGATTCAACAAGGTTGAAAGGAAGGAAAAACTGTTAAGGGCAGCCAGAGAGAAAGGTTGGGTTACCCACAAAGGGAAGCCCATCAGACTAACAGCAGATCTCTCTGCAGAAACCCTACAAGCCAGAAGAGAGTGGGGGCCAATATTCAACATTCTTAAGGAAAAGAATTTTCAACCCAGAATTTCATATACAGCCAAATTAAGCTTCACAAGTGAAGGAGAAATAACGTCCTTTAGAGACAAACAAATGCTGAAGGATTTTTGTCACAACCAAACCTGTCTTACAAAAGCTCCTGAAGGAAGCACTAAATATGGAAGGGGGTGGTATCTTATTAAACTAAGCAGCTTCTGTACAGCAAAAGAAACTGTCAGAGTGAACAGGCAACCTACAGAATGGGAGAAAATTTTGACAATCTATTGATCTCACAAAGGGCTCGTATCTAGAATCTACAAAGAACTTAACAAATTTACAAGAAAAAAAAACAAACGACCCCATCAAAAAGTCGGCAAAGGATATGAACAAACATTTCTCAAAAGAAGACGTTTGTGCAGCCAATAAACACATGAAAAAAACCTCATCATCACTGGTCATTAGAGAAATGGAAATCAAAACCACAATGAGATACCATCTCATGCCAGTTAGAATGGCGATCATTAAAAAGTCAGGAAGCAACAGATGCTGGAGAGGATGTGGACAAATAGGAACACTTTTACACTGTTGGTGGGAGTGTAAATTAGTTCAATCATTGTGGAAGACAGTGTAGCAATCAAGCAATCACATTACTAGGTATATACCCAAAGAATTATAAATCATTCTACTATAAAGACACATGCACACATATGTTTATTGTGGCACCGTTCACAACAGCAAAGACTTGGAACCAATCCAAATGCCCATCAATGATACACTGGATAAAGGAAATGTGGCACATATACACCATGGAATACTATGCAGCCATAAAAAGGGATGAGTTCATGTCCTTTGCAGGGACATAGATGAAGCTGGAAACCATAATTCTCAGCAAACTAACACAGGAACAGAAAACCAAACACCACATGTTCTCACTCACAAGTGGGAGCTGAACAATGAGAACACATGGACACAGGAAGGGAAACATCACACACTAGGGCCTGTTGGGGTGTGGGGGACTAGGGGAGGGATAGCATTAGGAGAAATACCTAATGTAGATGACAGGTTGATGGGTACAGCAAACCATCATGGCACATTTATACCTATGTAACACACCTGCATGTTCTACACATATACCCCAGAACTTAATGTATAATAAATAAATAAATAAAAATGGTATACCTATATAGTATAATCCAGCTTACTCAATTGGAAGTTGCTCTGGGTAAGTCAGTGAGTGATCAGTGAATGTGAAGACATAGGATATTACACTATTGTAGTCTTTATAAACACTGTACACTTGGGCTACACTAAATTTATTTTTTTAAATTCAATAATAAATTAACCTTTGGCTTAATGTAATTTTTTACCTTATAAACATTTTGTTTTCTACTTTTTGACTCTTTTGTACACTTAGCTTAAAACACAAAACACACTGCACAGCTGCACAAAAATATTTTCTTTATATCTTTATACTAAATATATGTATTTTTCTACTAAAATCTTTTTTTACACTTTAAACATTTTTGTTAAAAACTAAGACACAAATACACACATTAGCCTAGGCCTACAAAGGGTCGGGATAATCAATATTATATCTTCCACTTCCACATCTTGTCACACTAGAAATGTGTGTGTGATACATTTCATACATCTTCAGGGATAATGACATGCATGAAACTGCCATCTCTTATGATAACAACGTCTTCTGAAATATCTCCTGAAGGACCTGCCTGAAGCTCTTCTTGAGGAAGTGTCATTCTTTTCAGAAATATGTTTATGGTGGGTTTTTTTTTTTTTCCAATCACAGATTTGCTTGTAAGCAGATAGTGTCCCATGAACATTCCTCTCTATTAATGCAAACCTTTTGGTGTGGGAGTCCATGTGGCACAATCTCAGTTCACTACAACCTCCACCATCCAGGCTGAAGTGATCCTCCTGCTTCAACCTCCTGAGTAGCTAGGACTGTGGCATGTGCCACTGGGCCCAGCTATTTTATTTATTTTTTGTAGAGATGAGGTCTCACTATATTGCCCAGGCTGTTCTGAACTCCTGGGCTCAAGCATTCCATCCACCTTGGCCTCCCAAAGTGTTGGGATTACATGCACGAACCACCACGCCTGGCCCCTCAAACTTTTTACAGTCTGCAAAAGCTTCTGCTAACCTTCACTGTGAACTTTTTTGGGGATTCACTAAGTGATAGGAATTTTCCAGGTTCCTTATAATCTTATGGAACTACTCTTCTATGTTTGATCAGTAATTGACTGAATGTCATTATGTGGTGCACAAACAGGGGTACTATGAACTATGCTCCCATGAACATTTACATAAAAGTTTTTGCATTTACACATGTTTTCAGTCCTCCTGGGCATATACCAAGGAGTGGAATTGTTGGGTTATATGCTAACTATGTTAAACACTTTTAGGAATTTTTCAGCTGTTTCCAAATCAGCTGCATCATTTTGCTTTCCCACCAACAATGCATGAGGGTTCAAATTTCTCCACATTCTTAACAACATTTGTTATTATTTGTCATTTTTATTGTGGCCACTCAAGTAGGTGTGAAGTGTGTCTCAGTTTGGTTTTGGTCTGCGTTTCGCTAATCACTAATGATGTTGAGCATCTTTTCATGGGTTTATTGGCCAGTAGCTTATATAAAGTCTTTGTCTAGTAATTCCAACATCTAGACTTTGTGAAAATAAGTAATTCAAAGTCCAAGTTGTTGGAACTTTAAAATATTTTGAGCCTTAAGGGAATATGATAATGACACCTGAGTCACACAAACAGGCAGCTTTAACTTAGAAAGCTGTAACCTGTTTCTCTTATTATAAACTAGTATTTTTCCTTGCCTACTTTGTTTTGTAAAATGTTATAAATGACTAAAGGGTACCAGGGAAGACCCCTTCCCTCTTAACCTTTGATGTTCATTATAAATTAACTTTCCTCTTTCTTGTTTCACATGACTTCACGACTAACTATTAGATTGTCTGGGATAAAATTTTAAATATACTCTTAAAATGGAAAGGAAATGAAAGTAATTCATAAACAAAAGAAAACAAGCTGAAAAGAAAAGAAAAATTGTAACAAAATTGTTGTAACTCATAAACCAGTCTTGTATTAAATAATGTTACAATCCTACTAAATTTCTTTGTTTTCTGTTTATATAAGCAAGACCTTAACTTTTAACTTTGGAATGCTGACTCCATTTCTCTGAAGTCTGTTTCCTGGATGGCTATTCTCAACTTTTCACTTGAACAAATTCTTAAAATTGGATTCCAATTCTTTCAATTATTTCAGGTTGACAACACCCTCAGGTTAGGGTAAGGGTTAGGGATAGATCCTATGGAATGCTTCCTCCACCCTCAACCCCCATTCATGGACCTACTTTCTTGTTTCTTTGCGTGTCTTGTAATTTTTTGTTGAAAACTGGACATTTAAATAATATATTGTGGAAATTCTGGAAGTTGGATTCTCTTCTCTTCCCAGGGATTGCTGCTGTTCCTATTTGTTTGTTTAGTGACTTTTCTGAAATCCTTTGGGTAAGTCTGTATTCTGTAGCATGTGTTGCCACTAAAGTCTCTGCTCAGTTGGGTTAGTGGTCAGATAATGATTAACAGAGATTTCTCTATATGCCTGCGATTAATAGGCCTCCCAGTCTTTGCCAAGGGCCCTATGTGTATTGGCACATACCTTCAACACTCAGTCAGGTAGTTTACAACTCTGTCTTAGCATTCATATCTTGTTTGCACAGATTCTCAAGATCATCTAAAGGTGACAGCTTAGGGCTTTCTAAGGTATTTTCTGAGTATGCAGAGTCCTGTGTATACTCAGTGCTAAGCATATACATGACCTTCCAGATTCCTAGGCATATATCAGAAGTTTTCAAAGTCCCCATGGGCATCTTATTCCATATCTTTTCATTGTGAGCTTTTGGTTTTTTTATTGTTTATCCCAGCTGTTATCCACCACCTCTGGCAGCCACAAAATTAAACAATTGCCTCTAATTTTTTTGACAAATATGGGAAAATGGCTTTTTCCACTAGATAAGCTCCATGTTGAATCACATCAAATAAAGAAAAACTTGCAAGTGGGGTCCTCTAGGGAGCAATTAGACAGGTTAAATAATGTCTCTTCTATGGTAATGAGTCTCTGAAAGAGATCTGACTCTATTTGATTTCTTTTGGTGGCTATCAGGCTGTTGCTTTTCAGCCATGATTGAGGCTGTTGGTTTTCAAGCTTACCATGCAACTGGAGAGGAAGGATATAAACAGGGAAAGTTAAAATGCTACAAATTTCACTGTTTTTACTGAGATCCAGCCATCTTTCTTGAATAAACACATTTCAGATTGCTGAAAGCCTTTGATTAATTTCTAGAATTCTAAAAAAGTTGACTGAAAATTTTTTCGTTTTTAAATTGTTTTTATGAATAATTTTTGGAGATCATTACTCTGCCATTTCCTCTGACATTTCTCCTCTGTAGCTTATTTAAGGCCACATATTTTGCCACTGAAATGGTTGTCTTTATCATATTTTTGCATGGCTAACTTCTACTTATCCTTAAGGCTCAACCAAAAGGTCACTTCCTTGAGCAATGAAACACTTTCTGCAAATTAAATCAAATGCAGAAGCTTATTCAGTGAATCAAATGCTATTCCAGCTGCTTTTGTTCAATGTGTGAATAGGGAGAACTGGATCCATGCCAGATCGTTATGAACCTTTCCCACTCTTCCCCATCTCCTCCCAACAGTAGCCCTTGAAGCAGGGCCTCTGAGCTCCTGAAGCTCTGCAGATTATAGCAGGAAACTCTGAGCTAGGAGAATGCTTGGTGAGAATTTTAAAAAGCAATAGATTCAAGCAATAGGCAGTCAATTGGGCTGGATAGAATTTATTCTAACCATTCTAACCAGAAATTGTATCTTTTCCTGACTAAAGAGGACAGTTACTCTGATGATTTACCAATAGAGCCATAATGTTTTTTAGAAAATTATAGAACATACATAGATTATTAATATAGCCCCCTGCCCCCAAAAGTAGCCACTTCATATTAGAAACATAAATACAAGAAATTTTTCTTAATCTATTATGAAGATTATTGTGGAGAAATGCTGCCTGAAGGAATTTTAAAGACCGTTGGCACAGGTGATTCATACTACTACTGTTTTGGATCACATCTTGGTTTTTCAAATTGAGATAATTGAAAAAAATCAACCTGAACATCCCCTGGGATGTGTGAACCCTACTTTGGAGACCATAACATTACATTTGTTTTAAAAGAAGTAGTCTTCAATGTTAACTCTAGGTGAATTTATAGCATTTTCAATGTCCAGAATTAAGAAAGTTAGGTATTAATTAATTTTATATAACTTATGGAAGTGGCCCCATTGTCTGGTGACACCTGAGGTTTGTTGTTTCATGGCCAAAGAGATCAAGGACACCAGACACACAGAGTGAGGTTAAGAGTGGAAACTTAATAGGCAAAATAAGGAGAATAGCTCTCTGCCACAGGGAGGGGTAGCTATAACCCAGAAAAATGGGTTGCCAATCTGTGGTGAAATGCAGGGAATTTCATAAATGAGCTAGTGGGGGAGATGGTGTCTGATCTACATAGGGTGTGAAGAACTGGTTAGGACCAGGTGTGCCATCTGTATAGGGCATGAATCTCTGGCACCCTCCACCACAATCTTTTATTATGCAGGTGGATTCTCTGCCTCAGCTTCTCCATGTTACCCATTTCTTTCTAAGCACATGCTAACAAAAAAGGGAAGATGGAGCTTCCATGGTGGACATGCCTGGCCCCACGTAGCCCTTTTCTATTGATGCAGCCATCAGCATTCCCCTATGCAAGCTTCCAGCTTCCTTATCTATGTTTGCAGCTTGATCTGTCAGGCTGCTCTTTGTCAAAAAAGAAATGATTTCTAGAACTGCTTTTTGTTAGAAGGAGTTCTCCCGAGGACTCTTTTGCCCTCACTGTCTGCCTAAATAATTTCTTTGTATCTCTTGTATCATTATTATATAACATAACATTTACAGACTAGCATAACATGTTGTGAAGAGGAAAAAAATCATCAGCAAAGTAATACCAATAAGTAGTTGTTGATTATGGTAATATTACTATTTCAAACAAGTTTTTTCATATACTACTTAGACAAAGGAACAAAAAATGTAGACTTATGGGATTAATATAAAAGACATTCATTTATAGCTAGAGCCGAAAGCAAAGCAAAGCAAAATTGAGGTTGACCAATTATCCTGTGAAGTTTATCATGGAAGAAATCTACCCTAGGTAACTCAAGAAAGAATAAAATACTTTCCTCCTAATAATAGATATTTTTGTCTGAATAACTCAGACAACTGCATCAATATTTCAATTAGCATTATCCATAAAATCACTTAAGATTTTTTTCATTACTAAAGAAATTTATGACAGTTTAACTTTATCCATATCATCATCAATATTTTGTGTTTTTAAGTTTTAGCTATATTAATGGATGGTGCTATCTCAGTTTAATTTGCATTTATAAGATGGCTAATGATATTGAGCGCCATTTCACCCACTTATTGGCTACATATTTCCTTTTGTGAAAATTCTAAGTCCTTTGTCCAGTTTTTTTTTCCCATAAGTTATTGGAGTACAGGTGGCATTTGGCTACACGAGCAAGTTCCTTAGTGGTGATTTGTGAGATTTTGGTGCACCCATCAACTGATGGGTGTACACTGCACCATATATGTAGTCTTCTATCCCTCGCCCCCTCCACTCTTCCCCACAAGTCCCCAAAGTCTATTGCATCATTCTTATGCCTTTGTATCCTCATAGCTTAGCTCCTCCATATCAGTGAGAATATATGATGTTTAGTTTTCCGTTCCTGAGTTACTTTACTTAGAATAATAGTCTCCAATCTCATCCAGGTCACTGCAAATGCTGTTAACTCATTCCTTTTAATGGCTGTGTAGTATTTTATCATACACACACATACACACACACACACACACACACACACACATATATATATATCACAGTTTCTTTATCCACTCATTGATTGATGGGCATTTGGTTTGGTTCCACAATTTTGCAATTGTGAATTGTGGTGCTATGAACATGTGTGTGCAAGTATCTTTTTTAAATAATGACTTCTTTTTATCTACCGAGTAGTGGGATTGCTGGATCAAATAGTAGTTCTACTTTTAGTTCTTCAAGGAATCTCCATAATGTTTTCTATGGCAGCTATACTAGTTTACATTTCCACTAGTAGTGTAGAAGTGTTCCCTGTTTACCACATCCATGCCAGCGTCTACAGTTTTTAATTTTTTTTTATTACGGCCATTCTTGGGGAGTGAAGTGGTATTGTATTGTGGTTTTGATTTGCATTTCCCTGATCATTAGTGATGTTGAGCATTTCTTCATGTGTTTGTTGGCCATTTGTACATATTCTTTTGAGAATTATCTATTCATGTCCTTAGCACACTTTTTAATGAGATTGTTTTTTCTTACTGATTTGTTTGAGTTCATTGTAGATTCTGGATATTAGTCCTTTGTCAGATGTATAGATTGTGAAGATTTTCTCCCACTCTGCGGGTTGTCTCTTTGCTGACTTTTCCTTTTGCCATGCAAAAGCTCTTTGGTTTAATTAGTTAAACTAGCTATTTATCTTTGTTTTTATTGCATTTGCTGTTGGGTTCTTGGTCATGAAATCCTTGACTAAGCCAATGTCTAGAAGGATTTTTCCAATGTTATCTTCTAGAATTTTTACAGTTTCAGGACTTAGGTTTAAGTCCTTAATCCATCTTGAGTTAATTTTTGTATAAGGTGAGAGATGAGGATTCAGTTTCATTCTCCTACATGTGGCTAGCCAATTATCCCACCACCATTTGTAGAAAGTGTGTCTTTTCCCCACTTAATGTTTTTGTTTGCTTTGTTGAAGATCAGTTGGCTCTAAGTATTTGGGTTTACTTCTGGGTTCTCTATTCTGTTCCATTGGTTTATGTGCCTATTTTTGTATCAGTACCACACTGTTTTGGTGACTATGGCCTTAAGTATAGTTTGAAATCAGGTAGTGTAATGTCTCCAGATTTATTCTTTTTGCTTAGTCTTGCTTTGGCTATACGGGCTTTTTTCTCTTCAATATTAATTTTAGAATTGTTTTTTCTAATTCTGAGAAGAATGAAGGTGGTATTTTGATAGAGATTCTATTGAATGTGTAGATTACTTTTGGCAGTATGGAAATTTTCACAATATTGATTCTAACCATCCATGAGCATGGGATGTGTTTCCATTTGTTTGTGTCATCTATGATTTCTTTCAGGAGTGTTTTTTAGTTTTCCTTGCAGAGGTCTTTTGACTCCTTGGTTGGGTATATTCCTAAGTTTTCTGTTTGTTTGTTTGTTTGTTTGTTTGCAGCTAATGTTAAAGGGGTTGGGTTCTGTTGCTGTTGGTGTATAGAAGAGCTACTGATACTTGTACATTCATCTTGTATCTGGAACCTTTGCTGAATTCTTTTATCAGTTCTAGGAGCTTTCTGGAGGAGTCCTTAGGGTTTGCAAGATAAACAATTGTATCGTCAGCAAACAATGACAGTTTGACTTCCTCTTTACCAATTTGGATGCCCTTTCTTTCTTTCTCTTGTCTGATTGCTCTGGCTAGAACTTCCAGTACTATGTTGAAGAGGAGTAGTGAGAGTGGGCATCCTTGTCTTGTTCTCAGAGGGAATGCTTTTAACTTTTCCCCATTCAGTACCATGTTGGTTGTGGATCTGTCATAGATGGCTTTTATTACATTAAGGTATGTCCCTTGTATGCCAATTTTGCCGAGGGTTTTAATCATAAAGTGATGCTGGATTTTGTCAAATGCTTTTTCTGCATCTATTGAAATGATCATGTGATTTTTGTTTTTAATTCTGCTTATGTAGTGCATCACATTTATTGACTTGTGTATGTCAAACCATCCTGCATCTCTGTTATGAAATCCACTTGATCATGGTGAATTATCTTTTTGATATGTTGTTGGATTCAGTTAGCAAGGATTTTGTTAAGGATTTTAGCATCTATGTTCATTAAGGATATCGGTCTGTAGTTTTCTTTTTTGGTTATGTCCTTTCCTGGTTTTGGTATTAGGGTGATCCTAGCTTCATAGAATGAATTAGGAAGGTTTCCTTCTTCTCCATCTTGTAAAATAGTGTCAAAAGGATTAGTACTAATTCGTTGAATGTCTGGTAGAATTCTGCTGTGAATCCGTCTGGTCCTGGACTTTTTTCTGTTGGTAATTTTTTAATTACCATTTCAATCTCAGTGCTTGTAATTGGTCTGTTCAGGGAATTTAATTCTTCCTGATTTAACCTGGGAGGGTTGTATTTTTTAAGGAATTTATCCATCTCCTCTAGGTTTTCAAGTTTATGTGTGTAAAGGTGTTCATAGTAGCCTTGAATGATCTTTTGTTTTTCAGTGGTGTCAGTTGTAATATCTCCTGTTTCATTTCTTAGTGAGGTTATTTTGATATTCTCTCTTCTTTTCTTTGTTAATCTTGCCAGTGATCTATCAATTTGATTTATCTTTTTGAAGAACCAGTTTCTCGTTTCATTTATCTTTTGTATTTTTTGTTTGTTTCAATTTCATTTAGTTTTGCTCTGATCTTGGTTATTTCCCTTCTTCTGCTGGGTTTGGGTTTGGTTTGTCCTTGTTTTCCTACTTCCTTGAGGTGTGACCTTAGAGTGTCAGTTTATGCTCTTTCAGTCTTTTGATGTAAGCATTTAGGGATATGAACTTCCCTCTTAGCATCGCTTTTGCTGTATTTCACACGTTTTGATAGGCTGTGTCATTATTGTCATTCAGTTAGAAGAATTTCTTAATTTCCATCTTGATTTCGTTTTTCACCCAGTGCTCATTCAGAAGCAGGTTATTTAATTTCCATGTATTTGGCACAGTTTTGAAGATCCCTTTTGGAGCTGATTTCCAACTTTATTCCACCGTGGTCTGAGAGAGTGCTTGATATACTTTCAATTTTCTAAAAATTATTGAGGCTCCTTTTATGGCCTATCATATGATCTATCTTGGAGAAAGTTCCATGTGCTGTTGAATAGAATGTGTATTCTGCAGTTGTTAGATGAAATTTTCTGTACATATCTGTAAAGTCCATTTGTTCCAAGGTATAGTTTAAAACCATTGTTTCTTTGTTGACTTTCTGTCTTGATGACCTGTCTAATGCTGTCAGTGGAGTACTGAAGTCCCCCACTATTACTGTGTTGCTGTCTATATCATTTCTTAGGTCTACTAGTAATTGTTTTATAAATTTTGGAGTTCCAGAGTTAGGTGCATATATGTTTAGAATTGTGATATTTTTCTGTTGGACAAGCCCTTTTATCACTGTATAATGTCCTTCTTTGTCTTTTTTAACTGCTGTTGCTTTAAAGTTTGTTTTGTCTGTTATAAGAATAGCTAACCCTGCTTCCTGTTGGGGTCCATTTGCATGAAATGCCTTTTTCCACCACTTTACTTTAAGTTTTTGTGAGACCTTATGTGCTAGAGAAGTCTCCTGAAGGCAGCAGATGGTTGGTAAGTTCTTATCAGTTCTGTATCTTTTAAGTAGAGCATTTAGGCCATTTACATTCAATGTTAGTATTGAAATGTGAGGTACCATTGCATTCATTGTGCTCTTTGTTTCCTGTGTACGTCAGGTTTTTTTTTTTTCTCTTTGCTTTTTCTTTTTAACATATTTTTGTTGTATAGGTCCTGTGAGATTTATACATTAAAGAGGTTTTGTTTGAATATGTGTCCAGGATTTGTTTCAAGATTTAGAGCTCCTTTTAGCAGTTTTTTAGTAGTGGCTTAGTAATGGCAAATTCTCTCAGCATTTGTTTGTCTGAAAAACACTATCTTTCCTTCATATATGTTGCTTAGTTTCACTGGATACAAAATTCTTGGCTGATAATTTTGTTTGAGAAGGCTGAAGATAGGGCCCCAATCCCTTCTAGTCTGTAGGGCTTCTGCTGAGAAATCTGCTGTTAATCTGATAGGTTTTCCTTTATAAGTTATGTGGTGCTTCTGTCTCACAGCTCATAAGATTCTTTCCTTTGTCTTAACATTGGATAACCTGAGGACAATGTGTCTAGGTGAAGATCTTTTTGCAATGAATTTCCTGGGTGTTCTTTGTGCTTCTCACATTTGGATGTCTAGGTCTTTAGCAAAGCCAGGGAAGTCTTCCTCAATTATTCCCCCAAATACGTTTTCCAAGCTTTTAGAATTCTCTTCTTCCTCAGGAACACCAATTATTTTTAGGTTTGGGCATTTAACATAATCCCAGACTTCTTGGAGGCTTTGTTTATATTTTCTTATTCTTTTGTCTTTGTTGTTACTGTATTGGGTTAATTTGAAGACCTTGTCTTCATGCTCTGAACTTCTTTCTTCTACTTTTCAATTCTATTGCTGAGACTTTCCAAAGCATTTCACATCTCTAAAAGTGTGTCCAAAGTTACCCGAATTTTTTATTGTTTTTTCTTTAACCTACCTATTTCCTTGAATATTTCTCCCTTCACTTCTTGTATCACATTTTGGATTTCTTTGCATTGGGCTTTGCCTTTCTCTGGTCCCTCCCTAATTAGCTTAATAACTAACCTCCTGAATTCTTTTTCAGGTAAATGAGGGATTTCTTCTTGGTTTGGATCCACTGCTGGTGGACTAATGTGATTTTTGGAGGGTGTTGAAGAGTCTTGGTTTGTCATATTACCAGGGTTGGTTTTCTGGTTCCTTCTCATTTGAGTAGGCTCTGTCAGAGGGAAGGTCTAGAGCTATAGGCTGTTGTTCATATTCTTTTGTCCCATGGGGTGTTCCCTTGATGTAGTACTCTTCATTTTTCCTATGGATGTGGCTTCCTGTGAGTGGAACTCCAGTGATTGTTGTCTTTCTTCTGGGTCTAGCCACCCATTGGGTCTACCTGGCTCTGGGTTGGTACTGGGGGTTGTCTGCACAGAGTCCTGAGATGTGAACTGTCTATGAGTCTCTCAGCTGTGGATACCAGTGGCTGTTCAGGTGGAGGTGGCTGGGGGCAGGGGGTGCAATGGACCCTGTGAGGGTTCTTAGCCTTGGTGATTTAATGTTCTATTTTTGTGCTGGTTGGCCTCCTGCCAGGAGGTGGCACTTTCCAGAGAGCATCAGCTGTGGTATTATGGGGAGGAACTGGTGGTGAGTGGGGCCCTAGAACTCCCAAGAGTATATGCCCTTTATCTTCCGCTACCAGGGTGGGTAGGGAAGGATCATCAGGTGGGGGCAGGGCTAGGTGTGTCTGAGCTCAGACTGTCCTTGGGTGGGTTTGCTACAACTGCTGTAGGGAATGGGGGTGAGATTCTCAGGTCACTGGAGTTGTGTGTGTAGGAGGATTATGGCTGCCTCTGCTGAGCCATGCAGGTTGTCAGGGAAGTGGGGGAAAGCCAGCAGTCAGAGGTCTCACCCAGTTCCTATACAAACTGAAGGGTCGGTCTCACTCCCATCGTTTTCCCCATAACAGCCCCCAGAATGTTTCCAGGCAGAGAGCAATAGGGGCTTGAAAACCAGCCCCAGGCTATCTACCTCCCACCTGTGAAAGTAAGGGCTTGGTTCTTCCACTGCCGGTAGAGTCGGCACACTGGATTTGTGACTGCCCCTGAGTTCTGGCCAGGAGGCTTCTCCCCCTGTTCAAATTGTTATGAAGTTCAGCTAGAGATTTCATTCTCTCTGTGGAGTTTTACCCCCTGCTCCTCTGGCCACCCTCCCAGTGGATCCCTGTGGTGTCATGCAGGAATGGCCTGCTAGGGGACCCAGCGAGCTCCTAGGGCCTTTCAGTTGCTTCCTCTACCCCTGTATTTCTCTCAACTCTCCAGATTGATGTAGCTCCAGGTAAAGTCAGAAACTTCTCCCACAGACAGACCTTCAGCTTCTCTAGTGTGGGTGCGTGTTGGGGAGAGGAGGGTCTCCCTTTCTCACTTCTGCAGTTGGGGCACTCACAGTTTTGGGAGGGTCTCCTGGATCCTCTGGGAGCAGTCCACTTCCTTTGGAGGGTCTGTGGGTCCTCTCGGGATTGCTGGTTTGTTCTTGCAGCATATCTGGAGCTAAAATTCACAATGTAAGCTGCCCTCCACTGCTGTGTCCAGAGTTGCAATCTACTCCTGCCTCCCTCCCGTCCACCATGATCTCCCACTACTTACGAGTTTAAATTAGAACTTCTGATTGAGACATCAAAACACAAAAGATACAAGATTTCAAACTTGGTCCATTGAAAACAGGGTAAGTCTAATTCCAAATCCAAATCCAATATTCTAAAACAAGGTGTTATCCAAAAATGAAAATTGGTTGCATGACCATTTTTAAAATAGGTTTACATATTGAAATAGCTTAAGATTCATAAGAACTGGCAAAAATACTACAGAGGTTTTCACACACCCTTCACCCACATTCACCCAGTGTTAATATCTTGCATAACCATGAGGCATGTCAAAACCAAAGTTGCACAGCTCTTAAATCCCTCATCCATGTTGAGCATATACAAGCATCCAGCCACTGGAAATGAAAATAAGGGATTTTTGAAGAGTAATATGTCTTCTGAAAGCTCTGCATGTGCTGTGGGTTCCCCTACCACTTCACTCTCAAAAGAATGGGATGTGAATTCCTTGTTTTTTCATCTCAAGTTAGAAAAAGAAGCATCAAAGGGAATTCTCAGAGAGCTTAATGTGCATTTCCTGAAGTCTGGGGGTGGAGACACACTACACTTGAGTGTGACTCCCCTCTGAGCACTCAAGGTTGAGAGACAGGCTGGATAGCAGCTGACTGGTAAGCCAAGGGAAAGGTGGCTGGGTTGACATAGGCCTGCATACCCAGAATTTGTCAGGGCAAGAGATACATGGGTTTTACATAACAGAAATGTGAACCACACACAAGAAAGCTGGTATGAGGTCATCTTACATCCTGTCCAATAGGGCTACCTAGGAGGGCAAAGTCCACAGTAGAGAGAAGCTGATGGCATAGTCTGACTCGTAGGGATTGGAGAGGGAATAAGCAACACACTGAATGAGAGGGCACCATTCACAAGAACGGAGCTGCAGAGAGATCCTTGAAGATGGGGTGGAAGCAGAGAGGGGACAAGGAGTGAAATCTCCAAAGAATATGTGATGGCATCTATGATATAATTACTTTTAAACTCATGCCAGTGCCAGAGAATATGGTGCCATATTTGAAAATTGTTGTGGGTTTCAAAAAAAAAATCTCAAACTTACAGAAGTATGCATGTACAGTACCAAAAACTTTTTCCTGAATTATTTGAAAGCAAGTTGCCAGTATCATGCCCCATTGTGTGGAGGGGCATGATATACCTTTCTCACCCTATCCATGCTCTGATACCCTACACAAAACCACCCTCCTCCTTGGGTTCCAACTCTGAACCAGGCTGCCACCCCATGTGTGGCAAGGTGTGAACTTTCTTCACCTTGCACAGGCTCTGGCTTCCTGAGGCAGCCCATACTCCCTTGCAAATACCCACCTCAACTCATTTGACTCCAGTATCTGGCCCTGGACAGCCTTCTTGGTGCAGGTGCCCTCCTCAGCCTGCTTGGGGTCTGACGTGCCACACCAATGCACCCCTCTGAGGCAAGGCCCTCCTTACACAACTTGGGCTCTGATACCCCATTCTGGGCACCATAGCCAACTGTAATCGTTAATACTGAATGTCGACTTGATTGGATTGAAGGATGCAAAGTGTTGTTCCTGGTTGTGTCTGTGAGGGCGCTGCCAAAGGAGATTAACATTTGAGTCAGTGGACTGGGAGAGGCAGACCCACCCTTAATCTGGGTGGGCACCCTCTAATCAGCTCAGGACTGAATTGTTCAGAATGGAAAAAGACAAGAACTGGGGAAAAGAGCTGCAAAGCCACCTTGTACTAGCAGCAGTCAAGTAAAAACTCTCCTGGTTATTTTAATTCTTCTCTTTCCTTGGTTTCAGATCTGGAAGGATAAGAAAGCACAATTATCAGGCTGGGGGAGGAATAGCATAGGAAGGGAAAAGGAACCAACTATACCCCTCCTCCAGTTGAAGGCTTCCTGGTAGGGGAGGGAAGATTTATATTTAAATCAGGTTCAGAGTTTTGCCTTATATGGGATGAGAAATTTTGACTTCTGAATTGAGACTGTGCTTGGTGACTAACAGTGACAATCGTTTTATTAGTTAAGTATGATAAGGAAAGTCATAGGACTGCTGATGCTTTTTTATCTGAGAGCCAAGGTTAAACTTTCCCCACTGAATAAATAGAAAAGGAAAGTGAGTGATAAATTATACCAGCTTATCGTTCCACTCCATGAGGCCTACTTGCTGTGTGACTTCATTACATACATTTGCAGTGGCTGCCAATCCAGAACAAACAGGGGTTTTCTATAATTTCCAAGAGGCCCCAACTGTCTGAAAATCTACAGAGGAAATAAAAGTTCTTACGGTAACCCTTTATGGGTTTTTGGTTGTTCATTTCTTTAAAGATTGGCAGTGTTTTCTTTGTTTTGTTTCTTGTTTTGTTTTGTTTACCATTCTCTAATTAAGGAGAGTGTTCCAACAATAAAAATGTATTATTTTTAGGTAACTGAGGTATGAGTAAGACTTCAAGGGCAAAATTCTGCTTTCTCTTTAAATCTCTCATGAACACATCTCTAATTTTATTTCTGCCTTTATTGCTGTCTCATCTTAACTTCATCTTAGTAAAATTATCATCAAAATCTTCTTAGGAGAGAAGAAGACTCACAGTCCGTGCCTATGGTGGTTTTTATCTGCCCGAACCCAAGCCAGACATCTTGGGACCTGTATCCTCGGAGGTCTTCCTTTACCACTGAGCTCTCCCTTGTACTCACCTCAGCCTCAGTGCTGGGTGGGTCTACCTCCTGCCATCTCTGCACCACCCAGGTCCTCCACTCTGCTGAACTTCTTTTGAGCTGTTAGGTTTAGATCATCCCTGGGACTTTTGTAAACTCTCACATTTTAGACGTGGTCCACTGAAAATAGGGTAAGTTTAATTCTAAATCCAACACCTTCACCTCTTTTGAGGGAGGCAAAGATTCATCACCTCTTTCCTACGGTAATGTTGTTGATCTTGTTTTCAGTTTATCTCTGTAATTCCCACTTTGTCTAGCACAGTGCTTTGAACATAATCAGAACTCAATAAACATCCACTGAATGGATGAATTCATTCCATGAAGAAAGGACATGAAAGGATGATTAATGAAGGCAATTAGCCAGATAATTAAAAAGTGTTTTTCCTCTAATATTCAGACATTTCAACAAGAGGGTTTTTTGTTAACTATACAGATAATTACTTTAATATACCACATTACTCTTTATACAGGTGTGGGACCCAATATTTGTATCTACATACGGTTTGACAAAAAATAGGTAACACCTATTGGATAAAGAATTAGGTTTGCAGAAATAGAATGGAAAAGATACTGTTAAAGTATTATTTCTGGGAAAAGAGGAAAGGGAATTTCGGATCAATAAGGTCACTGGTCTTGTACTTTTTACTGTACATACTTCTATATTTATACAGTGTTTAATTTTTGTGAGCATGTATTTTCAATATTAATTTCTTAAAGTTATATTAACTAAGCAGAAAACTAAGCAGAGATATTGTGGTCCTGAACTTTTGAGCTTTTATCTTCATGGGTTCGTATTAGGGGATACAATGCCCACAGGATATCAAATGCCTCCAGGGGACAGGCAAGTAAAATATGTAAGCAAACTGGACTGCATGTGGACTGTGGCAAGTGGGGGCAGGACAAGCCCTGTCCACAGTGGCCAGGTGCTGTCAAGTCCAGCCAATTACTGCTATACAGAAACATGGGACCAATGTTGTCAGATCACCAATTTTCAAAAGAAGTTTGAAATCTAGAATATTTTTAGAGAAATTTCCTGATTTTTAAATGAAAGCAATTGATTGAAAAGGTTTGAGGTTTAAGATGCAGGCAAAACAAAATGTCTGTGGCCTAAATTCAACCTGTTTGCATACTCTGACTTAGGTAACAGCCTAGGGAAGATTGTTTGTTTGTTTGTTTGTTTTTAAACAGATGTAGAGGTTTAATGAAATTTTCTCATCCTTTGCCTGTTTTTCTCTTATGCAAATTGTTAGTTAATATTCCAGAGCCTACAAAGGGCTTCAGGGATTTCCATAGTGACTGAGCAGCAGGGCCCAAAAACCATCAATCCTCTGTAGGTTTATAAACTGATTCCCAGTTGGCACAGCATTCTGGCGTGGCCATAAAGAATAAGGTTTAGGGAGTAGTAGCATGCTTCCTGAGGGCTGTGAAGGACAATAACTGAAATTAGGTTTATAGAAAAGAATCACATTGATGGCAGGGAGTGGTCTTCAAATCCTAGAGCTATGGCCAATTGGAGTATAAAACTCTAAAGTAGCCATGAAGGTTACAATGTCAGTAATGTGACATTTCAGTATAAACAGATGTCAAGACAAATAAAAAGCATTTCTTCTCACATTAAAAACCTTGAGATGGCAGATATATAGGTAAGGAGATAAAGTCCATCCCAAATTCAGACTTCACAATGAAGACTGAGCCTTAAGGAAAGAATAATCCAGAATAGCCCAATGGAGTCTTATTTTCCATTTAAATCATCTATAACACTATTCAGTAAAGACCATGAAGACACTGCTGTGAAGCAGGTGAATGGATTCTGTCAAGCCACTTGCTGAATTACAGTATCATGCCAAGTACTTTCTCCTTACATATAATAATATCTACCATGCCACTTACCAGTGCTCACTACTGAAAATTTATCTGAAAGCCAAGAAATAAACATTAACACTCAAAAGCCCTCAAGGCTATCTAAAACCAATCTCACAAGGCCAAGTAATAAGGATCACAAGGCTGATAACTGGTGTACCTTTTCATACAGCACATATTAACAACACTTGACATACAGAGCTAAAATAATGTGCTGTCTGGTTCTTCCATTAAAGTAATTTGGAAGCAGCAAGTAAGGACAATACCTGGCACATAGTAGGCACTCCATAAATCTATTGAGAAACAAATTAGAAACAAAACAGCTAGAATTATCAGCCAACTACCTGACAAGGAGAGAGGACGTATCCTGAAAAGTGGACACAGACTTAATATAATCTATTATTCTGAAGATATTAGGGGTACAAATAAAGCTCCTAAGAGCAGCACTCTGCACTGCACAACACTAAGCTCCTCTGACACCCTGGTTAAGAGGCTCAGCTTTGCAGCCAGAATGCCTGGATCCAATTACTACCTTCCAGCTAGGTGAACTTGGTTAGGTACCTTTATCTCACTTAACATTGGTTTCCTCATCTGTAAACTCTGCCTCACAGAGTTGTAAGAATTCAGTTAGTTAATACAGGAAAAATCATAGAATGGTGGAGGTACATAAAAAAATTCAATAAAGACTAGCTATGGACAAAAACACCACTATCATGAAAAAGACTACATTATGTTCACAATGATCTAATTAATAAGGCAGGAAAGTAAATAACAAAGGTATAGAAGATCTTCATACAAAATTAATAAAACAAAATGTTTTGGTTTTGTAGAGAGCTGTTTTTAGCTATCTGGAAAATTCATGTGAAATACTCCATTGAAAAGCAGATCTGCAGAGCTGAGGATAGTGTTTTGTCAAACACTGGAATTAGAGTGCCTGGACTTGAGTTTCAGCTCTGCTGATTGCCAGCTGTGTAGCACTGGGCAAGACACTTAAGCATGCTTCAGTTTTCTCATCCATAAAATTAAGATCATAGAAAAGTTGTTATCAGAACTATATTATGACTTCCATGGGCCCTGGGTACATTTGCCTTTATGAGTTGTTTCCTCCATAAAATAATATTAAAAATTATTTGTACCACTGACTGCACTGCTGTAAAGACAAATACAATCTAGGCTGATTATACGGTTTGATTGTCTCCCCCAAATCTCATGTTGAAATATAACCCCGAAGATGGCTGAATAGGAACAGCTCCAGTCTGCAGCTCCCAGTGAGACCAACACAGAAGGCGAGTGATTTCTGCATTTCCAACTGAGGTAGCCAGCTCATTTCATTGGGATTGGTTAGACAGTGGGTGCGGCCCATGGAGGGTGAGCAGAAGCAGGGTGGAGCATCGTCTCACCCAGGAAGTGCAAGGGGTCAGGGAACTGCCTCCCCTACCCAAGGGAAGCCTTGAGGGACTGTGCCATGAGGGATGGTACTATCTGGCCCAGACACTAGGCTTTTCCCACAGTTTTAACAACCTGCAGACCAGGAGATTCCCTCGGGTGCCTACACCACCAGGGCACTGGGTTTCAAGCACAAAATTGGGCGGCTGTTTGGGCAGACGCTGTACTAGCTGCGGGAGTTTATTTTTTCATACCCCAGTGGCGCCTGGAACATCAGCGAGAGAGAACCGTTCACTCCTCTGGAAAGGGTGCTGAAGCCAGGGAGGCAAGTGGTCTTGCTCAGTGAATCCCACCCCCATGGAGCCCAGCAAGCTAAGATTCACTGGCTTGGAATTCTCGCGGCCAGCTAGGCAGTCTGAAGTCGACCTGGGATGCTCAAGCTTGGTGGGGGGAAGGGCGTCCGCCATTACTGAGGCTTGAGTAGGCAATTTTCCCCTCACAGTGAAAGCCGCTGGGAAGTTCAAGCTGGGCACAGCCCACAGCAGCGCAGCATAGCTGCTGTAGCCAGACTGCCTCTCTAGATTCCTTCTCTCTGGGCAGGACATCTCTGAAAGAAAGGCAGCAACCCCAGTCGGGGCTTATAGATAAACTCTCATCTCCCTGTGACAGAGCACCTGGGGGAAGAGGTGGCTGTGGGTGCAGCTTCGTCCCTGCCTGCTGGCTCTGAAGAGAGCAGCAGATCTCCCAGCACAGAACTTGAGCTCTGCTAAGGGACAGACTGCCTCCTTAAGTAGGTTCCTGACCCCCATGCCTCCTGACTGAGAGACATTTCCCTACAGGGGTCGACAGACACCTCATACAGGAAAGCTCTGGCTGGCATCTGGCAGGTGCCCTCATGGGATTAAGCTTCCAGAAGAAGGAGAAGGCAGCAATCTGCTGTTCGGCAGCCTCCGCTGGTGATACCCAGGCAAATAGAATCTGGCGTAGACCTCCAGCAAACTTCAACAGACCTGCAGCTGAGAGATCTGACTGCTAGAAGGAAACCTAACAAACAGAAAGCAGTACATCAACTTTAACAAAGAGAACACCCACGTAAATACCCCATGCAAAGGTCATCATCATCAAAGATCAAAGGTAGATAAATCCATGAAGATGAAGAAAAACAAGCAAAAAAATGCTGAAAATTCCAAAAACCAGAATGCCTCTTCTCCTGCAAAGGATCACAACTCCTCACCAGCAAGGGAACAAAACTGGATGGAGAATGAGTTTGACGAACTGACAGAAGGAGGCTTCAGAAGGTAAGTGATAACAAATTCCTCTGTGCTAAAGGAGCATGTTCTAATCCAGTGCAAGGAAGCTAAGAACTTTCATAAAAGGTTACAGAAAGTGCTAACTACAATAACCTGGTTTGAGAAGAACATATATAACCTGACGGAGCTGAGAAACACAGCGAGAGAACTTCATGAAGCATACACAAGTATCAATAGCTGAATTGATTAAGAGGAAGAAAGGGTATCAGAGATTGAAGATCAACTTAATGAAATAAAGTGTGAAGACAAGATTAGAGAAAAAGAATGAAAAGGAATGAACAAAGCCTTCAAGAAATATGGGACTATGTGAAAAGACCAAACTTATGTTTGATTGGTGTACCTGAAAGTGACGGGGAGAATGGAATCAAGTTGGAAAACACACTTCAGGATATTATCCAGGAGAACTTCCCCAATCTCGCAAGACAGGCTAACATTCAAATTCAGGAAACACAGAGAACACCACTAAGATACTCCCAAAGAAGAGTAACCCCAAGACATAATCATCAGATTCACCAAGGTTGAAACAAAGGAAAAAATGTTAAGGGCAGCCAGAGAGAAAAGTCAGGTTACCTACAAAAGGAAGCACATCTCAGACTAACAGCAGATGTCTCTGCAGAAACCCTACAAGCCAGAATAGAGTGGGGGCCAATATTCAACATTCTGAAAGAAAAGAATTTTCAACCCAGAATTTTATATACAGCCAAACTAAGCTTCATAAGCAAAGGAGAAATAAAATCCTTTACAGACAAACAAATGCTGAGGGATTTTGTCACCACCAGGTCTGCCTTACAAGAGCTCCTGAAGGAAGCACTAAATATGGAAAGCAAAAAACAGTACCTGTCACTGCATAAACATACCAAAATGTAAAGACTATTGACACTATGAGGAAACTGCATCAACTAATTTTCAAAATAACTGGCTAGCGTCATAATGATAGGATCAAATTCACACATAACAATATTAACTTTAAATGTAAATGGGCTAAATGCCCCAATTAAAAAACACAGACTGGCAAATTGGATAAAGAGTCAAGACCCATTGGTGTGCTGTATTCAGGAGACCCATCTCATGTGCCAAAACACACATAGGCTCAAAATAAAGGGATGGAGGAATATTTACAAAGCAAATGGAAAGCAAAAATAAGCAGGGGTTGCAATGCTAGTCTCTGATAAAACAAACTTTAAAGCAACAAAGATCAAAAGAGACAAAGAAGGGCATTACATAATATTAAAGGGATCAATGCAACAAGAAGAGCTAACTATCCTAAACATATATGCACCTAATACAGGAGCACCCAGATTCATAAAGCAAGTTCTTAGAGAACTACAAAGAGACTTAGACTCCCACACAATAATAGTGGGAGACTTTAACACCCTGCTGTCAATATTGGACAGATCAATGAGACAGAAAATTAACAAGAATATTCAGGACTTGAACTCAGCTCTGGACCAAGTACACTTAATAGACATCTACAGAACTCTCCACTGCAAATCAACAGAATCTACATTCCTCTCATCACCACATAGCACTTACTCTAAAATGGACCACATATTTGGAAGTAAAACACTCTTCACCAAATGCAAAAGAACAGAAATTATAACAAATAGTCTCTCAGAGCAAAGTGCAATCAAATTAAAATTCAGGATTAAGAAACTCACTCAAAACTGCACAACCTCATGGAACCTGAACAACCTGCTCCTGAATGACTATTGGGTGAATAACAAAATAAAGGCAGAAATAATTAAGTTCTTTGAAACCAATGAGAACAAAGATACATTATACCAGAATCTCTGGGACACAGCTAAAGCAGTGTTTAGAGGAAAATGTAGAGCACTAAATGCCCACAAGAGAAAGCAGAAAAGATCTAAAATTGACACCCTAACATCACAATTAAAACAACTAGAAAGCAGAGCAAACAAACTCAAAAGGTAGCAGAAGACAAGAAATAACTAAGATCAGAGCAGAACTGAAGGAGATAGAGACACAAAAAACCCCTCAAAAAAATCATTGAATCCAGGAACTGGCTTTTGAAAAGATTAACAAAATAGGTAGACCACTAGCCAGACTAATAAAGAAGAAAAGAGAGAACAATCAAATAGACACAATAAAAAAATCCCACAGAAATACAAACTACCATCAGAGAATACTATAAACACTTCTTTGCAAATAAACTAGAAAATCTAGAAGAAATGGATAAATTCCTGGACACATACACCCTCCCAAGACTAAACCAGGAATAAGTCAAATCCCTGAATAGACCAATAACAAGTTCGGAAATTGAGGCAGTAATTAACAACCTACCAACCAGAAAAAAAACTAGGACCAGACAGAGTCACAGCCAAATTCTACCAGAGGTACAAATAGGAGCTGGTACCATTCCTTCTAAAACTATTCCAAACAACAAAAAAAGAGGGACGCCTCTGTAACTCATTTTATAAGGCCAGCATCATGCTGATAACAAAACCTGGCAGAGACAGAACACAAAAAGAGAATTTTAGACCAATATCCCTGATGAACATTGATGTGAAAATCCTCAATAAAATACTGGCAAGCTGAATCCAGCAGCACATCAAAAAGTTTATCCACCATGTTCAAGTTGGCTTCATTCCTGAGATGCAAGGCTGGTTCAACATATGCAGATCAATAAATGTAATCCATCACATAAACAGAATCAATGACAAAAACCACATGATTATCTCAACAGATGCAGAAAGGCCTTCAACAAAATTCAACACTGCTTCATGCTAAAAACACTCAATAAACTAGGTATTGATGGAACATATCTCGAATAATAAAAGCTATTTATGACAAACCCACAGCCAATATCATACTGAATGGGCAAAAGCTGGAAGCATTCCTTTTGAAAACTGGAATAAGACAAGGATGCCCTCTCTCACTACTCCTATTCAACATAGTATTGGAAGTTCTGGCCAGGGCAATCAGGCAAGAGAAAGAAACAAAGCATATTCAAATAGGAAGAGAGGAAGTCAAATTGTCTCTCTTTGCAGATGACATGA
>NW_012118099.1:1992974-2040403 GCF_000951035.1 Colobus angolensis palliatus
ATGAACTCCCATTCACAATTGCTACAAAGAGAATGAAATACCTAGGAATACAACTTACAAGGAATGTGAAGGACTTCTTCAAGGAGAACTACAAACCCCTGTTCAAGGAAATAAGAGAGGACACAAACAAATGGAAAAACATTCCATACTCATGGATAGGAAGAATCAATATCATAAAAATGGCCATACTGCCCAAAGTAATTTATAGATTCAATGCTATTTCCATCAAGCTACCATTGACTTTCTTCACAGAGAAAAAACTACTTTAAATTTTATATGGAACTAAAAAAAAGCCTCTGTAGTGATAACAATCCTAAGCAAAAAGATCAAAGCTAGAGGCATCACAGTGCCTGACTTCAAACTATACTACAAGGCTACAGTAACCAAAACAACATGGTACTGATACCAAAACAGATATATAGACCAATGGAACAGAACAGAGGCCTCAGAAATAACAGCACACATCTACAACCATCTGGTCTTTGACAAACATGACCCAAACAAGCGATGGGGAAAGGATTCCCTATTTAATAAATGGTGTTGGGAAAACTAGCTAGCCATATGCAGAAAACTGAATCTGGACCCCTTCCTTACACTATATACAAAAATTAACTCAAGATGGATTAAAGACTTAAATGTAAGACCTAAAACCATAAAAAATCCTAGAAGAAAACCTAGGCAATACCATTCAGGACATAGGCACAGGCAAATATTTCATGTCTGAAACACCAAAAGCAATTGCAACAAAAGCCAAAATTGACAAATGGGATCTAATTAAACTAAAGAGTTTCTGCAGAGCAAAAGAAACTATCATCAGAGTGAACAGGCAGCCTACAGAATGGGAGAAAATTTTGGCAATCTATCCATTTCACAAAGGGTTAATATCCAGAATCTACAAGGAACTTAAATAAAGTTTCAAAAAGAAAACAAAAAACTCCATCAAAAAGTGGGCAAGGGATATGAACAGACACTTGTCAAAAGAAGACATTTATGCAGCCAACAGACATATGAAAAACAGCTCATCATCACTGGTGGATGACACTAGAAAATCAAAACCACAATGAAACACCATCTCACACCAGTTAGAATGGTGATCATTAAAAAGTCAGGAAACAATAGATGCTGGAGAAGATGTGGAGAAATAGGAATGCTTTTACACTGCTTGTGGGAGTATAAATTAGTTCAACCATTGTGGAAGACAGTGTGGTGATTCCTCAAGGATCTAGAACCAGAAATACCATTTGACCCAGCAATCCCATGACTGGGTATATACCTAAAGAATTCTAAATCATTCTACCCTAAAGACACATGTACACATATATTTATTGCAGCACTATTTACAATAGCAAAGAGTTGGAACCAACCCAAATGCCCATCAATGATAGACTGGATAAAGAAAATGCGGCACATATA
Organism: Colobus angolensis palliatus; assembly: GCF_000951035.1. Taxonomy (NCBI): domain Eukaryota; kingdom Metazoa; phylum Chordata; class Mammalia; order Primates; family Cercopithecidae; genus Colobus; species Colobus angolensis. Next base: position 1,994,388 of record NW_012118099.1, read on the forward strand.
CACCGTGGAATACAATGCAGCCATAAAAAAGAATGAGTTCATGTCCTTCGCAGGGACATGGATAAAGCTAGAAACTATCATTCTCAGCAAACTAACACAGGAACAGAAAACTAAACACTCTGTGTTCTCACTTTCAAGTGGGAGTTAACAATGAGAACACGTGGACACAGGGAAGGGAACATCACAAAATGGGGTTTGTTGGGGGGTGTAAGGGGAGGGGTAGCATTAGAAGAAATACCTAATGTAGATGACAGGTTGATGGGCGCAGCAAACCACTATGGCACATGTATACCTATGTAACAAACCTGCACGTTCTGCACATGTATCCCAGAACTTAAAGTATTAAAAAAAAATCAAACTCACACACACAAAAAAAAGAAATATAATCCACAGTGTTGGACGTAGAGTCTGGTGGGAGGTGATTGGATCATATGGATAGATTTTGCCTGAATAGATTAGCACCATCTTCCTTGCTGCAGTGATGCTATCACAGCTCACTACAGGCTTGACATCTTGGGCTCAAGCTTTCCTCTGTCCTCAGCCTCCCAAGTGGCTGGGACTACAGGTGCGTGCTGTCATGTACAGCTAATTTTTTTTTTTTTTTTTTTTGGAAAGACAAGGTCTCACTATGTTGCCCAGGCTGGTCTTGAACTCCTGGTCTCAAGTGATCCTCTTGCATTGGCTTGACAACCACCTTTGGATTCTTCATTCATGCGCAGGGGCTCAAGATCCATTCCCCACTCAATCCCCTTGGCCAGCCTCTGGTCCTCCAGAGAGCAGTCTCTCAGACACTGTCCTCATTACCAATGTAAACTCATAAGCAGAATTTAGTCAAGTTACTTCTTCTGCCTCTTGCTTTACTCTGTGTGTCTGCTTTCCCTGGATCCACGCACTGTACATGAACAAGTAGCTCAAGGCAAGAAATGGATGAGTTTCACTTTTCTCATTCTCATCTCTACTTCCCGATGTGGAAGCATTTCCAAGTGTACCGGGCTTGTTGCGGGGCGGGGGATAAGGGGAGGGGTAGCATTAGAAGAAATACCTAATGTAGATGATGGATTGATGGGTGCAGCAAACCACCATGGCACATGTATACCTATGTAACAAACCTGCACGTTCTGCACATGTATCCCAGAACTTAAGACGAGTGTTGGGCCAGATCCCAACACACGCATAAAACTAAAAGGATACCTTTCATCCAACAGCTTTTTTTTTTCTTTTCCCTCTTTTCCTGTCTCTAGCTGCATCTGCTTATTTGTGTTTCAAGTTAGACAGTGTTGAGAGCAGGAAGTCACCATTTAGTATTCAAAGAGGCATTCTGATCTAGCCATGACAAGGTAGAGAATAAAATAAAATCCATTGTAAAGCCCTTCAAAGTAATCTGAGTAGGCTGTGTGGATTTCATAGTGACCAGCCACACGCTTCCGGCTGCCAGCACCTAGACTGAATTTCTCTGCCACCAATAAATATTGGAGAAAGCTTTTGCCAATTCTCTAGAGAAATAAAAACAAGCTATACTAAGATCAGATATTCCATATTTATTTTGTAGGAATTGATAATTGCTTTATCTTGAGAATTTAGGCTGAGAAGAGTTTGAATTCATATGTGAAAGTTATGGTCATCTTCAGCTAATTCAGTCCCTACCTCATCCTTTTATTAATCACATTATAAAAAAATCATAAGATAGGTATCATTTCATATCATTCTCTTAAAGTAAAAACAACCTGGAAATCATCTCATTTACTCACTTCATTTTACAGATGAGGAAACTGAGACCCAGAGGAGCAAAGCCCAGGGTCACACACCACATATTAGGTAGTGTTAGAAGCACAGATGGAACTGGCTTCTGGCTCCCTGTCAGCCCTGCTGCAATTCTACAGCACAAAGAATCAAAGAAAAGAAATGTTATCCTAGTATTTGTGAAGGTTTTTTTCTGATTAAATGCCAAAAAAAATTAGCTTCAGATTCAAAACTCGTTTATATAATAATTAAAAGACCTAAAATGCATCGAGAAAACTTATCCAAAATTTGCAACATATAAACATTATTGTTCTCATTAAATTTAAAAATATTTGTGTACTTGCATACATACAGACTTACAAGTCAATAATCTCTAGAATTTGAGCTTATCCAGAAACTTGCTTATTTATTCCCTTCTAAGAACCCATTTAACAACAGTTTGGGGACAATGAAACCTTAGTGTTACAGGGTTCATTATTAATACTGGTGTTCCAGTAATAATTACATGCTGGAATTACTTTCACCAAGTATGGCTTTAGTGGAAATGACCAAAATAAGGCTTCATTTAATTCATGTTAACGATATTGCATTAAGTGTTAAAGAAGGGTGTAGGCAATGGTGGTAGAGCTGGGCATAGCTGACCTGAAACATGGCCTGGGGTCCAGGCATACTAGACTAGCCCTGCCCTGATATAGTTGCTGTGCCCAAGAGAAAGAAGTGACTCGTTTTCCAGGCCCACAATTCCTACCGTGGCTGAGTGACCATGGGGAATTATGCCAATTATGATGCAGCTGTCATGAAGTCTGGAGGGGTCTGGAAAGCCATTGCCCATGCTGTTCAGCAGGAAGAAGTCTCTCCGTGGCTTGGAAGTCTCCCAGGTTCCAGCAGAGGAGCTTTCTGGGCTGAAAAGCCTTTGACACCAGTGATGACATGCCCAGGAGGAGAGTACCCATGAGAGGACCATTTCCAGAAAAAAAAAAAGAAAAAAGCAAGAAGCACAAAGAACACCCAGATGGGGCTGGAGATTGAGAGTACCTGCTGGATGTCTGGCTGAGCTGGTCTCCTTCAGTTGCCTGAGGACATAGTGCATGCCCCTGATTTGGAAGAATGCCTGGTCTGTCAATGGCACTGATACACTTTGGACCACGTTGTATGGAAGGCACTATATACCAGATGCCTGTCTGTCTGACCATGTTTCTGTCACCCAGAAGCAGCTGGCCTGAAAAAATGGTGGACTGATTCATTAAAAAGTAGGTTACAGTGCCGGTTAAAAGACAATATCCTCAAAGGACTGGGTTCTGTCTTACAGGACACAGTGTATGTTAGAATTAGGGACCAGTATTTGGTGCTTTCTCATCCACAGTCAGAATACATGGGTCCAGGAATCAAGGACGGATGGCAGATTTGTTCCTCACACTAATACACTTGATAAGCTTCTTATAGAATGTATGCCCCCTGTTCCTGCAATGACAATCTGCACTGGTTTGAAGCACTTATTCTAAAGGAAAGAATGCTTCCTTTCAGGAACACAGCAATGATTCCACTGAATTGGAAAAGTAGACTGTCATGTGGTCATTTGGGGGTACTTATGCTCCTGAACCCACAGGCAAAGAGGAGGATTACTCTACTGGCTGGGATGATTGATCCTGAATACCAAGAACAAACTGTGTCGTGTAAACTAAAAATAAAATCCTACCCCACCCCTGCCAACCCTGGCCTTTCAACTGAGAACAGACTCCCTTGTAGCTGAGGGAAAACCAGAAAAAGCTTAAAACTGAGTTCCTGACCATGATGGGACAGCAGGTCAGACTACCCCCACTAGACCTCCTCTCTTTTATGGCTTAGACAGAACAAATGACCAGCCTAAATGTTAAAATAAAGATCATAAGTTTGACAGAACAGACTCTTGGTGACAATAAGATACCAACATATAAACAGGACCTAAGGCCATGTCAGGCAAGAGTTAAGTCACACACCCCTAACTTGAAGAATAATCTATGTTCTAACTGCCACAAAATTTTTCTTTTTCTCTAGCAACTAAACAAGAACTGGCCTCAAGATAAGCACGGTTAAAACAGTCACAACTCATCCAGCTCACAGATGCTGACTCACTGGACTGCTCCACCAGCCGTAACTACAGTTAGCATTGGACAAGAGACTGACTTCAATAACTTTCCCCAGAGAAGAAAACCAACCCTGGACTGGTTCTGGCCGGTTTACAAAGATTATGCACTTACATCCCTTCATGTCTTGAAAAGATCTTTTGAAGTATAGGGCCTCATTATAATACATTTAAATGTTACATCTCCACCCCAAAGTGAACATGGGTTGTATGTTACATGCACGTTTGTTCAAGACGTATGCATCAGGACCACCTTCATGAATATTCATAGCTCCTCCTGTAACCTGTTGAATATGTATGTTCACTCAACCTGTTCAGTACAAAACTTATACCCCAACCCCTCCTCCTTCCAAGTGCCTGTTTCTGGGCTTCAGCCAGAGGCTGCACTTCCCAGCCTGAAGGATGGCCATCTTATAGGCTGTAACACTTTAGATGAAATAGTCTCCTCTCCCTTTCTAAATTTATACATTTTGTGACTTTTAAGTTAACGGTTGCTATTGCAAAACAAAAGTAGGGAGGACCATGTCTCAGATGCTGGGGATTCTCTGGGATGTACCTTAGTACTTCCATGAGTAATAAAGTTAATGGAAAATTCCAGCAATTAAAACAAGAGAGAACCACTGAGGTCTCAGACACTTAGGAATTCATTCCAACATTTATTCAGGAATTGATATTTGCATTACCCCTAAATACTGGGGCATGATGAACTAGCATCATCACTCCCCTTAGAATCAGCATCATCACACCCCCTAGAGACCCCAGTATCAACCAGTTAGCACCTTTCCTTGAAGGTCAGGGTCCTACCTGTTCCCTACTGGGGGCCACCTTCAAGATCCTGAGGCAATAGTACAATGCAATGACCCTCAACCCGGTCTCAGAGGTTTCAGTTTCAGCTTTGCGGGGCACCCCCCCCCCTTCAAGCTTCTAAACTTTAACAATTCCAAAGTCTTTCACATATCCTCCCAGTTCTAGAGCAGTAACTGCTTCTATGATTGCTGCTTTCTCCGTGTTTCCTTTTTGCCTTTTCATTTCTTGAATACTTGATTAACAAATCTTTATATGAAATCTCCCTGTTCAAATAATCAGTGTGATTTGTGTCCCTTGACTGTACAGTTGATCTTCCATAAACCTATGAGATTATATCCATTTTTCAGATGAGAAAAACAGAGACATAGTACAGATGAGTAATTGGACCAAGGCCACACAACCAGTACAACACAGGACTAGGGCTTAAACACGGCTCTTTCTCGTTGCAAAGCCCTTGTTCTTTTAAACACTGCACAGTTGTGCAAGGTGAAGGCAGATCTTTTCCATTGCTCTCTGGCCTCTTCTAGCAATGATATTGGTATTCAAATTAGACTGGGTGGAAGCAAGGTAGGTCATGTAAATGCAAGAGCGAGTGCACCTGGCAACTTTAAGAGAATATACGACACAAGGTCCAAGTGAATTATCTTCCAAAACACTCAAGTATCCTGCAGACGTGATTGGATATACTGTAGTAATCTCCAAGAAAACATGGGGAGTTTCTGGAACACTGAGATAGTTAAATACTTTTGCCTTTAGAAAATAGATATATAAATATTTAGTCTTGACATTAAACCCCAGGAAAAATCTAGGATGACCCTGTGTGTACTTTTAGCAAAAACTGCCTGATCTCTGGTTGGATACATTGGATACATTCTGGGGGGACATCAAGAAGTCCTGCTGCCACCTCCACCCAAGGGCTGGGCATGGGACTCAAGCCAATCAGATACTCTCTCCTTAAAATGTGACTCTTGATCAGAGAGACAAAAGACTAAAACTATTGTTGCTGAAACAGTAGCAGTATCATGAAAAGACTGTTCATTAGTTTCAATTGCACATATTCACCTGAAAGTTACAAGGAGAAGACTAAAACTTCTTTATGTTCAGGGACTTCATGTTCAGAGTTCATATTGTTAACCACTAGATCCAAAGTGCCCAGCACAGTGTCTGGTACAGAATAGGTGCTAAATAAATACCAGCTGTGTGAATAAATAAAAATAATAAAGAACTTTCCAACAATTTAATAATGCAATTGTTATATCATGAAGTAGTGAGCTCCTTGTCACTGAAGAGATTAAAATAGAGCCCATCTCTCAGGATGACAAAAAAAAAAAAAATTCCTGCATTGAGTAGGTGGTCTCCAAAAAGCATTCTACTTCTGGCTTTGTAATTCCACAACTATTTCTTATTTACTCTTAAAAAACATATTTTAAAGTAAAAATAGAACACTATATTCACACAATATACAGGACACAAACTAGGTGGTTGGGACAAAAGATATATGACATTTTTTTCAAAAGTAGGATAGCATTTCTTCACATGCCCACAAAAAAAGCCAGCAAAAGCTGTTGCAGGAGAGGTAAACCATCACTGGACTTGTTTGCAGTGACCTACACTTGATCTATTTCTAGTCTCAAGGAAAGCGAAATAAGAAAATGGATAGTTTTGTTGCCATGGTTATTCCCAGCCACCAGCTCACCTTACCACCCAGTTTCCATCATTTCTAATAACCTAGTTTCTTAGAGTGATATTGTAGGAGCCAAATAACCCAAGCTCTTTATTAAATGGTTTCTCCTGGTGCCACCCTCATTCAGCCACTTTTTACCACTTTCCTTTGTCTCACCAGTCTTCAGCATGGCTCAGGAATGAAAAATACTCACCTAAAGCTGCCAAGATTTTTCATTGCAGGGAAATCTTGTGCTTGGTTGTATCCACTTAAGATTCTGAATGGTTTATGTGTTCCTGAACTTTAAGGATAAATTCCTATGTGGCCAGGAGGAAAACAGTTGAGATGGTGGGTTGCTATTTTCTTTAACATTGGTTTTACTTATTTTATAATCAGCTTACTTTGCCTGGGAAAGGAAGGTGACATTTAAGAAAACAGTCTGGAGAATGTGCTATCTGGTGAAACTCAGCTAGACAGCTCTCTTGATTGTTTCAGATTTCCTTAGCAGCTAACAAAGACAGTAGCTCAACTTTTGGCAAAAGCCCATGAGAATGGAAAGTATCCATTTGGAGTCTCTTAAGAGATACTTTGTGGTGAATTGTGCTTCCTTGGTAAATTCTGGTCTATACTATAGGAGGCTGTGGAAGTGTGGCTTTCTACAGACACAGTTTTTTAAAAGGTATTGTTAGTGACGCAGAGCTACACATCTAAACACTAGGTGGCAACCTTGCCTTTTGTGTCACCAATCAAAGCCATTTTACAAAAACATAATATTTAAGGAGGTATATCGAACCATCACACCTCAGCCTTCTTCTTTACCAGTTTTATTTTAATATTGGCATCCAGATAAAACAAACGGCCAAAGGCCATTCTTAAAAGCAGATCCAAATTAGGGGAGCATTAAATGTATATAGACTTGACTTTTTCGCAGCGTTCACTGGAAGGAACACCAGCAGCCTCACAACTGTTAGAATTCCCTCCCCCTCTGGGTGTGGACATTCATTGATTAAACATATATTTCAGGCAGTGGGGATTCTCTGGTGAACAAGAGACAAGGTCTTTGCTTTTGTGGAGCCTGCACTGAAGTAGAGGAGACAGATACTAACCAAGTAAATGAAAATAATTTTAGGTAATAATTTCAATGAAAAATAACACCATAATGTAATAGAAATTGGGCATGAGGGGAAGAGAACAGTGTCAGGAAAGGCCTTAGAAAAGCTAGCGCATGACCTGAAGCCCGGATGAGAAGGAGCCAGCCAGACCAAGGCCTGGGGGAAGAGTGGTCCAGGCAGAGGGAACAGCAAGTGCAGCAGCACTGGATAGGGACAAGCTTTGGATGTTTCAGAATAGAAAGAAGCCAGTGTAGCCAAAGCATGGTGAAGGGAGGGAAAGGTGGGATAAAATGAGACTGGAAGACCATCGGGGTTCAGACCACGTAAGGACTTGTTGGCCAAGGAAGGAGATGAATTGTATTCTAAGCTCGGTAGAAAGCACTGGAGGAAGAGTTCAAAGGGCAAAGGGACTCAAGTTCACCTTTGCTGTTATCACCGAGGATGTATTCTGCTCCTGACAGCACTCACACTGCTCCAACTATTAAGATAGCAAATTTGGTAGACATGGCTCCTACCCTAGGACCTCTCAGCCCAGAACAGAGTTCAGAGGCCCAGCATCCTTTAGAGTGTGGATCCCTGCAAGGAAAAGGCAGAGGCAACATTTTGGAAACACTGAACCCTGTGGCCAGTACCCATTTTCCTTTGAAAAGGTATTTCAACCCACAAACCTCCTTTAGGCCAGAAAGCAAAAACAAAAGAGGTCAAATTTCCTGTTGTGATATGCACAGATCAAATTTAGGCTCCAGGACACCTGAGTTCTGTGTGGTTCTCTTTTTTGCCTGGCACCAAACAATGAAGCTTTATGATAAACAATGATGGTGACAATTTGACAAGAGACTTGGTCTATCTCTTGCACTAACGCATTTTAGTCAGAGGGCAAGCATTCTGTAGTAAATGAAGCCTGGCTCAGCTAGTCTCAAGCAAGGCTTTCCTGTCCACGCAGTCATACCCAGAGTAGTTTATGAGCTGCTCTGCTTACTTAGCCTTGTGGTGAGGCACTGAGCAGCATCTCAGGAGGCTGGAGTAGAAGGGAAGAGGAGGCCTTGCCACCTGACTACACAAAACCAAAGTGCAGGACTGCATTTTCCCGCATAACTGCATGTGGGCACGCAAGTGCTCAAAGAGCGCTAAGCCGCTTTTTTATGACGTTTTCCCGTTTTTGAGGTTGCTCTGGATTAATGTCATTACCTGAGAAACTGGCCCATACAAGTAACATAAGTGAAGAATGTACATCCTGTGGAGTCTGCATCCAAGAGGAGAGGATGTGCTCTCTCGAAAGGGAACGGCTGCCACCCAGCTCCAGTCAACTGTTTCCATGCAAGAATGTGGGGCCAATGCTATAAGATCTCCTGATTTGTCTACAGAAACTGAAGTCCAGATTTTTATGTGTGATCTCTTCTTTTTTAAATGTCTGCAAATGACATTTTAATAGAAAATATCCCTGAGTGGCCAAGTAAATTGTGTCTGTGGGCTTTACGTGGTTTGTGGGTCTCTCACGTATGAACTCTGCTTTAGTCAATTTTCTAACATTTATGAAAATTTCAAATGTATAGAGAAGGTGAAATAACTTTACAATGCACAGCTCTGGATGCCTATCACCTAGATTCCACTAGCTTTCTCACCTATCTTTTCAGTTACTTATTTTAACCAAATTTTAACTGTACGGGAATTTGAAGTGGCAGGAAAGAAGGAAAGAGAGGGGAAAGTCCTGTAGAGGTGACTCTTGCATCAACTCATCTCCTAAAGTTCAATTGCATCCATTCACCTGGTTTTCTATTCAGCCTTGATGTAAAACTGGATCTCCAAAATGAGGGACTTTAGAGCCCTTTGGAGCTGGGTGCCTTGAGCAGACCCAATCTGCCTCACAAAGTGAGATTCCAGGGCTAAGCCCCTTGATGCTGGAGGGTTTTGTGAATTAGGGAGAACACATCTTCTCCCATCTCCCTGGACATGGTCAGATTTCACACACCCCCGAAGTGAGGCCTACAAGATCTGGCCAGGGCTACAGGTAATGGATTGCCTTCCACTGACCACAGTTCAGTCAGAAAGGGCCAGGTGCAGACCGTGGGATCCCAACCAGGAGGAAAAACATGCAGTGAAAGGTGTCACTCACTCTGAAGATGTGTGAGCAGGCCTCTTTGCACAAGGGATGCTCATTTTGTGTGAAAAGTTAGAGACGAAAGCTTTGACTGTGCAAACTGATTATTTTAATTAAGTCCCATGAGACTTGATGCAGAATGCTTTGCAGAGGTTGAAAATAGCCTTTATCTGGGTTCCCACGTGTGCACTGAGACCCAGGGAAGATATTTAAATCCTGACAGCAGTTCTCATGTTGACTTGTCTAGAGAGACAGCCTGACTTGTCCTTTGTGGTGACTGAGAAACACCTGAGGGATAGAGCAGGCGAGAAAGCTTTTATACCTACTACTGTTCCCCCACTGCCTCCACTGCAACAAAAGAAAATTATATTCCCTGTGCAATAGCAGCGTATCATTAAGGGATGGTAATCACCATGGTAACCAAGGATAATCTGCTTTGAGCAAATGGAAAAATAAAGAAAAGCATTGGGTCAGGGCTTGCTACACCCACATTAGCTCAAAATGCTCCCGATTTAAAGTATTATGGAAAAGAAATATATTTTCTAGACTGGCAGCTGGACCAAATTTTAGAATCATTACGTTCTAAAAGTAAAAGGAACCTTACAGAATGACTAAGGGCTGCAACTAAATGCCTGCAAGGTCAGCAGATCAGGTAAATATTCAGGCCAGAGATACCACTGTGGTGGTGGAGGGAATGGGTGCAGGGGTGGGTGTGGAGTGAGGCCAGGCTCTGAGAGACAGGGCAGCAGCGTCTGCAGCTGCAGCAGATTGGAGACACAGGCGAGGCTGGCCCTCTGATGTCGGATCGTGTGCTTTCTCAAAGACAGCTGAGAATGCAGATTTTTTATATGAAGTATCTCAATTCTGACTACTAATTAAAGCTAATTTAAAGCAGATTAACTAAAACACATCTGTGAACTCCCAATTTACAACATTTGATTAAATACACATGCCTATTCTTTTTTTAAACCTTGCTACTGAGGTCCAGAAAAGTTGTGATGCATGTCACACAATCAATTCATGAGCAAGTCAGGCCTCTGGGTTCTGGACTCCCAGTGCTGTGCTCCTTCCCTCCTAGAATGTGGTGGTGACACTCTACCTGAGCTCCAAGGGCCTCATTTCCACTTTAATTAGTACATAAACTCCATTGGATAATTAGGCTTTCCTATGGGCTAAAAATTTAGAAACCATAAAGAGGAAACAGATGCGTTTATTTCATTAGCGATCATACAAAGAGGCGAGCTGTGTGGGGTGAGCACCAAGAGCTCGACAGTGCCAGAGTCAGCACTGCAGTTGGACTCAGCCTGGTGTCTCGGTGAGACCTCAGACAGCTTCCCATTCTCCTCATCTGCAAAGGAATGAGGTGGTACCCACGCAGACCTGAGTAGTACATTGTGCTGTCTTCTGTAGACAATAGTAACTGCTCTGCATGAGGAGAGGCACTCTGTGCCACTTGGCCATGATGGCAGGAGGCTGGCAGAGCTTCACCTGGTTTCCACTGCCAGTCCCTTATGCCCAATGGCATTGATTTTGCAAGACAGGGTGGTGGGCTGGCATCAGCCCTCTGTGGGCCAGAGGAAGGGGTTCTAAACATTGTAGATGGAAAAGAACTAAATATTCATGGAAGTGAAGTAGCCATCAGGAGGCTTGGTGTGGGCCATAATGCTGTCAACAGCTGCCAGTGTTCTCTCCTGAAGTCCCCTGCCCCACCGTGACCCCAAGACCACAAAAGCTCTGGAACCTGAGTGTGCCCCATTCACATATTGGATGACTCAAGGGCTAGACCAGGCAAACAAATGCATCGGTGCCTCTTCCAAACGCTTGGAAGAGTCTGTATTTCCACTCTTGCTCTTTGTTTTTTGTGAAGCCACATCTGGATCCAGCATGTTCCTCTGCTGAAATGGGCACTCTTTCCTGTAGTCCTGCCACATTCTCCCAGGTTCACAGGAACCACAGTAAGGTAACAAGAAGCACAGTATGCTACCTTGTTCACTGTTAACATTTGTTTTTCTTTTTTAAATCACCAGATTAATTTGAATGGTTTTACTTTTAATAGGGAAAAAGCACAGAAAAAAAAAAAATTCCACACAATTTTAAAGGGCATGTGGTAGATTAAGAAAAACCAGCTCCCCTTCTATTCTTATACTCCTGACCTCCCACACTCCGGTTTCCTTCCTCCCAAACAAACACAGCAACCAGTTTCTTGTATATCCTGCTAGAGATATTCAACTCATATTTTCATATCATTGCTTTTGTTGTTTTCACCACAGACTGCAATATGCTATATGCTGTTCCAAACCTTACTTTATCACTTATTATACCTTGAAGATAGTGCCATATTATTACATGCAGCTCTGTCTCTTTTTTTTTTTTAACATAAAATGTACTGTTATTCCATTGTATGGATAATAGTAATTTATATGAACAGTCCCATATTGATAGAAAATTAGGTTTCTAATCTCTTGCAATTTTGATAATGAAATAAATTCTATGTGCAGGTAAAATATATCTACTGATGAGTTTCTAAAAGTAGGATTGCTAGATCAAAGGATTTGGGCATTTTTAATTTTGAAAAATAATCTCAAAATGCTCTCCACTGAGATTATACCAATTTATAGTCCCATCAACTCTACATGAGTACTCATTTTTCTCCAACCTTGCCAACACCAAATAATTTCAAAATCTTTGATCTTTGATAATCTGATAGGTGAAAACTGATGCTTATATTCTTAATTTACATTTCACTTACAATGAACAAAATTGAGATTCCTATGTTTAAAAGTCCTTTATTCTCTATTTCTTTTTATGTGCATTGTCTGCTTATATTTTTTGGTTTTTGTCCATTTTTCTAATACAGTTTGCAGGAATTTTTGTTTGTTTTTTTGAGACAGGGTCTCACACTGTCGCTGAGGCTGGAGTGCAGTGGCACAATCATGGCTTACTGTACCCTCAACCTCACAGGCTCAGGTGATACTCCCATTTCAACCTCCTAGGTAGCTGGAGCTATAAGCAGGTACCACCACACCTAGCTAATTTCTTGTTTTGTTGTTTTATTTATTTATTTATTTATTTATTTATTTATTTATTTATTTATTTATTTATTTTGGTAGAGACAGGGTTTTGCTATGTTGCACAGGCTGGTCTCAAGTTCCTGGACTCAAGTAATTTCCTCACCTAAGCCTTCCAAAGCACTGGGATTGCAGACATAAGCCACTGCACATGACCTAGAATTTCCTTTTTTAAAAGTTTTTTTAGAGACAGTCTTGCTGTTACCCAGGCTGGAGTGCAGTGACATAATCGTAGCTCTCACTGCAGCCTTGGACTCCTGGGCTCAAGTGATCTTCCAACTCAGCCTTCCAAATAGCTAGGACTATAGGCGTGTGCTGCAACATCCAGCTCATTAAAAAAAAAAAGAAAATTGTAGAGATGGGGGTCTTGCTTTGTTGCCCAAGCTAGACTCAAACTCCTGGCCTCAACCAATCAGTCCACTGTGGGAAATTCTGTACATATTCCTTGTCAAGTGTTTTTTGTTTGTTTGTTTGAACATTTCATTTCCTTGAGTTGGAAAGAACAAACCTGAGGGCCATGCTTGCCGTTAGAATAAAGGCTTAGAGTGGACTGTGTGTCACTCTCTGTGAGCTCCTTCTAGTTTCCTGAGAAGATAGGAGAGGGCCAATGTAAAATTTACTTCTTGATCGTCACTTGGAGGTTCCCAGATACAGGAAAAGGATGTAATAAATTATTATTTTAATGCACCTCAAAGTCTATATGCCACTTTCTGCATTGAAAACCTTTAAGGTTATGATGCTACTAAGACTCACACCTTTACATATGAAGGAAACAAGTAATTAAGGCATTAAGGTAATTAGAAGGCCCTTATGACTGATTCCTCAGGATCTGGGCCATACTGATGGATAGGCAGTCATAGAGCCCCAAAGTACTAAAAGACTAGGCTGACTCAAGCAGTGGTGGCAATTACAGTAGCAAATGCTTTGGAGAAAACTGTTGCTGTTACTTTTGTATATGACATTTTTGCTATACAGAAAAAAAAACTTCGTATGTAACATGTTAATGTTTGGGGGGTTTGTTAGGGTTTTGCTTTCACACCCAAGCTTAGAGTCATTTTGCCTGTAATGAAATCATCAAGGTATTTCTCTTATGTTTTCTTCAATTAAATTTATAGTTCTATTTATTATATCGAAATTTTTGGCACATGTAGAATTTACTTTGGTGTAAGGTAAGAGATATAGGAATCCCAAAACCTTTTTTCTGGTTGGCTTACCAATTGTCCCAGTGTTTTCTCCACTTCCTTTATCATATGTGAAATTATTATTATTATTATTTATTTATTTATTTATCTTTTGTGTCAGGGTCTTGCTCTATCTCCCAGGCTGGAGTGCGGTGGTGCCATCATGGCTCAACACAGCCTTGACCTCCTGGACTCAAGCAATTCTCCTACCTCAGGCTTCAGAGCACCTGGGTCCACAGGAATGTGCCACCACGTCCAGCTACTATTTTTTATTACTTTTATTTGTAGAGACAGTGATACGGTTTGGCTGTGTCCCCACCCAAATCTTGTCTTGAATTATAGCTCCCATACTTCCCACATGTTGTGGGAGGGACCCAGTGGGAAACAACTGAATCATGGGGGCGGTTTCCCACATACTGGCCTTGTGGTAGTGAATAAGTCTCATGAGATCTCATGATTTTATAAGGGGTTTCCCTTTTCTCCTAGCTTGCTCTTTTTTGTCTGCCACCATGTAAGACGGGCCTTTCACCTTCTGCCATGATTGTAAGGCCTCCCCAGACACATGAAAGTGTGAGTCCATTAAACATCTTTTTCTTTATAAATCACCCTGTCTTGGATATGTTTCTAATAGCAGCGTAAAAATGGATTAACATATATGGGGTCTCACTGTGCTGCCCAGGCTGGTCTTGAACTCCTGGGCTCAAGTGATCCTCCTGCATCTGCCTCCCAAAGTGCTGGGATTACAGGTGTGAACCACCATAACTGTCCTCTATTTCTTTGTTCTACTGCTCTGTTTGTTCATAGTCAATACCAAAGTGTTTTAATTTTTTTGAACTCATGTATTATTTATAATATATAGTAATGCTAGTTTCCTTCTTTGTTTTCAAAAACTTCCTGGCTATTCCAGAATTTTTTTTTTCATATAAACTTAAGAATCAGCTTGTTTAGAGACTCTCACCAGACCTTTCCCCACACAAAGCTAAAATTGAGTTGTTACTTTTATTGGGAAATTATAGATTTATTCAGGAAGTTTAAACTTGATAAAATTGAGGCTTAAGGCATGGTATTTCCTTTTATTTGATTATCTCCCTTATGTTCATCAGTAGAGTTTTGCCTTTTCACATAGATCCTATACATTCCTTGCTAGATTATTTCCTGAACAGTTTGTTTATTGTTATTGTAAATAATTTTTAAGATTATATTTGTAACTGGTAGCTGTTTCTATATAGGAAGCTATTTTTTCACTACATTTGTAATACTTGATTGAATTTTTCTATTTTTCTCTAATGACATATCCACTCATTATCACGGAATTTTTAAACATAGAATCAAATTTTCTACAACTAATTGTTATTTTACTCCTTTCTTTTTCTCATCTTTTCATTGATTAATACTTATGTAGGACAGAGTTAAGAGT
The DNA here is from genome assembly GCF_000951035.1 of Colobus angolensis palliatus. Taxonomy (NCBI): domain Eukaryota; kingdom Metazoa; phylum Chordata; class Mammalia; order Primates; family Cercopithecidae; genus Colobus; species Colobus angolensis. Next base: position 2,009,596 of record NW_012118099.1, read on the forward strand.
AGTTTGTTAGCATCCTCTTCCTATTCCCGAATGTAATAGGAGTTCTTAAGTCTTACCATTAACTATGATGCTGCTTTTTTATATGCATCAAACATATTAAGAAATTATCTATGCCTACTTTATTAACAATTTTTTAAATAATTAATGTGTATGACATTTCATAAAATTTATTTTTAGCACAAATAAAGATGAGTACATGATTTTATTCCTTTGAGAAATACGGGAAAATATATTACTAGATTTCCTAACATTGAACTACCTTTGCCTTACCATAATTAAGCCTATCCTTTTAAAATTCCTGATAAAAAACATTTTATCATGGTTTGTAGTTCCCTTTTGTGATATTTCTGACAGGTTTTGTCATCAATTCTACTCTGTATTTGCAAAATAATTTGGAGGCTTTGCTTCTTTCCTCTGCACTCCTGGATGCTTTAAACAGTATGAAGATTTTGAAAATTTTATTGACTTAAACTAAAAATTTCTGGTCTGGTGGTTTTTTTAGAATAAATTATTTAATAATTTTTTCAATTTGTATCTGTAGTTGTTCTGTTGAAATTTTGCTATCTCTTTTAGGATCATTATTGGTCATTCATATTTGCCAAGACATTGTCCCTTTCATACAGAGTTTCAATTCATTTTTCACAGAGAAGAGAGAAATAATAAATTTCCTCTGGCTATTTGTCTATTTCCCCCACACTATGTCTGATTTTGTGTATTTGTGTTTTGTTCTTATTATAGTTATTTGAATAGCTAGAGAGTCATCTTTTTTAAAAAAAAATTAAAATGAGCTCAAAAATTTATTATTTCTCTACCACTTTTCTATTTTCCAAAGTATTCATTTCACTTTATTTTTAAGGTAGATTTTTCTTGTTAATACTGGGTTAGGTATGGCAGAAGTAGGCCTTTACCAAATTTGCCAATTCTTTCTCTGCAGTGACTATTCTCTATTTTATCCCCATGGCCCAATCTAGTACAGATTCTTATTTCATTTGTTAATGGTGGCAAATCCATACAGGTCTGCAGCAACAATTGTTGCCTCCTCCTCAGAAGAAATTCAATCAAAAGGGCATAAGGCAGAGTGAGAAACTGAGGCAAGTTTTAGAGCAGGAGTAAAAGTTTATTAAAAAGCTTTAGAGCAGGAATGAAAGGAAGTAAAGTACACTTGGAAGAGGGTCAATCAGGTGACTTGAGAGTCAAGTGTGCAGTCTGAACTTTGACCTGAGGTTTTACATGTTGGCATGCTTCCTGGGTCTTGCATTACTTCTCCCCTGATTCTATCCTTGGGGTGAGCTGTCCACATGTGCAGTGGCCTGCTAGCACTTGAGAGGGGCTGCATGCCCACTGTGTTTACTGGAGCTGTATGCATGCTCACTTGAGGCCTTCTGCTCTTACCCAGTCAAGTATTTCTAGAGGAAGATCATATACTCATTAAATGCCATTTTGCCTCTAGGGTGCAAACTCAAGCCCACTTGCCCAACTCCTGAGATTTTTATCAGAAAGCCACTGATCACCAGTTTCAGGGTTTTTTTCTATCTATTTGTAGATTGCCTTTCCCTGGGGCTGGCTGCAACCAATTATTATTTTAGAGAAGAAGTGTATCAACCGCCTAACCATCACTGACGGTTGTCTGGCATTCCTGATGGGGTGGGGGAGGAGCCCTTTCCTGTCCTGCTCATGTCTAACTAGCTACCAACTTTAACAGCATGAATTAGCCACCACTGCAAACTGTGCCTTAGGATAGTAAAGAGTATTTTAGCAAAAATAAGCCTCCTGAAAACACTTGGGGGTTAAGATCAACCCATCTAGCTGGGGAATTAAATGGACTAAGTGATGGATATGATAATATTGGCCTATAAGAAGTCTATTAAGATCCAGAAGTTCAGGATGATGTTCATACTACTGCTGAGTCAGGCAGGAGGCTGTTGATAAGACTTTGGAGCCTTGACATAGGAGGACTTTAGAGTATAAGGGCCCCCTTACTTTAATCCAGTGCTCACAACTTTGGCTACACATTAGAATCACCTGGGGAGTTTAGACAAATCCTGATGCTGAGGCCATACCACAGTCCAATTAATCAGAATCTCTAGTGGTGGGACCCAGACACCAGTCTATTTTTATAGCTCCCCAGGTGATTACAGTGTTCAGTCAAGAGTGAGAATAATTACTTTCGTCTGCTTCGTTATTGGTAGGTACACCTGAGCTGGCTCTGCCTTCTTCAATGCACACCTGCTGTGCTGTGCACCCCATTCCACCCCACCTTGACCCCTGACCCATGCAGCTCAAGATTTTTTGTCAAAGACCCAAGTAAAAACATTTTTTATGTGACCCAGTACATTCAAACGTAAATAAATTCATATTTACAACTGGAACAAAAGTTAAAGAGAAAATCAACCTTACTTTGCATAAAGCATTCTGGTATTTTTTTATTCTACTCTATTTCAGTTTAATAAAGATAATAATAATAATCTGGACACAAGCCACTACACAGGTTCCTTGACCACTAACTGGTCATGACCAACAGTTTGAAAACACAGCTCTAGACTATCTTTTACGTTACATTCTCCTGTCTTAGCCCTCTTTATTGGATACTGAAGTCTTTGACATCTAACTCATAATCACAGCAGCCCATTGTTACAAAGGATTTCTTATGCACCAAGTACCTAGTCAACCCGCTGTAAGGGAGAAAAAGTAGTATCTTCTCCTTCCCCATTGCTAGGTTCATGGCTGAGACCCAGTAAACCACAAATAAAATTTGAAGTCCCTCAACTTACTGGATGGACCCCCGCCCAGCCCAGAGGACCCAACTAAACCTGAAAAACTAGTTCAGACCACGCCAGAAAAAGGAAGGTCAGACATACCTCATACTCTCTTTCCTTTGGAGTGCAGGCACACAACTGACCAGCATTAACATTAAAATAGAGATCCTAAGACTGACAGAACAGACTCTTTATGGCAATAAGATATTAAATTCCGACCTGACTCTAGTGTAGTATCACATAACAGATAGCAGTGCCATAAAAGAAACCAAAGTATTTTACCCCAAAATATATTTATCTGACATTGTTTGAAATGGCTCTACAATGCTGTCTCTTGTGGGGGAAATTTCCATTAATTCCCTTTTCTTTGCATATCTTTTTCTGCTCCTTTTTCAGCCAAATCAAGAGATTGGCTGAGAGTCTAGCACCTTTTAAAGGTATGAATAGGAAACATTTGCCATCTATTGCCTCTCGGGGGAGCCATCTGTAAGATGGTCATCTACATAATAAGAACTTTGGTCTCCACACCCCTGACCTTAACCCAGACTCTTCTTTCTATTGATACCAGGTCTTTAGATAATAACTTAACTCTTTCAACCAATTGCCACTCAGAAAATCTTTGAATCCACCTATAACCTATAAGGCCCTACCTACCTTCCACTTGTCCTGCCTTTCCAGACAAAACCAATGTATGCCTCACCTGTACTGATTGATGTCTTTTCTCTCCCTAAAATATATAAAAACCAAGCCATAACCCAACCATCTTGGGCATATGTTCTCAGGACCTCCTGACCCTGTGTCATGGATCATCTATAACCTTCACAAAATAAACTTCTAAATTGAGACCTGTCTCAGATACTTTTTGGTTTATATATCCTTAGGGAAAAATACAAATTAGCAAGAAAAAAGCATAACAAATTTATTTTACATAAGCTTTATGTACCACAGGAGCCTTCAGAAATAAAAACCCAGAGACTCAGGAAAAACTGTGTATCCTTATGGACAGTTGTGCAGAAGTATGATTGGAGTATAAAAAGGTATGATCTAATGGTAATTAACTGAGTGGAACTCTCCAAGGTCCATGATATGGTTTGGCCAGGGATATGGTAGCCAGGGATATGTGTCCCTGGCTAATGTTGAATTGTAATCCCCAGTGTTGGAAGCAGGGCCTTAAGGGAGGTGATTGGATCATGAGGGTGGTTTCTAATGGTTTAGAGCCATCCTCCTAGTGCTGTCCCATGATAGAGTTCTCACAAGATCTGATTGTTTAAAAGTGTGTAGCACCTCCCCCTTCACTCTATTCCTCCTGCTCCAGCCATATAGGACTTCCCAGGTTTCCCTTCCCCTTCTACCATAATTGTAAGTTTCCTGAGGCCTCTCCAGCCATGCTTCCTGTACAGCCTGAGGAAATTTGAGCCAATTAAAATTATTTTCTTTACAAATTACCCAGTCTCAGGTCGTTCTTTATAGCAATGCAGGAACAGACTAATACAAAAACATTGGCAGATACCTGAAAATGTGGAAGCGACTTTGGAACTGGGTAATGGACAGAGGTTGGAACAGTTTTGAGGGCTCAAAAGAAGACAGGAAGAAGACAGAAAGTTTGGAACTTCCTAGAGACTTGTTAAATTGTTGTGACCCAAATGCTGGTAGTGATATGGACAATGAAGTTCAAGCTGAGGAGGTCTCAGATTGAGATGAGGAACCTATTGGGAACAGGAGCAAAGGTCACTCTTGCTATGCTTTAGCAAAGAGACAGGCAACATCTTCTGCTCTAGGGATATGTGAAACTTCGAACTTGAGAGAGATGATTTAGGGTATCTGGCAGAAAAAAATTTCTAAGCAGCAAAGCATTCAAGAGGTGGCCTGTCTACTTCTAACAGCATATGCTTACATTTGTCAGCAAAGAGGTTATCTGAAACTGAAACTTATATTTAAAAAGGAAGCAGAATATAAAAGTCTGGAAAATTTGCAGCCAGGCCATGTGGTAGAAAGGAAAAATCCATTTTCTGAGGAGGAATTCAAGTCAGCTGCAGAAATTCACAAAGTAAAGAGGAGCTGAATGTTAGTAGCGAAGACAATGGGGCAAATACCTCAAAGGCATTTCAGTGACCTTTGTGGCAGACCCTCCCATCACAGGCCCAGAGGCCTAGGAGGGAAAATTGGTTTCATGGGCTGGGCCCAGGGCCCTGCTGCTCTGCACAACCTCAGGACACTGCTCCCTGCATCCCAGCCACATAAGCTCCAGCTGTAGCTACAAGGGCCCCAGATATGTGTCAGGTCACTGCTCCAGACAGCATGACCCATAAGCCTTGGCAGCTTTCACATGGTGTTATGCCTGCTGGTGCACAGAGGGCAAGAGTTGAGGCTAGGGAGCCTCTGCCTAGATTTCAGAGGATGTATGGAAACACCTGTATGTCCAGGCAGAAATCTGCTGCAGGGGTGCAGCCCTCATGAAGAATCTCAGCTAGGGTAGTGCAGACAGGAAATGTGGGGTTGGAGCCCCCACACAGAGTCCCCACTGGGGCACTGCCTAGTGCAGCTATGAGAAGAGAGCCACAATCCCCCAGTCCCCAGAATGGTATATCCACCAAAAACTTGCACTGTGTGCCTGGAAAAGCCACAGGCCCTCAATGCCAGCCTTGGAAACAGCCAAGGACTCTGTACCCTGCAGAGCCACAGCAGCAGAGATGCCTAAGGCCTTGGGAGCCCAGCCCTTGCATCAGTGTTGCCTGGAAGTGAGATATGGAGTCAAAGGAGATTATTTTAGAGCTTTAAGATTTAATTACTCCCCTTCTGGTTTCAGATTTGCATGGGGCCTGTAGCCCCTTTGTTTTGGATGATTTCTCCCTTTTGGAATGGGAACATTAAGCCAATGCCTGTACCCCCACTGTTTCTTGGAAATAACTAGCTGGTTTTGATTTTACAGGCTCATGGGCAGAAGGGACTTGCTTTCTCTCAGATGAGACTTTGGACTGTGGACTTTTGATTTAATGTTGGAATGAGTTAAGATTTTGGGAGACTGTTGGGAAGGCATGATTGTCTTTTGAAATGTGAGAAGGCCATGAAATTTAGGAGGGGTCAGGGGCAGAATGATATGGTTTTGTTCTGTGTCCCCACTCATATTTCATGTTGAATTGTAATCCCCAATATTGGGGAAAGGATCTGGTGGAAGGTGATTGGATCATGGGGTAGATTTCACCCTTGCTGTTCTTGTGAGAGTCAGTGAGCTCTCACGAGATTTGGTTGTTTGAAAACGTATAGCACTTCACCCTTCTCTCTCTCTCTCTCTCTCTCTCACCTACCAACCATGTGAAGACATGCTTGCTTCCCCTTTGCCTTCCACCATGACTATAATTTTCCTGAGTCCTCCACAGTTATGCCTCCTGCACAGCCTGTGGAACTGTGAGCCAATTAAATCACTTTTCTTTATAAATTACTCAGTCTTAATTGGTTATTTATAGCAGTGTGAGAATGGATTAATACAGGGGAGTGTTAGAAAGGCATGATTGTGTTTTGAAATGTGAGAAGGACATGAGATTTGGGAGGGGCAGGGGCAGAATGATATGGTTTGGATTTGTGTCCCTGCCTAAATCTTATGTCACATTGTAATCCCCAATGTTGGAGGAGGATCTGGTGGGAGGTAATTGGATCGGGGCATGGATATTTCCCTTGTTGACTAATATACATTGTGAATCCATTCTCTTCCCAGCGGACAGCATGGAAATAGAAACAAGCAAAGAGTAACAATTTTTTATCCTGGGATGGAGACTACATCTCGGAGGAAACAAAAGACCAGAATGAGATTTTCAGATACTGGGAGAGGACGCTGATATTTACATCACAGAGCTTTGATGTGATGTAAACACACATACATCATAGGGTGTGATGTCAACATACATACATACAAACATCATAGAGCTGCCATGGGGATTAGTGCCTCTTCAGTAGAAATGAGGCTGCTTCCAAAAAAAATCCACAAGTTCTTTCATCTCTCTCCCTTCTCTCATTCTCTCTCTCTCTAAAAGATGGGGTCTTGCTCTGTTACCTAGGTTGGAGTGCAGTGGTGTGATGATAGCTCTTTGCAGCCTCAAGTTCCTGGACTCCAGCAATTCTCTCACCTCAGCTTCCCAAATAGCTTGGACTACAGGTGTGCACAACCATGCCCAGCTCTAATCTCTTTGCTGGATTTACTGAAGAAAGTGGCTGGATGTGTACTCCCCGGAGGCTTCTTTCAGTTCTAAAGCAAAGTATTCTATGAGAAACACAGTGTTCTAAAGGCCAATCATAATGCAGTTGGGAGTGATGGAAAAATAGACAAAGGGAACTCAGCAAAGTAGGTATTTGTTGAGCATTAACTAAGTACCAGACATGCTGCCTCCTGAAAATAGTCTATTTTTAATTTAATAGGTATTAAATAGATATAGATATTTCCCTCAAGGATGTCTGGAAGAATGGAATACTGGTTAAGAGTATGGGCTCTGCTTACCTTTAGCTCCCTGTTATCAGCTATGTGACTTTAAGCAAATTACTTAGTCTCTCTGTTTATAGACTGCCTCAATGTTGTAGTCTGTAAAATGGGAAAAGTCATCTACTCTCGGGGGTTAGAGTGAGGATTAGATAAAGTAATACATATAAAGCAAATGCAGTGTCAGGGCTCAGAACATGATTCTTCAAAATATGGCACCTTGGTCTACTGAGCATTGTAAGCTGAAGGAAACTGAGAAAACAACAAAAGCAGGAAGGTTACTCTTTGACCTTCTTCCACATTTCTTCCCTGAAGAAGGCCATAAAAGAATTTTCTGACTAATGCCACCTGAAAGTAGTTTGTTAGACCCTCACTCCAGAGGTATCCTACTCTATACTCAGAGGTCAAAAAGAATCTGAACAAACAGGCTGTATTAGTCTGTTCTCAAATTGCTATAAAGAACTACCTGAAAGAGGGTAATTTATATATAGGAAAGAGGTTAAATTGGCTCATGGTTCTGCAGGTTATACAGGAAGCATGGCTAATGATCCCCCAGGAAACTTACAGTCATGGCAGAAGGTGAAGAAGAAGATGGCACATCCTACGTGGCTAGAGCAGAAGGAAGAGAGCAAAGGGGGAGGTGCTACACACTTTTAAACAACCAGATCTTGTGAGAACTCTATCACAAGAAAGCCCTAGGGGGATGGTGCTAAACCAATAGGAACCACCACCCCCATGACCAAATCACCCTCCACCAGGTCCTTTCCCCAATATTGGGGATTACAATTCAACACGAAATATGAGTTTTCAAACAAAACCATATTATTCTGCCCCTGGCCCCTCCTAAATCTCATGACTTTCTCACATTTCAAAAGACAATCATGCCTTCCCAACAGTCTCCCAAAATCTTAACTCATTCCAGCTTTAACTCAAAAGTCCACAGTCCGAAGTCTCATCTGAGACAAAGCAAGTCCTTTCTGTCTAGGAGCCTGTAAAATCAAAACCAGTTAGGTACTTCCAAGATATTTACAATTTCCAAGTTTCAAAAAAACCTTACAATTATGGTAGAAGGGTAAGGGGAACCTGGCAAGTCCTACATGTCTGGAGCGGGAGGAAGAGAGTGAAGGAGGAGATGCTACACTCTTTTAGGTCTTGTGAGAACTCTATCATGGGACAGCACTATGGGGATGGCTAAACGATTAGAAACCACCTCATGATCCAATCACTTCCCATCAGGCCCCTCCTCCAACACTGGGGATACAATTCTATGTGAGATTCAGGCAGGCACACAGAGCCAAACCATATCATTTGTGACTGTGAAGTCACAAACCCCACTCTAGACATGGATGTTTGAGCCCGCATCTTAACATTCCAACTGCTGGAATTTTTTCTTTGCCTAAATTTTTTTTTTATTTGTTTTTTTCTTTGCCTAAGTTGTGACTTTTGTTTGAACCTTGAGAGTTGATATCAGCCATTTACACATATGGCTGGATAAAGAACACAAGAGCGAAGTTTGATTTAAGAAGAGATTTAGAGATAAAACAGTATCACTAAGGTAGGCGAAAGGAAACACAACATAACACAAGGACATGCTATGTTTAGAAACTAACTTACCCAGGGTATATTCTGCCTTCAGACACTCGCCTTGAACAGACATCATCCTGCTCTGTTCCAGGCTCACTCACACACAGATAGGTGATGCAGGAGAAGTCCTCTGATTCTGTGTGGCTATTATATATCCCTGCTAGCTATTCTGTAGTCTGTCCATCCAGCTTCTGGGTAAATATCCTTTGTTTTTCTTTTTTGTGCTGTCTCAGTGACAGCAAGGGGCAGTATGCAGAAGCTGCCTCCATTTTATGTCACAGCAGACATTTCTTTAACACCTACTATGATTAGATCATGGTGCTAGGGTAGAGAGGATAAATCATGATCTAGGCCTGGCATCACCTTTAGGATCCAATCCATGGATCAGCTCACTGCGAAGTCTAAATATTGCTAATCTATAGACTAACATCAGAAAAATAGGAAGAGATTTTTATCTGTAAAGATATTTATACTTTCTACTGGTAATTTTCATGGTATAAAATGCAGAAATAATCATTTTACAAAGGCCATGGTGTCTTTTATATTTCTCTCCCATGTCTCAAGACTGAGAAGATTTAGTCTTTAACATGAAATAAATATAAGAATCAGTTAAATAAACATAAAATAGTAATCAAATGAATATATTTTGTTAAATGGAAAAATCTACTGAATGTGACTTATTAAAATCCCTTTATGATACTTGAAAAATGCTGAATGAAAATCACTTTACTGTTTTTGAATAAAAACTTTCTAGTGTAAAGAGATTGAAAAAAATGAAATGTGAGACTCCATGAGAACCTTTGCACATTCATACTCACTGTGAAGTGCACTGGGCTCTTTTGCTCTTTGGTTTCTTAGCTCTTTGGGGCTTTTTTTAACCACCAGCTCTCTTCTTTGCCTTTTCCTATCAAATCAAAGGGTGAAAAGAATGTCAAGGCAGGTTTTATTGCCCCTCTCCTAGTGGATTTGCTGCTCTGAGAATAATATCCTCACCTGGCTGAAGAAAGACAGACCTAGGCTGGACAAAAATGGGTCCCCTAAGACTCCTTCCAACTGACCAGGGATTGCTCCTGGCCTGGACTATTCATAGTCTTTCTTTGGAATCAACTAAACCCATTGGGCAGGTCAGGAGTGCAGAACCCTCCAGATAAAGGTAAGAGAGGAAGAGGGAAGGGACTCAAGTGGTTGGAGTCAGTGTTTCTATTTCCCAAACTAGGCCAGTGAGTATCCAGAGGGCAGGGACTGTGTTCTTTGGTTCCCCAGTGACCACCACAGTGTCTAATGCATAGTAGATGGATGTCTAATGCATAGATATTGAATGACTGCTTGATTAAATGAAATAATTAGTACGCCATGTGGTTATCATGTTGCTCAGGGCATAGATTTCACTTTTGTTTTTTGTGTATCTAAAAGAAATAAACTTTCCTTCTATTTATATTAATTAAGAGCAATTTTATGAATAAATCCTTTTATAGGAAAACTATTTTGCTAAGAGGGAGGGAAGGGGGCAAAGGCTGATAAACTTCCCATTGGGTACTATGTTCACTATCTGGGTGATGGGATCAACGGAAACCCAAACCTCAGCATCATGCAATGTGCCCCTGTAAAAAACCTGCATATGTAACCCAAATCCAAAATGAAAATAAGTAAAAAGAAGCAGGTGAGGAAAAATTAAAGTACTTTGTAAATGACATGATACTGTAGGAGGAAATTTTACATATTGAGAGTTTTTTGAACATCGACGAAATAAATTAAATGTAAATTTACCAGCCAATGGGAAAAAAAGAAACCAATTACAATTAAAGAGATATTTGCCTCAAGGTTCTCTCAGTTTTTCTTATCCTGAACTCCAATCCTATCAACCTCCTGGTGAATGGCCCTCCCCTTAGTGCAAAATCTAGAGGATAAAACCCAGTTTCCTCCCCTTTCTGTGATATTCCAGGGGCATTTTTGAGCCACAAATAAGTCTTTGACGTCTTCCTGGCAGCCTTCTGACCACAGAATGGTATTAACAATGACCACTGCCTTGAACCTGCAGCTAACTCTCCTCCAACAAAAACATACATGGGCTTCTCCAGTGTGGCAGCAGCTGTATCCATGGCTGATCATACCCCACCACTGTCAGTCCCACTCAGGGTGGGCTTGTCTACCTAATAATTACTATCTCCTGTCTCTTTGTCCTTGCTATCAGGACTCCACTTTTATTGGATAGGGTTCACTCTACTATGTGTTCAAGGTGACTCTGGGGTGGTTGTTAATTAGTCTAAGCCAAAGATTGGCAAACTGGTTTAAAAATAAATTTTATTATAATATTAAAATATTCTGGAAATATTTCCAGTTTTGTGGTCCAGATATTCTCTGTCACAACTATTCAACTCTATGCTTTTGTAGTATAAAATTAGCTGTAGACAATATGTAGACACTTGAGTGTGGTTGTGCTCCAATAAAACTTTATTTACAAACATAGGCAATTGGGCAGGCACAGTGGCTCATGCATGTAATCCCAATGCTTTGGGAGGCAGAGGTGAGAGGATCACTTGAGCCCAGAAGTGAAAGCCAGCCTGGGCAACATAGTAAGACCTCATCTCTACCGCAAAAAAAAAAAAAAAAAAATTGTCGGTGGCAAGTATCTGAACTCCCAGCTACTCAGGAGGCTGAGGTGGGAGGATCACTTGAGCCTGGGAAGTTGAGGCTACAGTGAGCCATGTTCACACCACTGCACTCTACTCAGCCTGAGCAACAAAGTGAGACTCTGTCTAAAAACAAAACAAATCAAAAACAGGCAGCAGGTTAGATTTGACCCAGATGCTGTAATTAGTCTACTCGTGGTCTAAGCCAATCATGGAATTGTCTTCTCCCCTACCAGTGATTGTTTTAGGACAATGGGCAATATCATGCCATAGGTGCCAATGAGACACAGGACACAGTCTGTTAGGACTCTTCTCTCTGATAAGAAGGAGAGCCTGCCTTTCCTGACTTGAAAGGGATTGCATAAGAATGTGATACCTGGAGGTGGGCTAGCCATTTTCAGCCATAGGAGACAAGCCTGAGAATGAAGACCCATTCTATGGATGGCGGATTCCCATTCTAAGGAATAAGAAAGCCACATACTTCCTTCATGATGTCATCATGCAACTGAATTAACCAACTTTTATTATTATTATTATTATTATTATTATTTTGAGATGAAGTCTCACTCTCACCCAGACTAGAGTGCAGTGGTGTGATCTCGGCTCACTGCAACCTCTGCCTCCCGAGTTCAAGTGATTCTCCTGCCTCAGCCTCCTGAGTAGCTGAGACTACAGGCACACACCACCATGCCTGGCTAATTTTTGTATTTTTAGTAGAGATGGGGTTTCAACATGTTGGCCAGGCTAGTCTTAAGCTCCTGACCTCAGGTGATCTGCCCAGTTCGGCCTCCCAAAGTGCTGAGATTACAGGCGTGAGCCACTGCACCCGGCCTGAATTAACTAACTTTAGAACTGCCTGCCTCTTGGCTTTTTGTTGTATAAATAGCCACTTATTGGTTAAAATATTTTTAGAACAGTTTCTATTTTATTTGCAGCCAAAAGCACTAACCAGTAGCACGGCTCCTCTATGGTCACCACAGGCTGTTTCTGCTGCTGTTATCACAGAAGCGGCTCCACTCCCTGGCCCCACTATTGCCCACTCTGACTCTTCTGCAGCTACTCTTGCTTCTCTGCCTTATGATGAGACCATCTGTAGACTCTCATCTCCACAGAGCTACCTAGCAACGGCCCTCCTGCCCCAGTGGAAGGGAGTTTCCCCCACATGTCTATCAGTCAGGACCCTTGCAGATAAAGATCACAGAAAATCCAATTCAAAATGAATAAAGCATTTTTTAAAGGAAGGGGGTAGAGTTGATCAGCTCATAGCACAACGGTGCAGATTCACATCCAGCTTACCTATGGGCTCAAACATAATCATGAGTACTCAGTCTCCCTTTTCCACCACTGCTTTTCTCCTTGTTGACTCTTCTCTCAAACACAGTTTTTCCTCACATTCTATTTTCTCGGGAAACATAGTTAGAAAAAGTCTCTCATCTTAACAATTTCCACAAGTGTTCCAAATTCAGACCTATTAACTATGGTTGAGTCACTTACTTGATCATGTTACTGGAGCCAGGAGATGCAATGTTCTGTACAGTTTCAGCCATTTGCCTACCTGCCCCTGTGGCTGGAAGAAAAGTGAGCTCCAACTGAACTATAAGAAAGCGTGCATCAGTCAGTTTCCAGCAGAACATAGATAGTGGTTTCAAACTAGCTAATTTGAGGAGAATTTAATAAAGAAACTATTTTTAAAGGCATGCTATACTTAGAGAAAACAATGGCAATAGTGCAGTATGTGGGGTTAGCAACAATGCAGGAGCTGTTACCAACCCAGAGCCTAAAAGAACAAGGGAAGCATGTGGTCATAGAACCCAGAGAGGGTAAGGGTAGAGTGTGAGCCATCTGACAGGAGTGATGGTCTTGCATAGGTGCACAGAGCCAATCTCAAATGCCATGGAAGGAAAGAAGCCAAGATGGGATGGAGATGTATGAGGGTAAATTCTCTGATCTCACTTTTCTCCAAGGCTCTTCAGAGTACATTTCACTAGTCAAATCCAAATGGAAACCAATGAGCAAGGGGGCTCCCTGATACAGCCCATACAGGTATATCCAGCATTGAGTTCAGAAGTAGTTCCCCAAGGAAAACAAAGGATCTCAAACAAATGAAGGGGATTGGCAGGCATTACAAAAACCAGATCTTCACTACAATAACATTTTGCCTTTTCAACACAAAACTGATGGCCTACTAGATGAAGAGAAATATTGCATCTAGAGCTCAGTGTACCTGATGTTCTTCCTTCTAAACCAACTCTTGACTTACCAACACCTCATTCTGTCTCTTATGGTTTGATTTGGTCTAATATACCCTCACAATTGCTGTCTCTCCAGCTTATAATATCTACTCATCACATGACATTTCCAATTCCTTTTCCGCTTTTCACACTGCCCCCTTCTCCCAAACAGTGTTCAGTTCTAGCTAAATTCCTAACCAATCTCCTCCACTCGGCCTAGGAATTTCAGTCCATTTTTCAGATCTTGTCTCTGCAGCAGTCCCATTGGGCGCAGGCTAGGCTTCCACTCTGGAGGGCTAACTCCTAGCCATTGACCTTTGTGACACATATTGTTTGGTCCACAAAATGCCTTGCTCTGGATTTCCTATATTATTCCTGCACCAGCCTTTGGACAAACCCAACTTTCGGCTGACTACAAGCAGAGAGAGTGCAGTCTAAACAACAGCCAGCCTGGATTGCTCCAATTACAGGTTAACTTACACAGGATGTCAGGAGAGGGAGCATCTTCTATTTCTTTCTTCCAGACAATGCTGATGATAGAGAAGGAGTGACAAAGTAAGTACGCAACTTTATAATTTGTTTCTTACTAAATTGAACCAAATCCATCAGAAAAACAAGTTTTTAACCCAGGACCTTTTTCTTTGTGATCTATTATTTTTGTCTCTTAATTTACTAACTTTTTTTCAACTCATTTTATTTCTACTAACTAGCTTTAGTGATTTTCCTTCCTTCTATAGAACCTATATTTCCCTCTGATCAGAAATGAACTTTCAACAGTTGCTTTCAGATTTAAAGTTTGCTTATAAAGAAGTTATGCTAAGTCTCCATGTCCCTGAACAAGTCCAGCCCCAACTCTTCTCCAATGAGCAATTCTCTCTCCTGAACAAGAGCCCCTGTCTTTTATGTCCTCTACCCCAGAGTATGTTCACTGCTTCCTTTTCCAGAAACAACTTTTGCCTTCCCTCCTTTAATCCAGTTTCTTAATCCTGATTGCTGAAAACCTCATGTTCCCTTCAGGGTGTCTCCCAAGTGGCCTAGGAGTCTTCAGAGAAACTAGGATCTTTCTGCGAAACCCCAAGGTGGCTGAGGTGTAAATCTAGTTCAGATTCATTTAGCCTACCTCTTTCTTCCTGCTTAGAAAGAGTACCAGATCCAAGGTTCTTGTTGCATTTACATTACTATTCTTCAGCATTTATTTCTTTTCTTTTTTTTTTTTTTTAAGACAGGGTTTCGCTCTGTTGCCCAGGTTACATTGCAGTGGCATGATCATGGCTTACTGCAGCCTCAGCCTCCTGGGCTCAAGCAATGCTCCTGCCTCAGCCTCCTAGTAGCTAGGACTACAGGCTCACACCACCATGCCTGTCAAATTTTTTATTTTTTATTGAGATAGGGTCTTGCTATGTTGCCTAGGCCTATCTGAAACTCCTGGGCTCAAGCAGTCCTCCTGCCTCAGCTTTACAAAGTGTTGGAATTACAGGCATGAGCCACTGCACCCGGCCTCTTCAACATTATTTAGAGCCTGCTGTGTGGCCCTAAGTGTGGCTCTACCAGTCCAGCCTGCAAGTGTCTCTTCTTCCTCTTTTACTTTGTTCTATCTTTATCCTCTCCACTTTTTTCTTCCCCTGCTCCCCTCTCTTTTCTATTCCCTTCCTCCTGCTAAACACAGTGGCAGAGGAATGCATGAATTAGATTGCAATAGCAGGAGACATTCTGGTCTATCTTTGTTTAGCTCTTATCCTGGATTCTAGCTTTATACTATTTTCATTATAATAAAACCAAAACCATTCCACAGTGTCCCCTAGTCACCCCAAAAGAATCATATTGGCAATGAAACCTAAATAATTTCCTTTTTTTACCATCCTTCACATAGATGAAACCTCTATTGGAATTGATTAAAGCTGGATCCAGGAAATCTTCTGTTCCAAATATCCAGTTTCCTCATGAGAATGCTCTTAAACAAACTTGTAAGCCCAAGAATTTTGTTCACTCCATGGATACTTGTGATTATATGGTCCAGAGAAGGAAAGTTCCAGGGGTTGCCCACATGCATGTTACAGTGAACAAATTGAATATCCCATGTCCCAAAGATAAGAACCAATAGTTGCTTTACCTAGAGATCTTATTATCAAGAGGAAGAAAGTACACAGGCTCGTGGGGGCTAATCCTTTCCAGGTCAGGAAAAGCTGTGCTACACTTACGTCCTGAGGTCTTGGTGCCCAACACTATGCTCTTTCTGAAGCCAGTTATCTTAAGTGAGGTTTGGGCAAGATGACAATGGAAGAAAGAAATCTGCTGATGGCAGGAAAATGGTTCTCATGCTAATAAATATGAACAGGTGGTTGAGCAGCAGGTTCTTAAATACTGTGCCACTACAGGGAAGGGAAGACAGAAGACGTTTGCACTTGCAAAAATATCCTGCCCTTTAATAACAACTTTACACTGCAAATGCAAATGGTATGTTAAACTCAGTGGGAGAATAGTATGATATTACCATCATTATTTAGTAGAACAATAAAACAATGTTAGTGGAGCCCTGCTGGGCGCTTGTATGGCACTTCACATTTTCAAAGGCTGTGACAGGCAGCAATTCATTGTGAGACTTTCCACATGTTTTCTCAGTCTGACAGTGCATCAGAGGCATGTACTGTAAATAACTCTTTTCAACATGTATATATTTTAATGCAGTCACAGGACTGTTCTTTATCCTCAACTGACAGTTTTTAAAGGTGCTGTGACCATGCAGGAAGTCAAATTATGGACTGGTTAGGGAACTAGAGGTTAGCAGTCTTTAGCTTGAGACACTAACCTCTAGTCATGGAGAATAGATAATATTAAATTCTCTTCCTGGTTTTCACTTTTCTATGTGTGTATGTTTCTGTTCAACATACTCCATTAATGAAGCCTCAGAGTCTTTAATCAGATTTTGTAAATGCACATACACCAAGTTTGTCAATATTAAACCACTTCTATCTATGCCCTCTTCTCACAGACTTTGCAGTCTAAACTACTATCCAAATATGTGGAAGCAATCTATCCCATAAATGACTTATGGTACATTTTCATTGGCTCAAGGCACATATTTCTTTCGAAGATGATGCTCCAACTCTCTTGGATTATTTTTATTTATTTATTTATTTATTTATTTATTTATTTATTTTGAGGCGGAGTCTCGCTGTGTCGCTCGGACTGGAGTGCAGTGGCCGGATCTCAGCTCACTGCAAGCTCCGCCTCCCGGGTTTACGCCATTCTCCTGCCTCAGCCTCCGGAGTAGCTGGGACTACAGGCGCCCCGCCACCTCGCCCCGCTAGTTTTTGTATTTTTAGTAGAGACGGGGTTTCACCGTGTTAGCCAGGATGGTCTCGATCTCCTGACCTCGTGATCCGCCCGTCTCGGCCTCCCAAAGTGCTGGGATTATAGGCTTGAGCCACCGCGCCCGGCCGGATTATTTTTCATAATTTATTGTGGCCTTTCTCTGGGTTGAACAACTATACTAATATTTATTGTCCACGTCTAGGAAAATTGCTGTAATTAAATATGAATGCTGTGGACAAGTTAGAAGAAATAGACTTTAAAATTGGCTTTATGCTGAAAAATTGCATTAAAAAACAAATATTTAAATCAGTGTACTTCAATTCAGCATCTGTGAGGTTCTGCTACACACTAAGCATGTGCTAGGCATAAAGATACCATGGTGAATACAATGGGACTCCTGCCTTGAAAGATTTCACAGCCTATCTGGGTAAGGAAAAAATTATGTGCAGAATAAAGCATAAAAGTGTTTAAGAAAGAGATGTGCACAGTATTTTATATTACATATTATAATATATACATATTACATCGAGACACAAAGGGGGGAAATTCATTTGTTTGGGATCTTGGAGTGGTCAGAGAAAGCTAGAGAAAGGAGACAGCAGTTCACTTAACTATGAAGGTGAAGTCAGCAGTCACCAGGTAGACAAGGAGTAGGTAGTTGTAAGCAGATAACAGAAAAACCACAAAAGCAAAGGTGGAGAAGTAAGAAGATGCAGGTCACTACCCTTCCTCCTATGTCCCTCATCTACTGCCCTGGAGCCTGAGGATCCCAGCACAGTATGAAGTCAACACACAGTGAGCACTTGCTGAATGCACACATGCATGTATGGATGAAGGGGTCCAGAGAGGAAGCCACTGATCTCAAAATTGGGCCTTCCCTGAGAAGCTGATCTAGCTAAAGCATGACATCTGACAGAGGGCCGTTGCTAGACTACTGGGAAAGGCAGATGAGAAATCTTAGAACTACAACTGCATTTCTCACTGGGCTGAAGCTCTTGCCCATGAGAACATTTGCAGCAGAAAAACGTCAGAATCTGGAAAGGACATTAGAGGGCATCTAACCCAGCCCGGAGATATTAAAATGAAGGGTTCAAGTCTACACAAGACCCTAGATTTTGTGTCCAGCAGTGGTCACCCCACAGTTATGGCTGAATGACCCATCACAGCCAAAGCCTCTGACCACCAAGAAGGCAGGCCTATATTATATGGAAGGAAAGCAAGCTGGGAGGCAAGCCAGGAGGCTGCTGGCCTATGCATCTGGGCTTTAACAGAGATTTGGCAGTCATTTTGTTTTTTCCTCTGCTCCTTGCTGGAAGGGAAACTCTCTTGAGCCTAGTTCCCATCACAGTAAAGGAATGGCCTTTCACAGCCTGATACACAGAGACAAGCCAGCCTTCAGTCCATCTGGGAGAAGAAGGGCTTTTGTGGGACTTGAGCAGCCCTGTTCATCCTTTTCCCCCTGCTTCACCAGGGCAATTGGTTGCTAGTTTCCAATGCAGCTCTTCCAACTCTTACAGGAAATCCCTAGAGACTAATTAATCTGGCTACAAAGTCTTTGGCAGCTCAGCTCTGAAGTCCTCCTTTGAATTCTAAGGGAACCAGCAGAGGCACCTGGGCCTCTGTTCCAGAACTTTCTTTTCAGCCTTGGTCAGGAGACCTGGGTTGAATTTGCATCTCATTTCTCCACATGAGATACAAATTGACCCTCGATTTCCTTACCCCAACATGCTCCTCCACCAGGTGTCCCGAATCAGATATTCTTGCTACAAAAGAGGCAGCTTTAACCCAGTGGTTCTTAAATGTTGGTACGCATCAGAATCACCTGTTGGGTTTGCTAAACTACAGATTGCTGGGTTCCAACCCAAGTTTCTGGTTCAGCAGGTCCAAGATGGAGCCTGAGAATTTGCATTTCCAACAAGGCCTCAGATAATGCTAATGCTTGTGTGCCATGGCCCACACTTTGGGGACCACTAAATGCTGGTGGTGGTTGCTGTTGCTGTTGTTATTCTACAAATAAGTTTTCTCTGCCCAACTATGCTTCAAAATTGCCAGGAATTCCTGAGTCAGGAACCAGGCCTTATATTTTTGGTCTGCAGACAAGTTCTTCTCTGCCCTCCTACATCTCAAAATTGTGTTCTGTCCCTCTTCTTGGGAAGAAAATCATTTCACCAATTAATTACTGTTCAGTCTACTTACAACTACAACAGTTTTGCTCCTGGCATCATAAGGCATTACTAATACAGATTATTTTATTTCCTGCCCCTTTTACCTAGACCAGAATCTTAGTTATAAACCCCAGGCCCAAATACATGTGTCATAAAAACAATAAAACAAAACAGCTCAGAGAACAAAGGCAGTTTTCTTTTCTAAGAAAAAGGTACTTCATTTGAAAGCTTATGCAAGCTTTAGATACAAAATGGAGTTACATGCATATGGAGTGATGGCAAATTGCCTGCTAGCATTCAAACAGGCTCCATTACTGAAGAGTTTTTCCCTGGAGAAGGTTAGAAATTGGTGCCAAAATTAATTAAGGAATAAAGGTGAGTGGATCTTTTTCTCTGTTGAATAGAATCTATTTCATGTGGCCTTTCTTGCTCTAGTAACACCAA
This sequence comes from Colobus angolensis palliatus, assembly GCF_000951035.1. Taxonomy (NCBI): domain Eukaryota; kingdom Metazoa; phylum Chordata; class Mammalia; order Primates; family Cercopithecidae; genus Colobus; species Colobus angolensis. The sequence continues at coordinate 2,029,186 of NW_012118099.1, forward strand.
GCTAGAGCTAGTAACACACCAAGCTATGATGTGTTTCTCCACTTGAACCTGGAGCCCTCCCTGGGGGGATGCCAGGACAAGACCACTCTGCTAGTAGTGGGATTAGGTAAATCCACAGATCCCCACTGATAATGATTTTCACACTTCAGACTACCAGAGGGGAAGATGATCCATAGGAAATACTTCACAGCTCAGAGGACACAATTATAAGCCAGTTTAGGAGGTGGTTATTGGGCACCTCAAGCGGATGGCCTGGGGTGGAAAGAGAGAGTGATGTGATGCACTTTGCATGTTACCAGTACGAAAAGCTCCAGTTACCTGCAGGTGCCATGGGCTAGGGTGGGAGCAACATAGCAGAAGCTAGAGGGAGTTTGCAATATAGACTGAACATGGAAGAGAATGTCGCCAAGAGAAAGAAATTACAGAGTCGTGGATGTGTGATGACTCCAATAAAAATTTAAGGTTTAACAGTGAGCACCCCCTGAGAATAGCATGGATGGAGGATCTCTAAACTCCACCACTGAGAGATCCCGGGGAGCTAATGGCTCTCTTTGGTGAGGACACGCCCTCTTTGATACCAATATGAAGAGAAAATACATCTGAAGATGAGTGGCACCTTCCTAGCAAATCACCCCTTAGCACCCAAAACAAGCTGGAATGCTGGGATGGACTAGGAAAATGATTTAGATTAAGGTTAGAGCCAGACAGTCTCTTCAAGGAATGGTGTTATCTAGGCACAGAACCACAGTGGCAAGGTGTCAGTTCAGCGTGCTATGGTCTAAATGTTTGTGTCCCCCCAAAATTAATATGTTGGAACCTAATCTCTAATGCAATAGTATTAAGAGGCCTTTAGGGGGTGATTAGGTTGTGAGGGCAGAACTCTCATGAAGGGGATTAGTCCCGTATAAAAGATGTCCAAGGGAGCTTATCTGCCTCTCCCACCATGTGAGGACACAGCTAGAAGGCATCATCCATGAGGAAACAGTCTCACCAGACAATGAATCTTCCAGTGCCATGATCTTGGACTTTGCAGCCTCCAGAACTGTGAGAAATAAATTTCTGATTCATAAGCTATCTAGTTCATGGTATTTTGTTATAACAGACTGAATGAACTAAGCATTCTTTTTGCTAGGGCTGGACTAATAATGAATGCTGAAATTATAATCATCCAGAGTTGACAACTATCCAACTTAGCTCTGACAAGTACAAAGATTAAGGATATGTTAAAATCTCACACATAAAATGGCATTACACACACATATTCCTTATCTGTATCTGTGATATGTTAGTTGGTGCTAGAAATTCTAATTTATGAAAGTGGATTGGAGGCTAGGCATAGTGGCTCACACCTGCAATGCCAGCACTTTGGGAGGCCAAGGCAGGGGGATCACTTGAGGTCAGGAGTTCAAGACCAGCTTGGGCAACATGAAAAAACTCCATCGCTACTAAAAATACAAAAATTAGCTGGGCATGGTGGCACTCACAAGTAATCCCAGCTACCCAGGAGGCTAAGGCAGGCAAATCACTTGAACCTGAAAGGTAGAGGATGCAGTGAGCCAAGATCATGCCACTGCACTCCAGCCTGATTGACAGAGTGAGACTCCATCTCAAAAAAAAAAAGGGGGGGGGGATTGGGCCTCTTTGTCAAATAGCCTTTGATTATCAGATATAAAAGTTATCTTCTCCCTAGAGTTCCCTGGATATACTACCACTCTCAAGCCCTCCAACTGAAATCAGTGGATAATGTGAAAAACCACTGAGATCAGCAAAAGACAATTAAGGCACATTAGCACATTGTCTACTAGAGTTGGTCACTCTAGTAGCAGGGATTGAAAGGCTTATTATTGTTATTATTATTAGCAGGGATTGAAAGGTTTAGGACTGCTCCGTTTCATTCCTAGGAGAGATCCACATCCCTAGAGAGTTTACAGAACTTTATTAAACACACTACTAAATATAGCCTTAAAAGTTGGAAAAATGTTTACGGGCTGGTATATAGGAAGACAAGGCAATAAAGGTTGATGGCTTCTAATTGTTCTGTAAAGGAAGAGTATGAGTGAAAGTAGTTGCATACAGGAGTGGAAGAGTTTGGGGGAAGAATGGAGATGGTCAAAATCACCATTACAGAGAGCAGGAGAGTAAGCAGATCACAAAATAGAATAAGTACCCTGAGAATTACCCTATGTTCTAAGAAGAATACATGTTTAGTGTTCCAAGCTAAGGAATCTGGGAGTGGCCAATTCAGAGATGTATTCCTTATCTGTAAGGAACATCTGAATTCCTGGTCCATCCTATGGAACACAGGCCATACAGGGGATTGAGGTCCTTTATTTTGAGTTAAATGAAGATTGCCAGGTAGAGGTTGCTAGGGGAAGGGTACTAAGTGAAGAAGCTATGTAAGCTGCATGCTTTTTACAAGTGGTTGTGGTTCTCCTGTCCAGCTCACTGCCACTGAACTGCCTTGTACGTAAATCCCCTCAGTAAACCCCATGTCTCGTTTATGCACTCCACATCTCTTTTTTGTCCTCTCAAACATGGTGCCATCCCTACTGAATCAGTGGGGGTCCAGCATGACCATCAGCAATCCAGCCAGGAGGTCAGAGGAAACCCCATGAGGACAAAGTGGATGGGTCTAGGAAAGGTGAAATCCATGGGGGAATTCCCAGGCTGGCCTTCCACGCCTATATGGAGCCTGATAGCCACTATCCTTGATGGATGGGGCCCACCACATGAGTACAGGGACACCCCGAGAATGCTGAAGGGTCTGGAAGAGCTGTTGCAGGGGTTGGATGTAACTAAGCAAAAATCAGTTGTCTGTGGCAGCCACAATTGGCTGGCTGCTCCCCACTGCTTTGAGCAGCCACTGAGGCTGAGCTCACAGCACAGGTAGGAGTTCCTCAGGTACAGGATGAGTTACAACTAGAAAGCAATGTAAGGTTAGCTCAAACTGAAATGCTGGAGTCCTTACTGTCCCACTTTCAGGCACAGGATGACAAAATGGAGACCCTGGCTTATCAGGTAGCCCATTTGAAGGGTCATTGGCTGCCATGGTAGGGCTATCATGGACTAAATCGCCCTGGAACCCTAAGTCCTAGGACCTAATGGAGAACTCTAGTGAGGAGGAGAACGAGGACTGGGACAAGCTCATAGAGGTCCCCATCCTCTCTGCCCATCCCATAGCCACTACCAAGATAAAGGCAGACCAGCTGCACCCACAGAGAGTTGACCCACAAAACCTGCCCTCACTTGAAAGATAGCAGCATACCACAATGCAGGACTGAACTGCTGTGGAACTGGTGGAGCTGGGAAATAGGTGCAGGCAGAAAGAGAGAGAGAATCAATCACAGGGTGACTTCTCCATCTGTGGGACATGGGAGCAAAGGGCATTATACTCTCTGAACTAAAGATGAGTAAAATGACATCTATCACAAACCACCAGACCCTGAGGCAGCGCCTCTAGGGTGCCAATAATGAGGTTTGGACCATATCCCTCCTTAGCTGGGCAGTTGCAGGCTGCAAAGCAGCCTGACCAAATGAGGGAGATGTCCCCATGTCTCCTTTGCGATGGCAGACTATGGAGGAATTGCAGGACATTCCCTGGGAATTAGGGATGAAGCATGTTATCTATGCTGATCATACCAAGCTCCTGACAATGAACGTTCTTCTGCTGGCATGAAAGACAACATCTTACAGTCAGCACCCAATTAATGGTACAGAGCACTAGTGTCTATCCTGAGTCCCTTGGTAAGACAGCCAGTGTCTTGGGCAGCCCAAGCAGCTGCTGACCTAGATGACACAGTGGAGAAAGTACATAGGTGAGGGGTGTGCACCGTTTGAACGAAAGACAAGGGAGCCAAAGGGAAGGAGACAGCCAAGGGGCCCATCAGGGTGCTGACAAATGTGGCATGACCTGGTATTGGCAGAGACACCTACTGACAAAATAGATAAACACCTAATGTCATTCTGGTCAGACTGTGACAGAACCTCAAGCAAGAAGAGCATGTCACTAAGGAGCCTGCGGCTCAGCCCACCACCTCTCCTGCAGAGGGCTGGCAGGCTCCAACCCCTTTAGTCTAGAATGAAAGCCAAGGCCCCAGAATCCCGACGAGAGCAATGGTGGCCAAGGTCTGGGGACCAGAGGCCACATGTAGAATGAACTATATATTTGTCACCTAAAAATAAACAGACTGTTTCTGCCCTGGTGGATACTGGAGCCAAATGTACTTATACGGTAACATTCATGGGTTCCAAGGCCTTGTTACAACAATAAATGGTTATGAAGAGGGGGCCGTGAAAGTCAGACAGCCAAAGCCCTGCCACCAAAACCCTACTCAGTAAACACAGCTTTCATCCCAGAATACCTCTCGTGAATGGATATCTTATCAGGCTTTACCCTCTGAACAACTGGTGGGGAATTCCAGAATTTCAGCTGAGAGGGTGGTGAAGCACATGATCAACAGGATCGCAAAATGGACCCCAGTACAGCTGCCAGATCTGCAGCAGGCAGTAGCACTGAAGCAATATGGCCTGCTGGAGGTGCAGGATGAGATCACAGGACAGCTAAGGAGTTAGCCCAGGTAGGCATTATAAGGCCAGTGTGCAACCCATACAATGGCACTGTATGGTCCATGTGGAAACCTGATGGGATATGGAGAATGACCATAGATTACCGAGAATTAAATAAGGTAGTCTCCCCAATGTATACAGCTGTTCCCAATATTGCCTTCCTTCTGATGAGGGTAGGATCCATGCTTGGCACATACCACTTTGTTGTAGATTTAGCTGCTCCAGAGTCAAGAATAATTTGCATTCACCTGGGAAGGAGAACAATGGACTTTTACCATCTTGCCCCAGGGATATTTACATAGCTCCACTGTCTGTCATGTACTGGTGGCTGCAAACCTCAGTGATGGACCACCCTGGAGTGGGTGCATGTTTTCCATTACATTGAGCATAAATGCCAACTTCTGAGTCTTTTTCCAGCTTAGAAACTGCAGCCTCCACCTTGTCATCTCACTTGGCAAACAGAGGATGGGCAGTCAATGCAGACAAAGTCCGAGATCCAGGCTTACCAGTCACATTCTTGGATGTCATCTGGTCGGGTAAGACTAAAGTGCTTCTGTCTGCTGTCATGGATAAGGTGCAGACCTACCCACATCCTACCACATCAAAGCGGCAGCAAACGTTTTTAGTTCTCCTAGGGTATTGGCGTCCTTTTACTCCCCATTAGGCCCAACTCCTTAGGCCCCCCATAAGAAGGAAGGGGGCCCACTGGGACTGGTCCACAAAGGAGGGTGAGGCCTTTGAACAAGCTGAAGTCCTAGCGAGACGAATAAAAGCCTTGAGGGTTCTAGTGCTGGGACAACCTTGTGAATTGGATGTGGTCTGTTACCCTGAGGGGCTTGGGTGTGGCCTGTGGCAAAGGCAAGGAGGTAAACACGTGCCTTTAGGATTCTGGTCCCAACTACAGAAAGGGCTGAAGTTAGGTTTACTGTCATGGAGCAATGATTCTGCGCCACACATTAGGCCTTACAAATGGAGGACATTACAAAGGGGGTCCCAGTGCTAGTATGCACCCAGTACCCCACAGGGTATCTTCCAGAAACCAAAGTCTGAGAATGCTCAGATACAGACTGTGGCCAATTGGCATGCATACCTGCAACAGAGGAGCACATTAACTAATAGCCCCTTGAGCAGAGCTCCATTAGATGAGCTTAGCCCTGTCCCCTGTGTGACAACTGAAGCTCAGTCTTTGACAGAGGCCACTGAACCTCCATAGTCTTTCCCTCATACAGGAGGAACAGGGCACAATTCCTGACCAACCCTGGTATGTAGACAACTCATCACGAGGCAATCCTTGCATTGGGATAGCCATGGCCACCAAGCTGTCCACTGATAGTATCTGGCTTGACACAGACAAAGGACATAGTAGTGAAGGGACTGAGCCACGAACCGCCTGGATTGTCCTTCTCTATAAGCCAGAGCCCAGCACAATGGTGGCAGGTAGACCACATAAAACCTTTGCCTCTATCTGATGGCTGCTACTATGCCTTGAGTTGTACAAACACCTGCACAGGGCTACTGCAGGCAAATCCCAGCAATCGTGACACCCAGAAAACCACCAGAATAGCACCAGAGCAGCTGTTTGCAGCCTACAGCATCCCCACTGATATTCGTGGTGACCAGGGCTTGCACTTTACCAGACATTAAGTGCAGGAATGGGCAGAGGCCCTGTATATCCACAGGCATTTTCACCTGCCATACGACCCTACAGCAGCAGGGCTGATTGAACAGATGAATGGACTGTTGAAGCAAAACTCTGGCAGGTGCTATCTGGCTCTGTGGACACATAGCTTACCAGCAGCTGTCCACACACTGAATGAACACGCCCATTCCCATCAACCCAGCACATACTCTTCTGATGCAAGGACCTGATACCATCATCAGGATCCAGGTGGACAGTGTTAAGAACAGTACACTTTTGCCCCAATCTGGGACTCAAAGTAACCTGATATTGCCCTGGCTACAGGACCTATGCACCAGCAAACATGTGGCCCTGGAAATGTCAAACCAGCCCCTGGTTGGTTCATTTTTTCTGCTCCATGGAGGAAGGGTCTAAAACAGAATATAACACCCTAGAACAGAGTATTTTACACCCTACTCTTCATACCTCTAAAATAATGAATCCAAGTGCTCCCTTGTTCAAGGAGACAATAATCCTCTCATTAGGGAACATTATGATGGCCCATTGTCTCACTCTGGCCTTCTGCAATGTGTCACACATGGGGGCCAGTCCATTTGGTATTGCAAACCAAGCATCCAGCCACTGGCCAGAGTGGTGTTCTCTCAGAATGACAGAACTTTCTGTGCCTTGTTAATTGGCCATGACTGGCCCTTTTTTTTTTTTGAAACAGAGTCTTGCTCTATTGTCCAGGCTGGAGTGCAGTGGCACCATCATCCTTCACTCACTGTAATCTCCTGCTCTGTGGTTCAAGCAATTCTCTTGCCCCAGCCTCCTGAGGAGTAACTGGGATTATAGGTACCCACCAACATGCCTGGCTAATTCTTGTATTTTTAGTAGAGATGGGATTTCACTTGTTGGCCAGGCTGATTTCGAACTCCTGACCTCAAGCAACCCGCTCACCATGGCCTCCCAAAAAGTGCTAGGATTACAAGTGTGCACCACCATGCCCAGCCAGCTTGCCCTTTCTTATACCCACCAAACATCTCACCTTCCGCCCATAGATAGTGTGCAGCAAACCTCTTCACTGACTGGGCATAGACAGTGGTCTCCCTCCAGAATAAAATAAACCATTGTCTGTGAATAGCTGCCACTCTCCTCCACCATGGACCTGCCATGGTGCATCCAAGCAGCTAATCTGAGTACCTGGAGCCACTTCTGTACTTGGCATAATGACCCTCATCCGTTTCCCATTAGTGACAACAGCATCTCATGCAGCGAGTCAATGAGAAGAGATGATGAGCACCATCAATGAGAAGAGATGATGTATTTTCCACCTAGCATGGAAGGAAGTTAATGTTACCCTTACCGTGGAGTACATTGTACACAATGGTCTAGGGTGAATGACAGGAGTGCAGAAACAGGTGGTGGGTTGTGCACCCTTCTTTGCAAAATCGCATGGCTCTGGACACCTTAATTGCTGCCCAGGGTGGAACTTATGCATTAATTAAAACTGAATATTGTAGATACATGCTTGATTTCTCTCACAACATAACCCAGGCCACACAGGTCCTAGACACCCACATGTCCACTCTAGAATCTCTGTCTTACAATCCAATAATTGCGTGCTTCAATCAACTCCCAGGTGCTTGGAAAAACTCTCTATACGGTATGATTGTTACATTAATTATTCTTTTGTGTTGTTGTAGTTTGTATTGGTGCTGTGGGTGTCTGGCCACAATGCTCCTTTGCATGCCTGGATGCAGGGAAATGCAGGAGAATGGCGTGATAAGAATGTGAGGGCCACTCAAGGGTGTGCTGGTGAGGAGTGTATAGCTGATGTAACTGACAATGGTAACTTAAGCATAACCTGAGAATGATCCTATAGTCTAAGGAGAATGTGCCTTTGGAGTTCCAAGCTAAGGAATCTAGGAGTACCCAATCAGGGGATTCTTTCCTTATCTATGAGGAACATCTGAACTCTTGACCCAACCTGTGGAATGCAGACCCTATAGGGGATCAAGACCCTTTGTTTTGGGTTATATGAAGGTTGTCAGGTTGAGGTTGCTGGGTGAGGGTGCTAAGTGAAAAAAAAGTATGTGTAAACTGCATGCTTTTCATAAGCAGTTGTGATTCTTCCATCCAGCCCTCTGCTACTGGACTGCCCTGTATGTAAGTCCCCTCAGTAAACCCCATGTCTTGGTAGCTGGCTCTGGGTCTCTTTTTCAGCTTCTCAAACATGGTGCCATTTGTACTGAAGTCAATAGGAGTCCAGCTCAACACAAATTCATAACTAAATTGTCTGAACAGTTTTCTTTAATGAATAGATGGTGCTGATGAATTTGGAGGATAGCTGTAGTAAAAACTGTTGAATAAACAAGCTTGAAGAGAGGATTTGTGTAAGAGAAGACAGCTAGAAGTGGAGTTTTGAAGGTAGAATAGGTAGGGTTCTGAAGGGCTTAGAATAAATGCTAAGAAAGAAGAAACTCTGCCCCCCAAGTATAGGTCTATAAACTGTGAGAGTGTGAACTACAATTAGAGATTGAATATTGACAGAATAGTCATGAATAGCAAAAGTCCCCAAAGGTGTAGTACTCCTTATCTAATGGAGGAAAGGTAGGATTACTACAAGATTATAAAATGCAGCTGGAGACCAGGGCCAGGTCTCCCTTGGTGACATAGTGCCATAATTTTCCACCCACTGGGAAACGGATCAGGCAGAAATCCTCCCTACCTAGGGACCCTAACAATAATTTCCAAGATAGAATAAACAGGGAGTATTCTGGAAAGACAGCCCCCAAGTCCCCCTTTGTCAAAGTGGAGGTGAGTGGGAATGGGTATTCCAAAGAGACAGTGAGGAATTACTGGCAAGATGGTTGAATAGCAACAGTTCTGGTCTGCAGTTCCCAACGAGATCGACACAGAAGGCAGGTGATTTCTGCATTTCCAAATGAGGTCCCTGGTTCATCTCAATGGGACTGGTTGGACAGTGGGTGCAAGCCCAAGGAGGGCAAGCCAAAGCAGGGAGGGGCAATGTCTCACCTGGGAAGCACAAGGGGTCAGGGAACTCCCTCTCCTAGCCAAGGGAACACCTTAGGGACTGTACCATGCACTCTGGCCCAAATACTGTGCTTTTCCCATGGTCTTTGCAATCCACAGACCAGGAGATTCCCTCCGGTGCCCACGCCACCCAAGCCCTGGGTTTCCAGCACAAAACTGGGAGGCAGTTTGGGCAGACAATGAGATAGCACAGGAGTTTTTTTCTCATACCCCAGTGGCGCCTGGAACACCAGCGAGACAGAACCGTTAACTCCCCTGGAAAGGGGACTGAAGCCAGGGAGCCAAGTGGTCTGGCTCCACGGGTTCCACACCCACAGAGCCCAGCAAACTAAGATCCACTGGCTTGAAATTCTTGCTGCTAGCACAGCAGTCTTAGCTTGACATGAGATGCTGGGGCAGGGTGGGGGGAAGGGCGTCCCCAAAGCTGAGGCTTGAGTAGGCGGTTTTACCCTCACAATGTAAACAAAGCCTATGGGAAGTTCGAACTGGGCTGGACCCACTGCAACTCAGCAAGACCACTGTAGCCAGACTGCCTCTTTTTTTCAAACACAGCAGCCTCAGTCAAGGACTTATAGATAAAACCTCCACCCCTCTGGGACAAAGCCCCTGGGGGAAAGCGAAGTTGTGGGCACAGCTTCAGCAGACTTAAACGTCCCTGCCTGGCAGCTCTGAAGAGAACAGCGGGCCTCCCAGCACAGCGTTTGAGCTCTGTTAAGGGACAGACTGCCTCCTCAAGTGGGGTCCTGACCCCCATGTATCATCACTGGGAGACACCTCCCAGTAGAGGCCGACAGACACCTCATACAGGAGAGCTCTAGCTGGCATCTGGTGGGTTCCCCTCTGGGACGAAGCTTCTTGAGGAAGGAACAGGCAGCAACCTTTGCTGTTCTGCAGCCTCCACAGGTGACCTCCAGGCAAACAGAATCTGGAGTGGACCTCCAGCAAACTCCAGCAGACCTGCAGCTGAGGGGTCTGACTTGTAGAAGGAAAACTAGCAAACAGAAAGGAATACCATCAACATCAACAAAAAGGATGTCCACTCTGAGAGCCCAGCTGAAGGTCACCGACTTCAAACACCAAAGGTAGATAAATCCATGAAGATGGGGAGAAACCAGCACAAAAAGGCTGAAAATTCCAAAAACCAGAATGCCTCTTCTCCTCCAAAGGATCACAACTCCTTGCCAGCCAGGGAACAAAACTAGATGGAGCATGAGTTCGACATATTGACAGAAGTAGGCTTCAGAAGGTGGGTAATAACAAACTCCTCCAAGCTAAAGGAGCATGTTCTAACCCAATGCAAGGAGCTAAGAACCATGAAAAAAGGTTAGACAAATTGCTAAGTAGAATAACCAGTTTAAAGAAGAACATAAATGACCTGATGGAGCTGAAAAACATAGCAGGAGAACTTCATGAAGGACACACACAAGTATCAATAGCTGAATTGATCAAGTGGAAGAAAGGATATCAGAGATTGAGGATCAATGAAATAAAGTGAGAAGACAAAATTAGAGAAAAAAGAGTGAAAAGAAATGAACAAAGCCTACAAGAAATATGGGACTATGTGAAAAGACCAAATCTACATTTGATTGGTGTACCTGAAAGTGACGGGGAGAAAGGAACCAAGCTGGAAAACACTCTTCAGGATATTATCCAGGAGAACTTCCCCAACCTAGCGAAGCAGGCCAACATTCAAATTCAGGAAATACACAGAACACCGCAAAGACATTCCCTGAGAAGAGCAACCCCAAAACACATAATCGTCAGATCCCCCAACGTTGAAATGAAGGAAAAAATGTTAAGGGCAGCCAGAGAGAAAGGTCAGGTTACCCACAAAGAGAAGCCCATCAAACTAAAATCTCTCTGCAGAAACCCTACAAGCCAGAAGAGAGTGGAGGCCAATATTCAACATTCTTAAAGAAAAGAATTTTCAACCCAGAATTTCATATCCAGCCAAACTAAGCTTCATAAGTGAAAGAG